>NC_091301.1:29544403-29656922 GCF_038502225.1 Cherax quadricarinatus | reverse complement strand
TGTCTGCACTCTTCAAGGCCTCCGGTATTTCACCTAGATCTAAGCTCTTTCTCCAAAGAATACTGAGGGCTCGTGCTAGTGGTACTTTGCACTTCCTTATAAACAGAGCATTCCATGAATCTGGTCCAGGTGCTGAGTGAGTGGGCATGTTGTCCATTTCTTTATCGAAATCTATGGGATTTGTACTAATGTCAGTTAGTTGGTCTGTGCGGTCTTCTTCTGGAGTGAAAAATATTTCTGCATTTTCTACCTTTCTGTCATTTAGTGGGTTGCTGAACACCGACTCTTACTGTTCTTTTAGGATTTCACTCATTTCCTGTTCGTCGTCAGTATATGAGTCTCCTCTCAGTAGTGGATTTTGCGTAGGAACAGAAATATTTTGGGTTTCTTGCAATATCTTGCATGGCCCTTTGTTCCGTTTGTACTTCTTCTGTGAGGTATGACATCCCAAGTTTTTGCTCCAATTCAGTGATCTCTCTGCTAAGTTTATCTTTCCTCTGTTGTAGCATATTTGTGTTTTTAAGCAGTTCTGTAACCCGTTTTCTTCTTCTGTACCATCTCCTTCGCTCTCTCTCTAGATCTGATCTTCTTCTGGGATTCCTCAATGGTACATGTTTCATACATACTTTGTATGCTTCTGTTTTCAGCTTCTCTAGGCACTGGTGGGTATTTAGGGTGCTCATGTCTGATTCCCAGGGTATATCTGATAGCTCTTGGTTTATTTTTTTCCCAGTCAATTCTACGATTGTTAAAATTAAGCTTACTGAGCATCCCTTTTCTAACTTTAGCGATGCAGTTTCATACCCCTGAGTTAATACTAGTTTGAACCTCTATGATGTTATGATCAGAGTAAATAGTTTTGGAAACTGTTATGTCTCTGATCAGTTCCTCGTTGTTTGTGAATATCAAATCCAGGGTATTTTCATTTCTGGTGGGATCAATTACCTGTTGATTTAAAGAGTACTTTTCACAGAGCCTCTTTAGTTCCCTGGTATGTACCTGTTGAGGCAGGGTGCTTCCCGGAGATATTTCTGGTATAACATTACGTTGTGCCATCTTCCATTTTACATGAGGGAGATTAAAATCTCCAAGGAGTAAAATGTTTGGTGTAGGATTTTCTAGCCTATCCAGATAGCTATCTATCTTACTTAACTGATCTGTGAATTCCTCAGCAGTTGCCGATGGTGGTTTGTATACTAGGATAATTACCAAATTCTTATTTTCAACTTTAATGCCTAGAATTTCTACTATATCATTCGTAGAATTCAGCACTTCTGTGTAACAGAAAGTATCCTTTACATAGATTCCTACTCCTCCCTGTGACCTATTGATTCTATCACATCTATACATGTTGTAGTTTTCTATCTTTATCTCTCCGTCCAAAACATCCCTTGTATGTGTTTCTGTAAATGCTCCGAATATGGCATTCGCTTCTGTTAGTTGCCCGCTGACATAACTAACTTTGTCATTTTTATTTGATTTCAAACCCTGTATATTTGCAAATATGAAGCAGGAATTACCAAGTGGGATGTTTTGTCTCGCTTTGTGTTTCATTAGTACCACTGGTGGTGTACTACCTGGTATGTCCCCTGGTGTACACATCCCTGGTTTCTCCAGCACTGGCTTCGCATTTGTTTGCTTATTCGGCCTTGATGGGCTGATGCCTGGTTTGGTACGCCCCATTTTACTGCCCACCTGTCCTCTCTGTACCATTACCCCTGTTTGTCTCTCCCTTTGTTTTGATCTTTTCTTTTTTTTTGTCTAAAACAGAATGCTGTTCAATTTCCCTTTCTCTGCTAACTCTGTAGCGCCGCATTCCTTTTACATGATGGTCTGGGCAGCTCAGGTCATAACATTCTCTGGACTGCGTTGAAGCTTTACATATTACTGGATGGCAGTACCTGCTGCACTTTGTTGAAACAACACTTTCCCTTCCTCAAAATGTTCGCACATTTTCTGGTGTGTTTATTCCAACAATCTCTGCCATATAGGCACATACCTTTAGCATACTATCTGCAAATGTTCTGACTACCTATATTTATTGATTCTGTGTCTTTCCTAAGTTCTGCCACCTGATCTGAGTTCTCTTGTTCATTTTCTTCTAGGCTAATTTCTTCCCTTTGCCCGTTTTCGTTTGTTCCTGTTCTAGTTTCTCATCTTCCCTTCCCCTTCCCGCTATGTTATGTATCCCTGTTTCCGTCTTTTCCAACTTGCTCCTTGGTTTTCACCTCTATTTGCATTTTCCTCCTTTTCTTGTTCATTTTCCCCTGTTTTCCACTCTTTGTATAACTCTGGCAAGCTCCTTAGAAATTTCCTTACGCTTTCTAGGTTTTCACTTTTCAGTACCTCTCTTATGCTTAACCAGCTGCCCCTTTAAAAAAAACATACCACAGGAGGGGATAGAACCCGCGATCAGAGAGTCTCAGAACTCCAGACCGTCGTGTTAGCCACTGGACCAGCTAGCCACAATAAGATTCGTCCAACTAGGTATATTTCTAGCTGGAGATTCGTCTGTAAAAACTTGCATTTGTGGTCACAGTGGTGCCTATGCTAACCTTCCTATGGTGTAGAAATATACCTAGTTGGACGAATCTTATTGTGGCTAGCTGGTCCAGTGGCTAACGCGACAGTCTGGAGCTTTGAGACTCTCTGATCGCGGGTTCTATCCCCGCCCGTGGTACGGCTTGTTTGCAATCGTGTCATTACGATTTCGTGAGTCAGCTGTCCCTTTCACTGGGGCAAATCCAGAAACGACTTTCTTGCTTTTGGTCATTTGCCATGGTTGCATGAAGCTTTGTACATGATATATGTGATGTTTTACCGTATATTTCACAATCAATGCTCATGTTTCTCCCAAAGATTTTTTCACATATACAACAGCTTTTATTCCTGGCCATGATTACTTCTAAAACAGGTTTGAGAACTTTTCAAGACAGTATCCTATTTTCAATAATTGACCTTTAAACTGTTGTGAAGTTTTATTTGGTGATTTACATACATGTACAATAACTAGATTGTGATTTTTTCATTTTTACAACCAAAACTTAAGTAGTGTTCATTAACTAAGTGTAAATGAACTATTAACATACATCCTCCCTTTGCTGCCTGTTCTTTCTGCATCTGAATAGACTGTACCCAGGTATCCATATTTCGCTATCAACGAAGTCTTTGACAGGGTGTTTGTAAAAGCTGCAAACATCACATTTGACTTGGTGAGGAATCAACTAATAAATGGTAGGTGTATGGAGCTAGCAGCATCAACACACCGTCAACCACTAAGGAAACTAAAGCCCGGCATGGGAAGAACCATTGTGCTAGAAGATGCAACTGGTTCCCTTCAGCCCCAATAGCGCTATGAAACCCTCAGGGGACAAGGACGCTCGGGCTCGCACCTGTCTTGAAGGGTACAAGGCCCACCCATGAAGGAAGGGGTCCTTTCAATCCCCGAGTATAGAAACGGTGTTGCCTAATACAGCGGGGCCTACAAATGAACACGGTTATCAAAAGTCCTGTGTGCCAAGCAAAGTGAATGTCATACTCTACAAAAAATATCGAAGACCAGTAAGAACTACCACAAAAGATAACCAATGAGCACAGTTGGCAACCTGAAAGTGGAGCATTGTGGGAACCATAGGTGATGTCTGTCATAACAACTGATCAAAGGTGAAGATCATTACTAAGCATAAATACTACAGTGAAGGGCTTTAGTGGGGTAACTGAGTATTGGTATGGCTATGTGTGTGTGTTAGTTACCATTTCGTCCTGGGCACATGTCGATTAGACACTAGGCCTGACTTTTTTCTTTTTTTTATTTTTTTTGTGTATGTATTAATTTCGCAAAAAATCATTCTGAACCTAACGAAAAAAATATATTTCATTGTGTTTATTATTAAAATACTGTAAACTTATCTAAAATATATTTAGTTGGATTAGGCTAAATTAAATTGCGCTTGTTATAAAAAAGTTAGGTAAGTTTTCTAAAGCTCTTTTGGCACAAAATTATTAATTTTCATATTAACATAAATGAAAAAAATATATCTTTCAACAAGAAGTGACACAAGGCAGCTGTATAACAGCATGTTGAGTTACGATTTTCTGACTTTGCTAGGATTTTGGTACAAAGTACTCATTCGCTTTGACCTTATTCAAAAAAGGCTGCAAGATCCTAAAATGAACTTCCAGGATGCTGCCCTGGATTTGAAAGCCCTCCGAGATCATTCTGATGATGAAAGAGAAGTGTTGGTCAGTGAGTCACTCGAAGAAGGACTCGGTCTCTGTCAAGAATGAAGTTGAAAGACGTTAGAGACGAAAGAAACGAATGGCTGATGAGAACTCGAGAAACGCTGGGTTAACAGCTAAGGAGGAAATGAAAAGAGTCGTGAAGAGAATTCGACCATTTTTAAGTTTGAGTTCCTTTTCGATATCGAAGGACTGTCTAACGGTGCCAAAAGTCTAAAGAAGTGCGAAAATTTGGGCGAATTGTACAGCTCTGATGTTGATGGACAGCAGCTATATGAAGAAATTTTGGATTGCAGAATGATGCTATTAAGTCTGGCCAACATGGAAATATCAAGACCTGAAGAGCCTCTCGAATTTATTGTTCAGTATGGAGATGAGAGCGTCTTCCCCAATCTTCGCATTGTTATTCAGATAATGATAACCATCGCAGTTTCTATCACCAGCTATGAGAGCCTTCGTGGGTCAAGGCAGATTTTGTGATCTTGCTGTGCTGAGTGTAGAAAGGCAAGAAACTGAAAAAAAAAAATTAATTTGAGCACATCATAGACCGATCTGCATCAGTGAAAGCAAGGAAGGTACAATTATAATTTTCAAGTAGTGCCATAATTTGTTAACTAAAAGGTTAACGAGCTTGACTTGTATTTTTGAGTTAATTTTATGGTAAAGTTATTTAAAAGATGAATTATCTGATATTTGGAAAGGGGCGCAATTTCATTGCTTGCCATAAGCGTTATTTTCCGTAGATACGCCCCTGCCTACATTACGGTTAAAAAATTGCAATATATCAACACCCCTGCTTCTGAGTACAGGCAATGTACTTCCCACCTCCAGGACTCAAGTCCTGCTAACCGGTTTCCATGAATCCCTTCAGCACGTCAAGTCATAAAAAACATTCTTCACTCGCTCCTACCTTACAAGCTCTCACATGCTTGCTGGAAGTCCAAATCCCTTGAATACAAAACCCCTTTTCCCCACCCTGCAACCCTTCCTAAGACGACTCCCTACTCTGCCTTCCACTATAGATTTATACACCCTCCAAGTCATTTTACTTAGTTCTATCTTTCTAAATGCCGATCTATCTCAACAACCCCTTCTCAGCCCTCTGGATAATAATTTTAGAAACCCCACACCTCCTTTCAATCTCCAAGCTATGGATTCTCTGCATAATATTCACACTACACATTGCCCTCATACAAGACATCTCCACTGCCTCAAGCCTTCTCCTTGCTGCAACATTCATCACCCATGCTTCGCACCCATATGAGAGCACTGGTACCACTATACTCTCATACATTCCTTTCTTTGCTTCCATGGATAACATTCTTTGTCTCCAAAGACTTCTTAGTGCACCACTTACCTTTTTCCCCTCATCAGTTCTGCGATTCACCTTGTCTTTCATAGACCCATCTGCCGACAAGTCCACTCCCAAATATCTGAAAACATTCACTTCCTCCATACTCCCTCCCTCCAATTTAATATCCAATCTTTAATTGCCTATTTTTTTATCATTACCTTGCTCTTTCATATATTCACTTTTAATTGCCTTCTTTTACATACCCTTCTCAACTCGTCCACTAACCTCTGCAATTTCTTTTCAGAATCTCCCAAAAGCACAGTGTTATCAGCAGAAAGTAACTGTGACAACTCTCACTTCGTGTTAGATTATCTCTTAATCCCACACCTCTTGCCAACATCCGAGCATTCACTTTTCTTACAACCCCATCTATAAATACATTGATTATTATAATCAAAAAGAAGCGCTAAGCCACAAGGGCTATACAGCATAAATATATTGAACAACCATAGTGACATCATACATCCCTGTCTAAGGTCTACTTTTAATGGGAAATAATCTCCCTATCTCCTACATAATCTACCCTGACCCTCACTACCCTCGTAAAAACTCTTAACTGCTTTCAGTATCCTACCACCTATTCCATACATTTGCAACATCTGCCACACTGCTTCCCTATCCACCCTATAATATGCTTTTTCTAGATCCATAAATGCAACAAAAACTTCTTTACCCTTATCTAAATACTGTTCACCTATATGCTTCACTGTAAACACTTAGTCCACACACCCCCACCCTTCCTAAAGCCTTCTTATTCATCTGCAATCCTGCTCTCCGACTTACTCTTAATTCTTTCAATAATAACTCTTCCATACACTTTACCAGGTATACTCAACAGGCTTATTCCCCTATAATTTTCACACTCTTTTGTCCCCTTTGTCATTATACAAAGAATCTGCATGGTCTATGCCAGTCCCCACACTCACAACTAGCTATTCCTCACTCCTACAAGATATTATACCCAGGGCCGGATTACCGCATAGGCAAACTAGGCATTTGCCTAGGGCCCCGCGCATTTGGGGGCCCCGCGGTCCAAGGGGTTCAGGGGCTCATCCAAGACTGCGCACATGGTGCAAGTGCAAAGGGGTCCCTACCTAAAAAGTTCAAGTGTTTGGAGAGTAAAATTGATTTTTAAAAATTAATCAAAACAAAAATAAATAATGAAATAAAATAAAATAAAAATAAATAAACCTAACCATAGATGGCAACACTCAACACGCCAGTGTTTACATCAGAACAGCTGTGTTTTTCCGCTAATGGGTGAGTATGGGAGATTCCTCTCCAATTTTCTGTAGTAATTACACGTTATCTAGACTTGTACTGTGACAAATTAACTGAAGTGTTGTTGATAGACAGTGATGTGTATGGATAAATGTTTGTTTTCGCCTCTAAATGTTAAGGGAGGTACCTGATAGGGTTACTTGATCAGTAAAGACGCATGGACCAGTAAAGACGCATTTTTGGTAAAAATACTACAAAGAAAAACCTAAAAATGCAAACTGACTTCCGTTTGTAGGTTTTAAAAGCACTTTGTCCTGTCTTTAAGTCTTTATCATTTCAATAACAGATCTCAATTGATTGATGTTCTACATCACTTCCGTCGCAAATGCTTAGTTTTCCAGTTGCGACGGAAGTGATGTAGAACATCAATTAATTTACTACATATTTCCCCAGAAACACATAAGCCACATCAGAAAATCGTTGGTTGGGTGAAACTGAAAATTGTCCCTGCATTCTTTAATTCTCATGTCCTTATCTATGGTGGTAGGCCATATATCATGCAAAACATAATGATTAGTTTAGTTATGAAAATGGTAATATAAATACCATTGTGCATTGTTCTTGGACTCAGTATGATTTCTGTTTAAGTAAATTGGAGATCAAGGAGGATGAATTAGTAAAATATTCGTAGCCCAAATCACTAACCTAATCTATGGTAAAAGTTCTGTATATGACTCCTTTCTGGTAACGTTTTGAATTTTTAGATGCGCAGCCAGAGGAAAGGGGGCTACAAGGGCCATATCCCCCCAATTGACAGAAAAAAAAATTAATAATAATTAAAAAATTAATAATAATTGATAATGAAAAATTTGTATTTGCATGATTACAGACAGTGATACATCCTCATTATGGCATCTCGTGAACGTGATGTTGGACGTTCTTATGCGAGTGGGTCACAGAAAAGAAAGAAGAAATTTCAAGAAGAAGAACAGAAAAAAAAAATGTAGGAAGCTGCAGTAAGATCACAGACATGCTCACGAAAACAGTTTCTGATGTTACCAGTACAGTTGAATCTGCAGATACGTCAGATCATACAGGAAGCCCTCCCTCCATTATTTCTCAGCCAGCATCTACTTCTTTTGTGTCTCCTCTCAATGTCTCAACGGACATTTCATCCACAGGATTTGTCTTAAAAGATCCTGCCTCATGGCCAAATGTAATCCCAGATTCTCTACGTAATGCTTTCATTGCAGAAAACTTCAGTCAAACTCTGAACATTGACTTTAGGAAATCAGCAAGGATTTATGATCATGGAAGTCGTCGTTGTTTAAAGTCATCTATGTTTTATAGGAAGCTTGCAAATTCAGAAACTGTGAAAAGATCATGGATGGTATACTGTGAAAGCTCAGGAAAAGTGTACTGTTCAGCATGCAAGCTATTTTCTACCAAAGAAAATACCTTCACACAGGGGTTCAATGACTGGAAAAATTCCAAGCGTTTCGAGGAACATGAAAACAGCACCACTCACAGGAGCTGCATTTTAGCCAGTGTATTTCGTGCACAGAAAAAAGGCTTATTGGATTCTCATTTGGAAAATCAAACTGAAAAAGAGCGCACTTATTGGAGAAAAGTTCTAGAAAGAGTTGTTGCTGTTGTAAAATTCTTAGCTCTAAGAGGACTTGCTTTCCGTGGAGAAAATGAGGTTTTTGGTTCGAAAAACAATGACAATTTCCTAGGGATCATAGAACTGTTAGCACAATTCGATCCATTCTTAGCAAATCATGTGTCACGCCTTGTCATCTATATAGTAGATGACACGCCATGTCATCTACTATATGCAATGAATTTATTGAACTGATGACTAAGAAGGTCCTCAATAACATCATAGCAGCTGTAAAAACTGCAAAATACTTTGCAATAAGTGTAGATTCAACACCAGATATTTCACATACAGATCAATTGACATTCATTGTTCGCTTTGTCGACTCCAGTGGTAAGCCTGTAGAGCGCTTTATAAAATTCATTCCTCTTTCAGGCCATGATGGAGAAACAATGATGAATGTAGTACTGGATACTCTGCTTGAACATGATCTCTCTATTATGGATTACCGTGGCCAGAGCTACGACAATGCAAGTAACATGTCGGGTAAATATAATGGATTGCAAGCCCGTATCAAGCAAATCAACCCACTTGCTGAATATGTGCCCTGCTCAGCACATTCTCTTAATCTTGTTGGGTCATGTGCTGCGGAGTGTTGTGTCGCTGCAGTTTCATTTTTTGGACTTTTACAAGCACTCTTTAATTTTTTCTCTGCTTCAACGCATCGGTGGAGTATACTCAAGTCAACCATTCATGGAGATGTCATCAAATCATTATCAACAACAAGGTGGTCAGCGCAGCATGATGCAACACATGCTTTGAAAGACAGCTTTGCTGAAATACGTTCTGCTTTGATCCAAATATCAGAGGATGAAGACCAGACAGCAACTACAAGAAGCGAAGCAGCCAGCTTAGCATCAAAATTGGAAGATTTTGAATTGGCCTTACTCTGTGTGCTTTGGGACTGTATACTGGAACGGTTAAATGCCACGAACAAGACACTTCAGAAAATTGAAATTGAAATGGCTACTTGTACTAACCTCTATGCAGGCTTAGTGGAATTTGTAAGCTCACTTCGCAATGATGAAGCTTTTGAAATGTTTGAAGAGAAAGCTAAACTGCTGGTGAAAGACTACAGTTACCGGGCTGATCATCAGCGGTCAAGGAAGAGGAAACGCAATTTTGAAGAGCCAGACAATGAAATTGTGTTGCTACCAAGGCAGAAATGTAAGACAGCTACATACTTCGTCATTCTGGATTCACTGATTACAGAATTGGTGAAAAGAAAAGAAATCTACCAGAATCTCAATGTAAGTTTGGATTTCTGTTCAAAATTACTACTATGCCAGATGCAGAATTGAGAGAAGCTGCATTAAAGTTGCAACAACACCTTTCAGCAGATGTTCAGGACACATTTGTTGAAGAAATAGTTCATTTTTCTGGGTATATGAATCAGATTAAAGCTCCACCTGAAAAATGTGCGCCCTCAGCTGCTTTGAAACATTTAAGAAATGCAGGTATCTCAGAAACCTTCCCTAATGTTGACATAGTGTATCGCCTTTACCTAACACTTCCAGCTACTAACTGTGAAGGAGAACGTTCATTTTCTGTTTTGAAAAGAGTGAAAAACCAGCTCCGTTCAACATGAGCCAAGACAAATTGTGTAACCTAGCCTTGTTGACCATTGAGTCTGATCTAACAAGAAATATTGATTTTCAGAATATAATTGATGATTTTGCCAATATGAAATCCAGAAAAAAGTTTATTTAAGAAGTGCCTGTGAATATAAACAATTCTTTACTTTCTTGAGTTTATATGATTTGATAGTCTTATGCATGATGCAATGATAACAATAATGGTCAGTGATTTATAAAGGGAATAATAGTGCTGTAGTGGTTATGCTGAATATAATAGGTACATGATGTCACTACTTTAATAGCCTAATCTAGTAATACTATGCTGTCTTGAGTTTATTCTCTTTAAAATGCATGATTTAACAAGATAGTTATAATGGCTGTTGGTAAATGGTTTTGGTTGTCTTCATGTACTTTCCCTATTAAATTTAATCTAAATAGCCAAAATGTATTTAATTAGAACTTAAAACAAGCTCACACCGACCCCCCACCCCACCCCCAAGCGGGAAGGAGTCGCTTCGCTTACCCGTAACTCAAAGGGGCCCCGCCAATCTGAATAGCCTAGGGCCCGGAGACTTCTTAATCCGGCCCTGATTATACCTCCCAGTCCAGTGCATGAAATCACAGCTTCCCTATCTTCATCAACATTTAACAGTTCCTCAAAATATTCCCTCCATGTTCCCGATACCATAACTCTTCATCTAATAACTCTCCTCTCCTATTTTTGAATGTCAAGTCCATTCGTTCCCCAGGTTTTCTCAACTTATTCATCTCACTCCAAAAATTTTTCATATTCTCAGCAAAATTTGTTGAGAGCTTCTCACACAGCTTCTTTTACATTCCTTCACCACTCCCTTAACCTCTCTCTTTTTTTATATATATTCCTCCCTCCTTGAATCACTTCTACATTGTAAAAATCTGTCATACCTGGAGGTTATTCCGGGGATCAACGCCCCCGCGGCCCGGTCCATGACCAGGCCTCCCGATGGACCAGGGCCTGATCAACTAGGCTGTTACTGCTGGCCGCACGCAGTCCGACGTACGAGCCACAGCCCGGCTGATCCGGCACTGACTTTAGGTATCTGTCCAGCTCTCTCTTGAAGGCAGCCAGGGGTTTATTGGCAATTCCCCTAATGCTTGATGGGAGGCTGTTGAACAGTTTTGAGCCCCGGACACTTATGGTGTTTTCTCTTAGTGTACCAATGGCGCCCCTACTTTTTATTGGCGGCATTTTGCATCGCCTGCCCAGTCTTTTACTTTCGTAGGGAGTGATTTCTGTGTGCAGATTTGGGACCATTCCTTCCAAGATTTTCCAAGTGTAGATTATGATATATCTCTCCCTCCTGCGTTCCAACGAGTACAAATCAAGTGCTTCCAAGCGTTCCCAGTAGTTAAGGTGCTTGACAGAACTTATACGTGCAGTAAAGGATCTCTGTACACTCTCTAGATCTGCGATTTCACCTGCTTTGTATGGAGATGTTAATGTACAGCAGTATTCCAGCCTAGAGAGAACAAGTGATTTGAAAAGGATCATCATGGGCTTGGCATCTCTCGTTTTGAAAGTTCTCATTATCCATCCTATCATTTGCTTTGCACGTGCGATCGTGGCACTGTTGTGATCCTTGAAAGTGAGATCCTCAGACATTACTACTCCCAGGTCCCTTACATTATTTTTCCGCTCTATTGTATGGCCGGAGTCAGTAGTATACTCTGTTCTAGTTATTATCTCCTCCAGTTTTCCATAACGGAGTAGTTGGAATTTGTCCTCATTGAACATCATATTGTTTACCGTTGCCATGTGCTAACTTTTTCTTTCTTACTACTATCTTTACCTCATTCCACCAATAGCTTTTGTTCCCTCCCGCACCCACTTCCCTGTAATTACTCACTACTGCTGAACACGCTAACACTGCATTTTGAAATCTACTCAATACCACTTCAACTTCATTGCCTATACTCTCACTAGCCCATCTTTCTTCCAATAGTTGTTTATATGTGATAAATGATTTTGAAAACCGACAGCTTGAAGTAGTGAGACATGCAACATGGGAATCTTTATTGAAGAAACGTTTCGCCACATACTGGCTTCATCAGTCTTATACAAAGCAGGAAGGTATAAGGAAAGGAGGAGTTTGAGGTAATCAGTCCCTCAGCCTGGAGTCAATGTGTTCAGTTCATCAATCTTGTAGAAAGTACAGCACAGGTATGTATAATGTATAATGTTCGCCAAGACCATAGTCCTGGCACGGGTCTCAATCTTGCGATGACCCGTCTCTGGCTCCCGAGGGAGAAATACAGCACAGGGCCGTAGCAGTGGCTTATATAGTGTAGTCAGATGAGGCGAAGCACGAGGCGGAGGAGTGAGTCATAGTGGAACCATCCACTAGTATAAGTAGGTCTGCTGAAGGTTGGGGAGCATCTCAGGGATGAATAGGCACCTGGTGAGTAGGTAGAAGGCATCATGTGTATCAGTGTCTTTCATCCTGCGTTCCATCGTCCTGAGATTTTATTTTCTAGGATCAGATCAATGGCACTGGGCCCAAGAGGAGCACCAAGGAGAGTGCTGTTGACTGGATCAATGGCTCGTGCTTCTGGTAAAACAGAACTAATATTCTGGCTCATCTGTCGATTGGTAGAAACTATTTCACATTTAGCAATGTCAATATTGTTGTGAGCCTTTACTGTGAAATCTTGCATCATTACTTCTAAATCTGGCATATGGGACTCGCTCTACTGAATGATTTGAATTTGTCCTGTACTCTACTACAGTCTTTACTTCGTCCATTCTTCCATAACGGAGCAACTGAAAATTGTCCTCATTAAGCATCACAGTGTTACCTGGGGCCTACTGGAACACTTTCTTATATCAGCACGAAGATTTGCAGGGTCTTCCACTGACGCAAAGTCTCATAGCGATTCTGGTGTCATCAGCAGTACAGTGCCTTGAGGATTTTCACTGTGGTAGCCTGTGAGGCCTGGTCACAGACCGGGCCGCGGGGGCGTTGACCCCCGGAACTCTCTCCAGGTAAACTCCAGCCTTCGACTTCACGCTGTTTACTATTACACTCTGGGTTTTATTTGTTAAGAAGTTAAATATACAGCTGCCCACTTTTCCAGTTAATCGTTTCATAGGCATTTTGTACACAATCACACCAGGGATGCATTGCCGAACATTTTTGTGAAAATCATTGCTGCATTACACCAGCATTTAGCCTGCCTTCTTGATCATCCAGAACATCATCATGATCTAGCAATTGTGAAAGGCAGGCGCGACCTGCTTTAAATTCCTGCTGCCCTGGATTGTGCAACTGTTGTAATTCCATGTTATTTACATCTTGCTTCTTAAAACCCATTCAAAGATTTTGATGTGTGAAGTTATGTCTACTGGTCGATTTTTTTTTTCTGCAATTGCTTGAGTGCATTCTCTGTGAAATCGGGCAATATCAGAGGTTTTCAATGACTGTGGGGCGACACCTGTGTCAAGGCATCTCTATAAAATACTGAAGGTCCGTGACAATGGTTTCTTACAATTTTTGATGAATATGGAATTTCACGAGTCTGGACCTGGAGTAGAATGTATGAAAAACTGAATGAGTAGATTTTTTAAGAGTATATGAAGTGAAAAAGAGAAACGCGTCGCCCCAAGAATATTGTAGATTGACTCAGTACATGAATTCAAAAATAAAAAACTAGATTTTGCCCAAAATTAGAAGGCAGGTCCAAAAGCTAGAGCTGAACCCTCTGACAACAGTGGTGGTATTCTGTCAGGAGAAACAGGAAAAATTCCACTGAAATAGGTCATAAATCACGTGATGAACCACACAGTTGATGGTCCCTTGACTGAGGTCTGCCAGTAGTATACTATATCCATTACCAACTCTACTTAGGTAAATACATGACACTCACCTCTTTTCTGAACATCTGGAGGAGTGGTTACATTACTCTCGGCCGCGTCATCATTAACTTCTTTCGACAGCACCTGAAAAAAAAAAATTGTTATATAACTGTTAACCCGACACTTTAAAATTTTAACACGAAGAGTTTGAAAAAACAAATTTTATTTATATTAATAATATGTAAGTATGTATGTATGTAAATGGTCCATGACGGACCCAAACATCGTCGTAAGCTCCTCTCCTATGTGCGGGTTATTTGTGTATGTATGTATGTATGTATGTATGTGCATGTGTCTTACGACATCGTATTAAAACGACTGTAAACAAATCAGGTGGCACGTGTTTGAGTCTCATATATTGTGATGTTTGTGTGCTCATATATATGTACTTACATATATGTACTTACATATATGTGGATGCTGGGTTCCTGCTTTCCTGGTCCTTGCCCATGGGTCGGGGGGAGGAGGGGGGCTGGTGGTATGGAAAGGGGGTATAATGTGATGGGGGATTGTGAAGAGGGCATTTGTGCTGGGGGAATAGAAACTGTGTGCGAAGCATGTTATTTTGAGTGAGTGTGTGTGTGTGTGTGTGTGTGTGTGTGTGTGTGTGTGTAGGTGTGTGTGTGTGTATGTATGTATGTGTGTGTGTGTGTGTGTGTGTGTGTGTGTGTGTGTGTGTGTGTGTGTGTGTGTGTGTGTGTGTGTACTCACCTATTTGTGGTTACAGGGGTCGAGTCTTAGCTCCTGGCCCCGCCTCTTCACTGGTTGCTACTTGGTTCTCTCTCTCCCTGATCCATGAGCTTTATCAAACCTCGCCTTAAAACTATGTATGGTTCCCGCCTCCACTACGTCACTCTCTAGGCTATTCCACGGCCTGACAACCCTATGACTGAAGAAATACTTCCTAACATCCCTTTGACTCATCTAAGTCTTCAACTTCCAATTGTGACCTCTTGTTTCTGTGTCCCCTCCCTGGAACATCCTGTCTTTGTCCACCTTGTCTATTCCGCGCAGTATTTTATATGTCTTTATCATGTCTCCCCTGACCCTCCTGTCCTCCAGTGTCGTCAAGCCGATTTCCCTTAACCTTTCTTCATAGGGCATTCCCCTTAGCTCTGGAATTAACCTTGTCGCAAACCTTTGCACTTTCTCTAATTTCTTGACGTGCTTGATCAAGTGCGGGTTCCAAACAGGTGCTGCATACTCCAGTATGGGCCTGACGTACACGGTGTACAGTGTCTTGAACGATTCCTTACTAAGGTATCGGAACGCTGTTCTCAGGTTTGCCAGGCGCCCATATGCTGCAGCAGTTATCTGATTGATGTATGCTTCCGGAGACATGCTCGGTGTTATACTCACCCCAAGATTTTTCTCCTTGAGCGAGGTTTGCAGTCTTTGGCCACCTAGCCTATACTCCGTCTGCGGTCTTCTGTGCCCTTCCCCTATCTTCAGGACTTTGCATTTGGCGGGTTAAATTCGAGAAGCCAGTTGCTGGACCAGGTGTCCAGTCTGTCCAGGTCTCTCTGAAGTCCTGCCTGACCCTCATCTGATTTAATTCTCCTCATTAACTTTACATCATCTGCAAACAGGGACACTTCTGAGTCTAACCCTTCCATCATGTCGTTCACATATACTAAAAATAGCATTGGTCCTAGGACCGACCCCTGTGGAACCCCGCTCGTCACAGGTGCCCACTGTGATATCTCATTACGTACCATGACTCGCTGTTGCCTCCCTGTCAGGTATTCTCTGATCCATTGCAGTGCCCTTCCTGTTATGTGCGCCTCATCCTCTAGCTTCTGCATTAATCTCTTGTGAGGAACTGTGTCAAAGGCCTTCTTGCAGTCCAAGAAGATGCAATCAACCCACCCCTCTCTCTCGTGTCTTACTTCTGTTACTTTATCATAAAACTCCAGAAGGTTTGTGACACAGGATTTGCCTTCCATGAATCCATGCTGGCTGGAGTTTATACTCTTGTTCCGTTCCAGGTGTTCCACCACTCTCCTCCTTATAATCTTCTCCATAACTTTGCATACTATACACGTCAGTGACACTGGTCTATAGTTTACTGCCTCTTTTCTGTCTCCTTTTTTAAAAATGGGAACTGCATTTGCTGTCTTCAATACCTCAGGTAGTTGCCCAGTTTCCAGGGATGTGTTGAAGATTGTGGTAAGTGGCACACACAGCATATCCGCTCCCACTCTAAGGACCCATTGGGAGATGTTGTGTGTGTGTGTGTGTGTGTGTGTGTGTGTGTGTGTGTGTGTGTGTGTGTGTGTGTGTGTGTGTGTGGTTCCAATGGTCGAGACATAGCTCCTGGCCCCGCCTCTTCACTGATCGCTACTAGGTCCTCTCTCTCCCTGCTCCATGACCTTTATCATATCTCGACTTCAAACTATGTAGGGTTCCTGCCTCCACTACATCACTTGCCAGACTATTCCACTTCTCACAACTCTATGACTAAAGAAATGCCTTCTAATATCTGTTTGACTCATCTGAGTCTTCAACTTCCAATTGTGACCGCTTGTTTCTGTGTCCCATCTCTGGAACATCCTGTCTCTGTCCAATTTGTCAATTCCTCGCGGTATATTGTATGTCGTTATCATGTCTTCCCTAACCCTCCTGTCCTCCAGTGTCGTCAGGCCGATTTCCTTTAACCTTTCTTTGTAGGACATTCCCCTTAGCTCTGGGACTAGTCTTGTTCAAACCTTTGCATTTTCTCTAATTTCTTGACGTGCTTGACCTGATGTGGGATCCAAATTGGTGTTGCATACTCCAGTATGGGCCTGACGTACATGATGTATAGAGTCTTGAACGATTCCTTACTAAAGTATCAGAACGCTATTCCCAGGCTTGCCAGGCGCCAATATGCTGCAACAGTTATCTGGTTGATGTGAGCCTCAGGAAATGTGCTCGGTATTATACTCACCCCAACTTCCCTTTCCATGAGTGAGGTTCGCAGTCTTTGGCCACCTAGCCTATACCCTGCGGTCTTCTTTGCCCTTCTCCGATCTTCATAACTTTGCATTGGGGGGTTGGGGTTAAATTCGAGGAACCAGTTGCTGGATCAAGCTTCCAACTTGTCCTGATCTCTTTGTAGTCCTGCCTGATCCTCATCTGATTTAGTTCTCATTAACTTCACATCATCTGCAAATAGGGACACTTCTGAGTCTATCCCTTCCGTCATGTCATTCATATCCTGGAGTTTACCTGGAGAGAGTTCCGGGGGTCAACGCCCCCGCGGCCCGGTCTGTGACCAGGCCTCCTGGTGGATCAGAGCCTGATCAACCAGGCTGTTGCTGCTGGCTGCACGCAAACCAACGTAAGAGCCACAGCCCGGCTAGTCAGGAACCGACTTTAGGTGCTTGTCCAGTGCCAGCTTGAAGACTGCCAGGGGTCTGTTGGTAATCCCCCTTATGTATGCTGAGAGGCAGTTGAACAGTCTCGGGCCCCTGACACTTATTGTATGGTCTCTTAACGTGCTAGTGACACCCCTGCTTTTCATTGGGGGGATGTTGCATCGTCTGCCAAGTCTTTTGCTTTCGTAGTGAGTGATTTTCGTGTGCAAGTTCGGTACTAGTCCCTCTAGGATTTTCCAGGTGTATATAATCATGTATCTCTCCCGCCTGCGTTCCAGGGAATACAGGTTTTGGAACCTCAAGCGCTCCCAGTAATTGAGGTGTTTTATCTCCGTTATGCGCGCCGTGAAGGTTCTCTGTACATTTTCTAGGTCAGCAATTTCACCTGCCTTGAAAGGTGCTGTTAGTGTGCAGCAATATTCCAGCCTAGATAGAACAAGTGACCTGAAGAGTGTCATCATGGGCTTGGCCTCCCTAGTTTTGAAGGTTCTCATTATCCATCCTGTCATTTTTTTAGCAGATGCGATTGATACAATGTTATGGTCCTTGAAGGTGAGATCCTCCGACATGATCACTCCCAGGTCTTTGACGTTGGTGTTTCGCTCTATTTTGTGGCCAGAATTTGTTTTGTACTCTGATGAAGATTTAATTTCCTCGTGTTTACCATATCTGAGTAATTGAAATTTCTCATCGTTGAACTTCATATTGTTTTCTGCAGCCCACTGAAAGATTCGGTTGATGTCCGCCTGGAGCCTTGCAGTGTCTGCAATGGAAGACACTGTCATGCAGATTCGGGTGTCATCTGCAAAGGAAGACACGGTGCTGTGGCTGACATCCTTGTCTATGTCAGATATGAGGATGAGGAACAAGATGGGAGCGAGTACTGTGCCTTGTGGAACAGAGCTTTTCACCGTAGCTGCCTCGGACTTTACTCTGTTGACGACTACTCTCTGTGTTCTGTTAGTGAGGAAATTATAGATCCATCGACCAACTTTTCCTGTTATCCCTTTAGCACGCATTTTGTGCGCTATTACGCCATGGTCACACTTGTCGAAGGCTTTTGCAAAGTCTGTATATATTACATCTGCATTCTTTTTATCTTCTAGTGTATTTAGGACCTTGTCGTAGTGATCCAATAGTTGAGACAGACAGGAGCGACCTGTTCTAAACCCATGTTGCCCTGGGTTGTGTAACTGATGGGTTTCTAGATCTTGCTTCTTAGGACCCTTTCAAAGATTTTTATGATATGGGATGTTAGTGCTATCGGTCTGTAGTTCTTTGCTGTTGCTTTACTGCCCCCTTTGTGGAGTGGGGCTATGTCTGTTGTTTTTAGTAACTGTGGGACGACCCCCGTGTCCATGCTCCCTCTCCATAGGATGGAAAAGGCTCGTGATAGGGGCTTCTTGCAGTTCTTGATGAACACGGAGTTCCATGAGTCTGGCCCTGGGGCAGAGTGCATGGGCATGTCATTTATCGCCTGTTCGAAGTCATTTGGCGTCAGGATAACATCGGATAGGCTTGTGTTAACCAAATTTTGTGGCTCTCTCATAAAAAAAATCGTTTTGATCTTCGACTCTCAGTCTGGTTAGCGGCTTGCTAAAAACTGAGTCATATTGGGACTTGAGTAGCTCACTCATTTCCTTGCTGTCATCTGTGTAGGACCCATCTTGTTTAAGTAGGGGTCCAATACTGGATGTTGTTCTCGACTTTGATTTGGCATAGGAGAAGAAATACTTTGGGTTTCTTTCGATTTCATTTATGGCTTTTAGTTCTTCCCGCGATTCCTGACTCCTATAGGATTCCTTTAGCTTGAGTTCGATGCTTGCTATTTCTCTGACCAGTGTCTCCCTACGCATATCAGATATATTGACCTCTTTTAGCCGCTCTGTTATTCTTTTCCGTCGCCTGTAAAGGGAGCGCCTGTCTCTTTCTATTTTACATCTACTCTTCCTTTTTCTTAGAGGAATAAGCCTTGTGCATACATCGAGTGCCACCAAGTTAATCTGTTCTAGGCATACGTTGGGGTCTGTGTTGCTTAGTATATCTTCCCAGCTTATATCGGTTAGGACTTGGTTTACTTGGTCCCACTTTATGTTTTTGTTATTGAAATTGAATTTGGTGAATGCTCCCTCGTGACTAGTCTCATTATGTCGGTCTGGGGCTCCACGCATACATGTCTGAACCTCAATTATGTTGTGATCTGAGTATATTGTTTTTGATATGGTGACATTTCTTATCAGATCATCATTGTTAGTGAAGATGAGGTCTAGTGTATTCTCCAGTCTAGTAGGCTCTATTATTTGCTGGTTTAAATTGAATTTTGTGCAGAGATTTAAAAGCTCGTGTGAGTGTGAGTTTTCATCAGAGCTGCCTCCTGGTGTTATTACTGCAACAATATTATTTGCTATATTCCTCCATTTTAGGTGCCTTAAGTTGAAATCCCCCAGGAGCAAGATGTTGGGTGCAGGAGCTGGAAGATTTTCCAGACAGTGGTCAATTTTTAACAGCTGTTCCTGGAATTGCTGGGATGTTGTATCCGGAGGCTTGTAGACTACCACAATGACTAGATTTTGGTTCTCGACCTTTACTGCTAAAACTTCCACTACATCATTTGAGGCATTTAGCAGTTCTGTGCAAACAAGTGACTCTGCAATGTACAGGCCAACCCCCCCCCCCTTTTGCCTGTTCACTCTGTCACATCTGTATAGGTTGTAACCTGGGATCCATATTTCGTTGTCCAAGTGATCCTTTATGTGGGTCTCAGTGAAAGCCGCGAACATTGCCTTTGCCTCTGCAAGCAGTCCACGGATGAAAGGTATTTTGTTGTTTGTTGCTGGCTTTAGACCCTGTATATTTGCAAAGAAGAATGTCATCGGACTGGTGGTATTGTTGGTACTGGGGGGGGATTTTTTTCCGGCATTAGTATCACATTCGTCACAGGCGTCCATTGTGATACCTCATCACGTACCATGACTCGTTTTGCCTCCTTGTCAGGTATTCTCTGATCCATTGCAGTGCCCTTCCTGTTATACATGCCTGATCCTCTAGCTTTTGCACTAATCTCTTGTGAGGAACTGTGTCGAAGGCCTTCTAGCAGTCTAAGAAAATGCAATCTACCCACCCCTCTCATGTCTTTCTTCTGTTACCTTGTCATAAAACTAAAGTAGTTTTGTGTCACAGGATTTGCCTTCCCTGAATCCGTGCTGGTTGTCGTTCATAACCCTGTCCTGTTCTCGGTGCTCAACCACTCTCCTCCTTATAATCTTCTCCATGACTATGCATACTATACACGTCATTGACACTGGTCTATAATGTAGTGCCACGTGTCTGTCTACTTTCTTAAAAAATGGGGACTACATTTGCCATCTTCCATATGGGATGTGTTGAAAATTGTTAGCCACACACACAGCATCTCTGCTCCCTCTCTAAGGATCCATGGAGAGATATCTGGTCCCACCGCCTTTAAGGTATAAAGGTCACTGAGAAGCTTCTTCACCTCCTCAGTTGTGTATATTTCATCCAACACTTGTTGGTATATCCCTTGTTGGTGTACCCCTATATCCTGACTTCCCAGAGTCCTTTCTGTCTCCACTGTAAATATTTCCTTAAACCTCATGTTGAGCTCCTCACATACTTCTTGGTAGTTTCTTCTGAGCTCCCCACCTTCTTTCCTCAGCCTGATTACTTGGTCCTTGACTGTTGTGTTCCTCTTGATGTAACTACTCAACAGCTTCGGGTTAAACTTGACTTTTGATGCTATGTCGTTTTCGTACTGTCGCTGGACCTCCCTCCTTATCTGTGAATACTCGTTTCTGGCTCTTCGACTAACCTCTTTATTTTCCTGGGTCCTTTGTCTTCTGTACTTTTTCCATTCTGTAGTGCATTTAGTTTTTGCCTCCCTACACCTTCGGGTAAACCAAGGGTTCGTTCTGGTCTTCCCATTATTTATGTTGCCCTTGGGAATAAACCTTTCTTCTGCCTCCTTGCATTTTAATGTTAAATATTCCATCATTTCGTTTACTGACTTTCCTACCAATTCTCTTTCCCACTGAACCTCCTCCAGGAAGTTCCTCATACCTGTGTAGTCCCCTTTCTTATAGTTTGGCTTTTCCCATCCTACTCCTGTTACCCTCTCCACTTGTAACTTCATGTATTCAAAGGGTGCGTGTGTACTCACCTAATTGTAGTTGCAGGGGTCGTGGCTCAGCTCCTGGCCCCGCCTCTTCACTGAACGCTACTTGGTCCTCTCTCTCCCTGCTCCATGAGCTTTATCATACATCGTCTTAAAGGTAAGTATGGTTCATGCCTCCACTACATCGCTTGCCAGACTGTTCCACTTCCTGACCACTCTATGACTGAAGAAATGCTTCCTAACATCCCTGTGGCTCATCTGAGTCTTCAACTTCCAAGAGTGACCCCTCGTTTCTGTGTCACCTCTCTGGAACATCTTGTCTTTGTCCATCTTGTCTATTCCACGCAGTATTTTGTATGTCGTTAGCATATCTTCCCGATCCCTCCTGTCCTCCAGTGTCGTCAGGCCGATTTCCCTCAACCTTTCTTCAAAGGACATTCCCCTTAGCTCTGGAACTAACCTTGTCGCAAACCTTTGTGGCAAGGTGTGTGTGTGTGTGTGTGTGTGTGTGTGTGTGTGTGTGTGTGTGTGTGTGTGTGTGTGTGTGTGTGTGTGTGTGTGTGTGTGTGTGTGTCGCGCTAGAGTCATTGGATCTCCTAACTAACCTTAATTGATTCCTTGAACAATCTAGCTTCTGATGATGACGTTGTATTGAAAGAGCTATAGCTACTTTCCGTCTCCCCCTCGAGGCCGTGTTGAGTATATTACCCGCTCACTGTTATCAAACAGCAATGTTATCAATACGTAAATACAATGATATCAATGTTATCGATAAAAATATATACTTAAATCAGTGAATGAACTAAATTACAGAAGTTCAAGAAAATGCAAGGTAAAAAAACGTGAAACTGAGTATGTTGATAAACCAGTCTATGATGGATGTACGAGCCAGCGGGCCGCCAGCACCGACAGCTTCTTGCTCACCAGATGTTTGTTACCTACCTTGTCTACCTAGAGTCTGCCTGGAGTGTGTTCCCAGGGTCAACGCCCTCGCGGCCTGGTCCCAGGCTAGGCCTCCCGTGGATGAATTGATCAAACAGGCTGTTGGTGCTAGCTACACGAAGTCCAACATACATAAGCACCAAAGCCTGTCTGATCAGGCACTGACTTGAGAAACTTGTCCGGTCTTTCTTGAAGACAGCGAGGGGTTCCTTGGAAATACCCCCCCCCCTCCTTTATGTATGAAAGAAGGACGTTGAGAACTCTTGGTCCCTTTACACTTATTGAGTTTACCTTTAATGTACTCACTGCATCCCTGCTTTTCACTGAAGATATTCTGCACCGTCTGCTAAGCCTTGGGACCGATCCCCTACAATTTTCCAGGCGTTGATTACGTATCCCTCTCTCTCTCTCTCTCTCTCTCTCTCTCTCTCTCTCTCTCTCTCTCTCTCTCTCTCTCTCTCTCTCTCCTACGTTCCAAGGAGTACGGATCGAGGAACTGCTAACGTTCCAAGGAATTTTGGTGATCAACTGAACCTGTGCGAAGAATGAAGGTTCTGTACACATTGTTAACGTCTGCAGTTTTATCTGAGGTGAATGTAGGTGTTACAGTAGAGCGGCGGCTGCAGCCTAGACACAACAAGTGACTTAAAAACTCTTATGTTGAAAATGATATCAAATACCAACAAGTTGATATTTAAGACACATTTGCAACAGTTGAGTATCTTTACTGATGAAACGTTTCGCCTACACAAAAGTCTTCTTTAGTCAAATAAAGAGGCAATAGGTGCAGTAGTGAAGTGAAGATGTAATCAGTCCATCAGCCTTGGAGAAATAGTATATGATGTGGTCAGTCCCTCAGCCTGGAGAAGTTCAGCTTCATGGTCTGGAACGATAATATGAAGATGAAGCATGAGAATGAAATCTAAATACTGTCGAAGGTGAGATGGAAGATCTCAAAGACACTGCAAAGGACCGGATTCACTGAACTCTTTCCCAGGCTGAGGGACTGATCACCTCAAATACATCTCCATCGTTGATGAACTGATTACATCATCTTCATTTCAGTACTGCACTTGTTGCCTCTGTATTTGACTGAAGAAACCTTTTCTACTGTGTTGGCGAAACGTTTCAACATTAAAGATACCGAACTGTTGCACGTGTGTCTTAATCATCGATCACTGACTTGGCATTCCTTATTTTGAAGGTTCTAGTTATCCAACCTATCATTTTCGTTGCTGTTGTGATAGTGACAGTTGTGATCCTTGAAGATAAGATAATTTGACATGATCACTCCCAGGTCTCTCTCATTAGTCTTGCGCTGTGCCGAGTAATTTGGGCTTGTTTTACACTCGTACAGAGTCCAGGAAAGACAAAGGGAGCTAAAAGTAATCAATAGGATTTAAAAAAGTCCAGAATACTTCTCATATGTCAAATATAGGGCAAGAGCCACATCCAATATCTGGCCCTTGCTCAAACAAGATGGAGTTTACACTGATGATAGGAAAAAGAAAAATGAAAGAAATACTGAATTCTCAATATGAATGTGTTTTGCGAGCCATTATATCAGACTGAAGGTTGGCAAACCGAATATATTCATGAACAAGACTCAGAACTTTTTTCAACATCCCCAAAATTCCGACATAACCCTAACCTTACTTGACTTCGAAAAAGCCGTTGACAGCATGCCTATGCAGTCTGCCTCATGCCTAGACTCGTGGACCTCCATATTCATCAAGATCTGTAAGAAACCCTTATCACGTGCCTTAAATAATGTATGGAAAGGGAACCAAGACATGGGGGTCATCCCAACGGATATAGACCTACTCCACAAAGATGGCAGCAAAACAATAGCACTGATGTCCCACATTACAAAAAAAATTGAGTTTGAAGAAGCAAGGTCACAAATACATGGATTCACAAATATTGCACAACCCATGGCAACATGAGTTTAGGGCAGGTCGTTCCTGCCTCTTGCAACTACTTGACCATTATACACAAATAACCCGCATATAGGTGAGAGGAGCTTACGACGACGTTTTGGTCCGACTTAGACCATTTACAAGGTCACACTAAAAGAAAAGAGAGAGGGACGGGACAAGAGAGGAGGGAGTAGTAATAGTGGTAGAGGTAAGAGAGGTGGAAGTAGTAATAGTGGTAGAGGTAAGACAGGTAGTGGAAGTAGTAGTGGTAGGGGTAAGGCTGCTAGTGATGGTAGTAGTAGTAGAAGTAGGAGTGGTAGTGTAAAGTAGGGAGAGTGGTGGTGGGACAAGAACAGACAGGATGAGTGAAAGGAAGCAAAAGTAAAGGTAGGGGGTCAAAGATAGTAGGAAAGGTAGCAGTAGTGGGGACAGTCGAAGGGCTAAAGAGGAACAATGTAGGAGAGCTAAAGATCCACAAGGGGTAAGACCAAAAACACAGAGGGAAGGGGGAATGAAAGACAGAACACCCAAGGCAGAGGCAAGGAAACCCAAAACAAGAAAAAGAAATAAAACAGGAAAGGAGAAGAGGTAGAGAAAAGAGAAAAAAGTATCAGGTTAAGTCACGCGTGTTCTGAAGTTTGGAAAGGAAGGCATCTACATAGACAAAGCCAGGACTAAGATTCATACAAGTTATGTATAAGGCAGGATTCAACAAGATGGCGACTGTGAAAGTTAGAAGTAGCGTAAACAGTTTTAGCAGAAGACCAATCAATAGGATGACTGTAGTCTCTAACATAGCAGTAAAGACGAGCATTATTGGTGTCGGCAAGCCTAACACTGCTTTTGTGCTCCTTGAGTCTGTCAGAAAGAGAACGGCCAGTTTCTCCAAATTACTGAAGAGGACAAGAGAAGCATGAAATAGGAATGTAAAGCCACTGAGTCATCTTCAAGTCACTTGTTCTTTCTAGGTTGGAATATTGCTGTAAATTAACAGCCCATTTTAAGGAGAGTCTAACTGCAGACAGAGAATTTAAACAGAAACTTCACTGCCTGGAAAAATTCAGTAAAGCGCCTGAATTACTTGGAATATTTAAAGTCCCCTGACCTGTACTCCCTGGAAGGCAGACGAGAAATTATAATTCACACCTAGTAAATACTAGAGGGATAAGTTCCAAATCTACCCCAGTGACAAGCAAGGGTGCCATGAATACACTAAGAAAAACACAGTAAGTGTAAGTGGCCCAAAACTTCAACAGTCTCCCAACATACATAGGTGAAATTATCAACAGACCCCTGGTTGTCTTCAAGAAGCGCCTTAACCAGTTCCTCAAGTCAATCCCTGTGGTACTTATTCAACATAAGTGCGGCTAGCACCAACAGCCTGGTTGATCAGGCCCTCCACCGGAAGGTCTGATCTGGGACCGGCCACGGGAGAGTTGACCCTTGGAACACTCTCCAAGTAGACTCCAAGTATATCCGTTCCATGTTCTTGTAAAGAACAACTGTGAAACTGTTCATTTTTCTTGTAGCGTACAATACACGTTGGTGTGTGTGTGCTCACACACACACACACACACACACACACACACACATACACACACAAGGGAGCGCGCGCACACATACACACAGCAATGGTGGACACAGTAGCTGAGGGGGCCAGAAGAGCTCACTCGAGCAGAGCAAAGTTACTGGTTATGGGCGATTTCAACCACAGGGAGAGTGACTGGGAAAATCTGGAGCCACATGGGGGTGCCGAAACATGGAGAGCCAAGATGATGGATGTGGTACTGGAAAACCTCATGCACCAACATGTTAGGGACACTACCAGAAAGAAAGGGGAGGATAAACTAGCAAGACTGGACCTCGTGTTCACTCTGAGTAGCTCGGACATTGAAGACATCACATATGAAAGGCCCCATGGAGCTAGTGATCACGTGGTTCTGAGCTTTGATTACATAGTGGAGTTACAAGTGGAAAGGGTAACAGGAGTTGAATGAGAAAAGCCAATTTATAAAACAGGGGACTACACAGGTATGAGGAACATCCTGCAGGAGGTTCAGTGGGACAGAGAATTAGTAGGAAAGTCAGTAAACGAAATAATGGACTACCTAACAACAAAATTCAAGGAGGCAGAGGAAAGGTTTGTTCCCAAGAGCAACAGAAATAATGGGAAGACCAGAACGAGCCCCTGGTTTACCCGAAGGTGTAGGGAGGCAAAAACTAAGTGCACTAGAGAATGGATAAAGTACAGAAGGCAAAGGACCCAGGAAAATAAAGAGATTAGTCGAAGAGCCAGAAGCCAGTACGCACAGACAAGGAGGGAGGCCCAACGACAGTACGAAAACAACATAGCATCGAAAGTCAAGTCTGACTCGAAACTGCTGTATAGCCACATTAGGAGGAAGACAACAGTCAAAGATCAGGTAATCAGACTGAGGAAAGAAGGTGGGGAGCTCACAAGAAACGATCAAGAGGTATGTGAGGAGCTCAACACGAGATTTAAGGAAGTATTTACAATGGAGACAGGAAGGACTCTGGGAAGACAGAACAGAGGGAGACACCAACAAGGAATATACCAACAAGTGTTGGATAAAATACACAGAACTAAAGTGGAGGTGAAGAAGCTGCTAAGTGACCTTGTTACCTCAAAGGCGATGGGACCAGACATGTCTCCGTGGGTCCTTAGACAGGGAGCAGAGATGCTGTGTGTGCCACTAACCACAATTTTCAACACATCCCTTAAAACTGGGCAACTACCTGAGGTATGGAAGACGGCAACTATAGTCCTCGTTTTTAATAAAGGAGACAGAAACGAGGCACTAAACTATAGACCAGTGTCACTGACATGTACAGTATGCAAAGTCATGGAGAAGATTATCAGGAGAGTGGTGGAGCACCTGAAACGGAACAAAACTATAAACGGCAACCGGTACGGATTCATGGAAGGCAAATCCTGTGTCACAAACCTTCTGGAGTTTTATGACAAGGTAACCGAAGACATGAGAAAGAGGGGTGGGTTGATTGCATTTTCTTGGACTGTAAGGCCTTCAACACTGTTCCTCACAAGAGATTAGTGAAGCTAGAGAATCAGGTATATATAACAGGAAGGGCACTGCAATGGATCAGAGAATACCTGACAGGGAGGCAACAATGAGTCATGGTACATGATGAGGCATCACAGCGGGCACCTGTTACGAGCAGGGTCCCACAGGGGTTAGTCCTAGGACCAGTGCTATTTTTGGTATATGTGAATGACGTAATGGAAGGGATAGACTCAGAAGTGTCTCTGTTTGCAGATGATCAGAAGTTAATGAGTAGAATTAAATCAGACGAGGATCAGGCAGGACTACAAAGAGACCTGGACAGGCTGGACGCATGGTCCAGCAACTGGCTTCTCGAATTTAACCCCGCCAAATGCAAAGTCATGAAGATCGGAAAAGGGCAAAGAAGACCACAGACAGAGTATAGGCTAGGTGGCCAAAGACTGCAAACCTTACTCAAGGAGAAAGATCTTGGGGTGAGTATAATACTGAGCACGTCTCCGGAAGCACACATCAACTAGATAACTGCTGCAGCATATGGGCGCCTGGCAAACCTGAGAACAGCGTTCCGATACCTTAGTAAGGAATCGTTCAAGACACTGTACACCGTGTACGCCAGGCCCATACTGGAGTATGCAGCACCAGTTTGGAACCCACACTTGGTCAAGCACGTCAAGAAATTAGAGAAAGCACAAAGGTTTGCAACAACAAAGCTAAGGGGAATGTCCTACGAAGAAAGGTTAAGAGAAATCGGCCTGACGATGTTGGAAGACAGGAGGGTTAAGGGAGACATGATAACGACATACAAAATACTGCGAGGAATAGATAATGTGGACAGAGATAAGATGTTCCAGAGATAGGACACAGAACCAAGGGGTCACAATTGGAAATTGAAGACTCAGATGAGTCAAAGGGATGTTAGGAAGTATTCAGTTATAGTTCTCAGGGAGTGGAATAGTGTGGCAAGTGATGTAGTGGAGGCAGGAACCATACATAGCTAGGTATGATAAAGCTCATGGAGCAGGGAGAGAGAGGACCTAGTAGCGATCAGTGAAGAGGCGGGGCCAGGAGCTGAGTCTCGACCCCTGCAACCACAAATACTTGAGTACAAATAGGCGAGTACACACGTACACACGTGGCCGCAACAGCTGTGACAGCATGACTCATCCCTGACCAGGTGTGGAGCAGGCTGGGTGTGTATTTGCTCACAAAGTTGTTTGCTAGGGTCGAGACTCGGCTTCTGGCCCTGCCTCCCAGACCACTTTGATCGACATCACCGACGTCTGGCCTCTTGGGGGTCTTATCATATCTACTCTTGAACCTCTGTATTGATTTTGTCTCGACCAGACAAGCCTGGTTGAAGGCCGAACTGCAGGAGTGGGGAAAAGTTTTGAAACATCTTTGATATACCTTTGATGAGTTTCGAGAGTTTTGGCTGGTGTTTGGCTGGTCAACCAGGCTGCTGCTGCTGGTGGCCCGCTACACCACATATCCTCACCATCCTGGTACTTTCCAACTACCCTAAGATTAAAGAAATTCTTACATCCACATGGCTCATCTGTGTCTTCAGCTACCACGTGTGTCCTCTTCATCCTGGTCTTCTTAACTCAGTCCGTCCTTAACTGCCCTATCAATGCTTCTTAGGATTTTTTTTTATGTAGTAATCATGTCTCACTTTGTCCTTCTCTCCGCCAAGGTCGTCATGTTCAGTTCCTACAACCTTTCTTCATAGTGCATTCCTCTCAGTTCCGGCTCTGGTACTCTGGTTGTCCAGTTTAGAAAAATTGAGGAAACAAAGATTTGAACAAAGTATAAAACAAACTCATATCACTCAATACAGCGTAAGACTTATATGAGAAACCTGAGAGTAATGTCAGATCTCACTTTCAACGACCACAATAGATTTACTATAACAATCGCAAGGACAATGATAGGCTGGATAATTAGAGCCTTCAAAACAAGCGATGCCAAGTTAATGATGATACTCTTCAGATCACGTGTCCTCTAGGCTGGAGTACTGATGCACTTAACTCCGTTCAAGGCAAGCGAAATTGGAGACCTGGAGAATGCGCAAAGAACCTTCACTGATCGTTTGAAGTTTCCAATCTATACTTCTTCGAGAGAGGAACGTTTAAATCTACACCAGAAAAATTCTAAAGTATTGGTCCAAGATCTCACACAAGTGGTTTCCATGAAAGAGCCTCAGCTGAGTGTGAAACAGCCAAGACTTTTCACCATCCTTCTTGAGTATAGCTGACCAGGCAGGCACCATACAAGCCTGGCCCAAGGCCGGGCACTGGGAGTAGAAAAACTCCCGGCACTCATCAAAGATACATGAAATGTATAATGGGGACTACCTACAGAGCCCTGGCTGTCTTTAAGAAGAATCTTGATAAGTTTCTTAAGTCGGTGCCTGATCAGCCGGGTTGTGGTACTTACGTTGGACTTCCTGCGGTTAGAACCAACACCCTGGTTGATCAGGTCATCCACCGACAGCCCGGTCAGGGACCAGGCCGCCGGAGCACTAAACCTCGGAACATTCTCCAGGTAGAATCCAGGAAACTCTGGAGTAAGCTTAGTTCTGATTTGGTCTTTAATACTACAGTATATCATTTTCAAAGTCTTTCAGCTTCCTTGTCTATTCCTGTGTATATGATTCTAGCTTTCCTGATAGTTTTCTGCGACTTGATTTGATCTATTTCTTTCAAGACTTCTTGCTCCTCCGTGGCCTCTCCAGTCCTGACTCAACTATGGGTCTTGGGGTTTCTCTTTTTTTTTAGTGTGTATTTTTTTGTTTGGTATATCTCTTGCCTTTGACTCTATCACCCCCCTCCTTCCTTGCACAGTTTTGCCCTCAAATTCTATCCCACCACACTTCCCTCAAATCAGAAAGTTTCTCATTCTATCATACTTCTCCAATTTGTAGTGTTTTCTGTTACTCACTTCCTCCATTTCTTTCCCTATTCCCATTTCTATCATTTTTTCAAACTCAGTACCATACAACACTGCCCTGTAGTGGTGCACCATAAGTAATTTCAGCTATATTATAATCGCTTTGTGTAACAACTAGGTCTAGTCTGATGACTCATCACCTTCCCTCACTCTTGTTCTTTCTTACACAAGTTGTCTCATAAAATTCTTTATTGCTCTTTCCATACGCTTCACTCGTGTTTCTGGTCCTTCATGGGGGTTCCAGTTTTTCCAGTCAAATTCCTCATGGTTGAAATCTCTTACTCTCAGTAGTAGTAACCAGTTACCAGTAACCAGTGTACCAGTAGTTGACTCACTACCAACCGTCTCTGCCTGAGTCACTGTCTGTATTCATATTGTGCTGACCACAGCAGTATTCAAAGACCCCCTCACATATGGGTACTGTGGGCGGCCAGTCAATTATACGAGAGTGAGCAAGGAGATAGGCAGGCTGTTGGGCGCTCCCCACATTATCTGTAATTATACGTACTACCAGCCTACGTGAGTATTACTTTACCCTATCCACGTATCGAACTCCCACATGATATTACCACTAGGAGTTTAGCTTTGCTTCTTCTTGCTCTCTCTGTCTCTGCTACTGTCTCTAATATGTGTCTCATTATCTTGTTATTCTGATCGTGCTCATTCTTAGTCTTCTTTTGTTTGGTGATGGATTATATATCACTGGCACTATTACTTGTCTTTCTCTGGACATTACAGTATCTATATCCCTGAAATTTCGCGTTTCTAGGTTTTCTAGTTCTTGAAATATCCAGTGGTTTCTATCCATCAGTAGTGGTAGTGGTGTTGGTGAAGCAGCAGCAAGTGTTGTTGTTGCTGCTGCTGCTGCTGCTGCTGCTGCTGCTGCTGCTGCTGCTGCAGAGTAAGACAATGATTCGCATATTGGAGACAGAACAGCAGCAGCTGCTGCTGCTGCTGTTTCCCTTCCCTTACTTTTAACATGGTAGCTCTCTGGAAATATCACATTTGTTATTATTCCTGAGAGTTTCATTTCCCTAATAGCTATAATATCTAAGTTTTCCTCTTCTAAACCTTCTTTCATTACTTTACAGTTGTTGCTTTCTATCTCTCATTGTTCTCTGGGCAAGATGTTGTCTTTTTTACCTCTGCGGATACTGGACAAGGATCCTCTGGAATTTTGGAGCAGTCTCAGTGTGTGTGTGTGTGTGTGTGTGTGTGTGTGTGTGTGTGTGTGTGTGTGTGAGTGTGAGTGTGAGTGTGTGTGTGTGTGTGTGTGTGTGTGTGTGTGTGTATGTGTACTCACCTATTTGTGGTTGCAGGGGTCGATTCATAGCTCCTGGCCCCGTCTCTTCACTGAACGCTACTAGGTCCTCTCTCTCCCTGCTCCATGAGCTTTATCAAAACCTCGTCTTAAAACTATGTATGGTTCCCGCCTCCAATACGTCACTTTCCAGACTATTCCACTTCCTGACAACTCTATGACTGAAGAAATACTTCCTAACATCCTTTTGACTCATCAGAGTCTTCAACTTCCAATTGTGACCCCTCGTTGCTGTGTCCCATCTCTGGAACATCCTATCTTTGTCCACCTTGTCAATTTCTCGCAGTATTTTATATGTCGTTATCATGTCTCCCTAAACCTCCTGCCCTCCAGTGTCGTCAGGCCGATTTCCTTTAACCTTTCTTCGTAGGACATTCCCCTTAGCTCTGGGACTAGTCTTGTGCAAACCTTTGCACTTTCTCTAATTTCTTGACGTGCTTGACCAGGTGTGGGTTCCAAACTGGTGCTGCATGTCCTCGTTCGTGCGTGCGTGCGTGCATGTCCTCGAGGGCCAAGAGAGCATGAGGCATAAGGTAAAGTGAGAGAATGTACAGTGAGTCAGCCTTGAGCATGTTGCTGCCTCACACTGTCTACCTTCATCACCACCCAGTCATACCCACACCTTCCATCCCTCCCACACACACCCACACCTTCCCTCCCTCTAACACACACCCACACCTTCCCTCCCTCCCAAACACACCCACACCTTCCCTCCCTCCCACACACACCCACACCTTCCCTCCCTCCCACACACACCCACACCTTCCATCCCACACACACACACCCACACCTTCCCTCCCTCCCAAACACACCCACACCTTCCCTCCCTCCCAAACACACCCACACCTTCCCTCCCTCCCACACACACCCACACCTTCCCTCCCTCCGACACACACCCACACCTTCCCTCCCTCCCAGACACACCCACACCTTACCTCCCTCCCACACACACCCACACCTTCCCTCCCTCCCACACACACCCACACCTTCCCTCCCTCCCACACACACCCACACCTTCCCTCCCTTCCAAACACACCCACACCTTCCCTCCCTCCCACACACACCCACACCTTCCCTCCCTCCCACACACACCCACACCTTCCCTCCCTCCCACACACACCCACACCTTACCACCCTCCCACACACACCCACACCATACCTCCCTCCCACACACACCCACACCTTCCCTCCCTCTCACACACACCCACACCTTCCTTCCCTCCCACACACACCCACACCTTCCCTCCCTCCCACACACACCCACACCTTCCCTCCCGTCCACACACACCCACACCTTCCCACCCTCCCACACACACCCACACCTTCCCTCCCTCCCACACACACCCACACCTTCTCTTCCTCCCACACACACCCACACCTTACTTCCCTCCCACACACACCCACACCTTCCCTCCCTCCCACACACACCCACACCTTCCCTCCCTCTCACACACACCCACACCTTCCCTCCCTCCCAAACACACCCACACCTTCCCTCCCTCCCACACACACCCACACCTTCCCTCCCTCCCACACACACCCACACCTTCCCTCCCTCTCACACACACCCACACCTTCCCTCCCTCTCACATACACCCACATCTTCCCTCCCTCCCACACACACCCACACCTTCCCTCCCTCCCACACCTTCCTTACCTCCCACACTCATCCTCCCTCCCACACACACCCATACCTTCCTTCCCTCCCACATACACCCATACCTTCCCTCCCACATACACCTATACCTTCCCTCCCTTACACACCCAAACCTTCTCTCCCTCCCAGACACACCCATACCTTCCCTTCCTCTCACATACACCCACATCTTCCCACCCTCCCACACACACCCACCCTTCCCTTCCTCCCACACACACCCACACCTTCCCTCCCTCCCACACACACCCACACCTTCCCTCCCTCCCACATACACCCACAACTTCCCTCCCTCCCACACACACCCACACCTTACCTACCTCCCACACACACCCACACCTTCCCTACCTCCCACACACACCCACACCTTCCCTCCCTCCCACACACACCCACACCTTCCCTCCCTCCCAAACACACCCACACCTTACCTCCCTCCCACACACACCCACACCTTCCCTCCCTCCCACACACACCCACACCTTCCCTCCCTCCCACACACACCCACACCTTCCCTCCCTCCCACACACACCTACACCTTCCCTCCCTCTCATACACCCACATCTTCCCTCATTCCCACACACACCCACACCTTCCCTCCCTCCCACACACACCCACACCTTCCCTCCCTCCCACACACACCCACACCTTCCCTCCCTCCCACACACACCCACACCTTCCCTCCCTCCCACACACACCCACACCTTCCCTTCCTCCCACACACACCCACACCTTACTTCCCTCCCACACACACCCACACCTTCCCTCCCTCCCACACACACCCACACCTTCCCTCCCTCTCACACACACCCACACCTTCCCTCCCTCCCAAACACACCCACACCTTCCCTCCCTCCCACACACACCCACACCTTCCCTCCCTCCCACACACACCCACACCTTCCCTCCCTCCCACACACACCCACACCTTCCCTCCCTCCCACACACACCCACACCTTCCCTCCCTCTCACATACACCCACATCTTCCCTCCCTCCCACACACACCCACACCTTCCCTCCCTCCCACACACACCCACACCTTCCCTCCCTCCCACACACACCCACACCTTCCCTCCCTCCCACACACACCCACACCTTCCCTCCCTCCCACACACACCCACACCTTCCCTCCCTCCGACACACACCCACACCTTCCCTCCCTCCCACATACACCCACATCTTCCCTCCCTCCCACACACACCCACACCTTCCCTCCCTCCCACACACCCCCACACCTTCCCTCCCTCTCACACACACACACACCTTCCCTCCCTCTCACACACACCCACACCTTCCCTCCCTCCCAAACACACCCACACCTTCCCTCCCTCCCACACACACCCACACCTTCCCTCCCTCCCACACACACCCACACCTTCCCTCCCTCCCACACACACCCACACCTTCCCTCCCTCCCACACACACCCACACCTTCCCTCCCTCTCACATACACCCACATCTTCCCTCCCTCCCACACACACCCACACCTTCCCTCCCTCCCACACACACCCACACCTTCCCTCCCTCTCACACACACCCACACCTTCCCTCCCTCCCACACACACCCACACCTTCCCTCCCTCCCACACACACCCACACCTTCCCTTCCTCCCACACACACCCACACCTTACTTCCCTCCCACACACACCCACACCTTCCCTCCCTCCCACACACACCCACAACTTCCCTCACTCTCACACACACCCACACCTTCCCTCCCTCCCAAATACACCCACACCTTCCCTCCCTCCCACACACACCCACACCTTCCCTCCCTCCCACACACACCCACACCTTCCCTCCCTCCCACACACACCCACACCTTCCCTCCCTCACACAAACACCCACACCTTCCCTCCCTCCCACACACTCACACACATTCCCTCCCTCCCACACACACCCACACCTTCCCTCCCTCCCACACACACCCACACCTTCCCTCCCTCCCACACACACCCACACCTTCCCTCCCTCCCACACACACCCACACCTTCCCTCCCTCTCACATACACCCACATCTTCCCTCCCTCCCACACACACCCACACCTTCCCTCCCTCCCACACACACCCACACCTTCCCTCCCTCCCACACACACCCACACCTTCCCTCCCTCCCACACACACCCACACCTTCCCTCCCTCTCACACACACCCACACCTTCCCTCCCTCCCACACACACCCACAACTTCCCTCCCTCTCACACACACCCACACCTTCCCTCCCTCCCAAACACACCCACACCTTCCCTCCCTCCCACACACACCCACACCTTCCCTCCCTCCCACACACACCCACACCTTCCCTCCCTCCCACACACACCCACACCTTCCCTCCCTCTCACACACACCCACACCTTCCCTCCCTCCCAAACACACCCACACCTTCCCTCCCTCCCACACACACCCACATCTTCCCTCCCTCCCACACACACCCACACCTTCCCTCCCTCCCACACACACCCACACCTTCCCTCCCTCCCACACACACCCACACCTTACCTCCCTCCCACACACACCCACACCTTCCCTCCCTCCCACACACACCCACACCTTCCCTCCCTCCCACACACACCCACACCTTCCCTCCCTCCCACACGCCCACACCTTCCCTTCCTCCCACACACACCCACACCTTCCCTCCCTCCCACACACACCCACACCTCTCCCTCCCACACACACCCACACCTTCCCTCCCTCCCAAACACACCCACACCTTCCCTCCCTCCCACACACACCCACACCTTCCCTCCCACCCACACACACCTTCCCTCCCTCCCTCCCACACACACCCACACCTTCCCTTCCTCTCACACACACCCACACCTTCCCTCGCTCCCACACACACCCACACCTTCCCTCGCTCCCACACACACCCACACCTTCCTTCCCTCCCACACACACCCACACCTTCCTTCCCTCCCACACACCCACACCTTCCGTCGCTCCCACAACTTAATTCCCTCCCATACACACACCCACACCTTCCCTCGCTCCCACACACACCCACACTTTCCCTCCCTCCCAAACACACCCACACCTTCCTTCCCTCCCACACCTTCCTTACCTCCCACACTCATCCTTCCTCCCACACACACCCACACCTTCCTTCCCTCCCACATACACCCATACCTTCCCTCCCTCACACACCCATACCTTCTCTCCCTCCCAGACACACCCATACCTTCCCTTCCTCTCACATACACCCACATCTTCCCACCCTCCCCCACATACACACACACGTTCTTTCCCACCCTCACACACACACACTACACACACACACACACACACACACACACACACACACACACACACACACACACACACACACACACACAGGATGTTCCAGAGATGGGACACAGAAACAAGGGGTCACAATTGGAAGCTGAAGACTCAGACGAGTCACAGGGATGTTAGGAAGTATTTCTTCGGTCATAGAGTCGTCAGGAAGTGGAATAGTCTGGCAAGTGATGTAGTGGAGGCAGGAACCATACATAGTTTTAAGACGAGGTATGATAAAGCTCATGGAGCATGGGGAGGGAGGACCCAGTAGCGGTCAGTAAAGAGGCGGGGCCAGGAGCTGAGTCTCGACCCCCACAACCACAATTAGGTGAGTACACACACATTTCCTCGTCTGAAAATCATTTTATAATAAAAGTTAGTTTGTCCATCTCCTTAATTTTTTACTTTTTCCTTATCTAAAAGATAACTTAAGAATGTTTCCGGAGATCAACGCCCCCGCAGCCCGGTCCCAGACCAGAACTCCTGGTGAGTCAGCTCCTGATCAACCAGGCTGTTGCTGCTGGCCACACACAGTTCAACGAACGAATCACAACCTGGCTGATTAACAACTGACTTACGGAACTTACCAAACTTCCTCTTGAAGACATCTTGGGGTTTGTTGGTAATCCCTCTCATGAATGATGGGAGGCTGTTGAATAGTCTTGGACCCCTTATACTTACTGTGTTCTTTCTCAAGTGTACTCATGACACTTTGTTTTTCACTGATGTATTTTGCACCGTCTGCCAACCCTCTTGATCTCGTGGGGAGTTATTTCTGTGCGCAAATTTGGAAGCAGTCTCTCTAGGATTCTCCACATGTAAATTATGTTTTGTTTTCCTCGTTTTCGTTCCAAGGAGAACAGGTCAGAAGCCTTCAAAAATTCTCAGTATTTTACATACTTGACAGAACTTATAATACGTATATTTAAGTTTCTCTGTATATTTTCTACATGTGCAGTTTTATATACCTTCATATAGGCTGTCAGTATGCGGAAACATTCCAGCTTATTTTTAATAAACCTTGGCTTTTTATATCCCTTTGATGGGTTTTGAGTTTTTTTACTCCCATAACTTAGAGCTGGTGCATGCTTCGTCAACCAGGCTGATGCTGCTGGTAACACGCTGGTCCACATATTCCTTACAGCCTGATTGATCGAGCATTTGGTGGAGGTACTTGTGTAGTGTCCTCTTAAGACTTCTACACTTGTCCAGCAATGTTTCTTTTGTCTTTTGGCAAAATGTTAAAAAGTCTGGGCCACGAATATTGAAACAATGCTCTCCTATTATGCTTACGTTGCCCATGACTTTCACTGGATTTATTCTAAACATTCTCTCATATCTCTCACTCCAGTATGTTGTTATGACAGTGTGCAAATATGGAACCAGGCCCTCAACAACTTTCAAAATATATATTATCAAGGCTCTCTCTCTCTCTTTCTCTCTCTCTCTCTCTCTCTCTCTCTCTCTCTCTCTCTCTCTCTCTCTCTCTCTCTGTTACACAGGGTTTAACAAGGTTAGGTTAAGGATCCCTAGCTTTATTCACAAGCTAAGAGTTGTTACCTGCATCAGCTCATTTGAAAGCATTTTTATTGTTATGAAACATACAAGTATATTTATTGTTATGAAACATACAAGTAGGGAACAGGATGAAGTTGGAGCCATCTGTGGGCCAGCATTTTCATTTGATCAACTGACTTTATCTCGTTGACATCATAATGCTGTACGAATGTGTTACATACTCGAGTCATCCTGGGGATAAATGATCTCACATGAAGTGATGTTCTGGAGAAGGGTACAGCCAGAGTGAAGTTGATGCTTTCTGTCCGTCTTGTGGTGTAGAAGCTGGCTTCTCCCTGTCCTCGAAGTGGATCCAAGTGTGGTACTTTGACAATATTGGCCTTGTACATAACAGTAAGGCCACCCACATCCCTCCTGTGTTGAAGGCTCTGCTGAAATGATAGATCTATCCAGGATGGGTCCAGGCGTGAGATGAGACGTCTTGCTCTGTCAAGCAGTCGTAGATGAGAGGGGAAGGGAGGCAGGCAAACCAAGAAAGTGGAGCATACTCAAGGTGTGACCGTACTTGTGCCTCGTACAGAATCTTGCAACCCCTATTGTCAAGCAGATGTGAGATACGGCGAAGTGCTCTCGCTCTCTCTCTCTCTCTCTCAACTTCAATCTTCTCTTTTTCTTAATAGTATGAGTCTTGAGTACACTTCTAATGTGACTGAACTCATCCTTTCGAGATACTGGTTTAAATCCATGTTACTCGTACTTTCTTCCTAACAATTCCAGTAAGGACATGGTACATAAGGTCATAATTAACGTATGTATTGTTAAATTTGTTAAATACACCTTCACATGAGTGTTTGTGTTGACTTGCGTCAGTTCAGTGTGTACACAAGTCTGAACTTCCACTAGGTTGTTGTTCTAGTTTTCTGTGTTTAACACCTTTATGTGATTTAACAGATCCTCATTATCTGTGAATACAAAGTCAGGAGTATTTTCTAATCTGGTTGATGAGATTACTTTCTAACTTAAAGCTAGTCAATCAGAATCCGTATATGACTTTGCCTAAACTGTCTCATGGGACCTTCTCTGCTCGTATAGCATTTGCTTTACATAAAATCTAACAAATCCCCAGGCCCTGATGAAATGTTTGCAAGGGTGTTAAAGGAATGTAAAGAGGAACTTAGCATACCTTTGGCTAATCTTTTTAACATATCACTACAAACTGGCATAGTGCCTGATAAGTGGAAAATGGCAAATGTAATACCTATTTACAAGGCAGGTGACAGGTCCTTGGCTTCGAACTATAGACCAATAAGCCTTACCTCCATAGTGGGAAAATTTATGGAGTCAATAATTGCCGAAGCAATTCGTAGCAATCTTGACAGGCACAGATTGATTAATGAATCTCAACACGGTTTTACAAAGGGGCGTTCCTGTCTTACGAATTTACTAACTTTTTTCACTAAGGTGTTTGAGGAGGTAGATCATGGTAATGAATATGATATTGTGTATATAGACTTCAGTAAGGCTTTCGATAGAATTCCACACCAGAGGCTATTGAGGAAACTTAAGGCACACGGAATAGGAGGAGAATTTTTTTCCTGGGCAGAGGCAATGGCGAGAAATCAGAATTGGGGCACGTCACAAGCGGTGTTCCTCAGGGGTCAGTGTTGGGCCCCTTGTTCACAATTTACATAAACGACATAGATGAGGGAATAAATAGCGACATAAGCAAATTTGCTGATGACACCAAAATAGGCCGTCCAATTCATTCTAATGAGGACATTATTGCACTCCAGGATGATTTGAATAGACTGATGCAATGGTCGGAGAAGTGGCAGATTCAGTTTAATATTGACAAATGCAAAGTTCTAAATGTTGGACAGGTAAATAACCATGCCACATATAAACTAAATAATGTAGATCTTAATACTACTGATTGCGAAAAGGATTTAGAAGTTCTGGTAAGCAGTAATCTAAAACCAAGACAACAGTGCATTAGTGTTCGCAATAAAGCTAACAGAATTCTTGGCTTCATATCTAGAAGTATAAATAATAGAAGTCCTCAGGTTGTTAACTCTATATATCCTTGGTTAGGCCTCATTTAGACTATGCTGCTCAGTTCTGGTCACCGTATTACAGAATGGATATAAATGCTCTGGAAAACGTACAGAGGAGGATGACAAAGATGATCCCATGTATCAGAAATCTTTCCTATGAGGATAGACTAAGGGCCCTGAATCTGCGCTCTCTCGAAAGGCGTAGAATTAGGGGAGATATGATCGATGTGTATAAATGGAAAACAGGAATAAATAAAGGGGATGTAAATAGCGTGCTGAAAATTTCCAGCCAAGACAGAACTCGCAGCAATGGTTTCAAGTTGGAAAAATTCAGATTCAGAAAGGATATAGGAAAGCACTGGTTTGGTAATAGAGTTGTGGATGAGTGGAACAAACTCCCGAGTACAGTTATTGAGGCTAGAATGTTGTGCAGTTTTAAAAATAGGTTAGATAAATACATGAGCAGGTGTGGGTGGGTGTGAGTGGGACCTGACTAGCTTGTGCTGCTGGGTCTGGTACAGTGCTCCATCCTTGAGTGGGGATGACCAGACTGGGTGGGTCATTGGGCTAATCCGGGGGGGGTCATTGGTCTAATCCGGGGGGGGGGGACACATGGACCTGCTCCGCATGGGTCAGTAGGCCTGTTGCAGTGTTCCTTCTTTCTTATGTTCTTATGTTCTTATAAAGATCACTACAGTTGATCTTTAAACTGCTGGAAAGTTGTATCTGGTTGTTTAAATGCAAGAACAATAAATAACTAATTGTTTTCGATTTCTAGTGCCAACTTTTACTGTACCATTTGTGGTGCTAAGTAATTTAGTGCAAATGAGTAACTTTTTTAAAATACAGATCACCCCTCTCACTGGCTGTTTTCCGGTCGCATGATGCACTTAAAACTCTTCCCACGTATCCACACTTCTGGCTAAACTGACAACACTGTATTTGACTCGGTGACAAGTCCACTAATAATAATGGTACTTTCGCGTCTATGTCATTTTCGTATTGTCGTTGGCCCTCATTTCTTATCTGTGCATATTCATTTCTGGCTCGACGACTGATCTCCTTATTCTCCTGGGTCCTTTGCTTTCTATACTTCTTCCACTCTCTAGCACACTTGGTTTTGGCCTCCCTACACCTTTGGGTAAACCAAGGGCTCATCCTGGCTTTCTCGTGTGTACTCACCTATTTATGGTTGCAGGGGTCGATTCACAGCTCCTCTGTGTGTGTGTGTACTCGCCTAATTGTACTCACCTAATTGCGGTTGCAGGGGTCGATACTCAGCTCCTGGCCCCGCCTCTTCACTGATCGCTACTGGGTCCTCTCTCTCTCTGCTTCCTGAGCTTTGTCATACCTCTTCTTAAAACTATGTATGGTTCCTGCCTCCACTACTTCACTTGCTAGGCTATTCCACTTGCTGACAATTCTATGACTGAAGAAATACTTCCTAACGTCCCTGTGACTCGTCTGAGTCTTCAGCTTCCAGATGTGACCCTTTGTCTCTGTGTCCCCTCTCTGGAACATCCTATCTCTGTCCACCTTGTCTATTCCCCACAGTATCTTGTATGTCGTTATCATGTCTCCCCTGACCCTTCTGTCCTCCAGTGTCGTCAGTCCGATTTCCCTTAACCTTTCCTCGTACGACATTCCCTTGAGCTCTGGGACTAGCCTTGTTGCAAACCTTTGTACTTTCTCAAACTTCCTGACGTGCTTGACCAGGTGTGGGTTCCAGACTGGTGCTGCATACTCCAGTATGGGCCTAACATACACAGTGTACAGTGTCTTGAACGATTCCTTATGGTATCGGAACGCTATTCTCAGGTTTGCCAGGCGCCCGTATGCTGCAGCGGTTATTTGGTTGATGTGTGCCTCCGGTGATGTGCTCGGTGTTATGGTCACCCCAAGGTCTTTCTCCCTGAGTGAGGTCTGTAGTCTTTGTCCACCTAGCCTATTCTCTGTCTGCGGTCTTCTTTGCCCCTCCCCAATCTTCATGACTTTGCATTTGGCTGGATTGAATTCGAGAAGCCAGTTACTGGACCACATGTCCAGCCTGTCCAGGTCTCTTTGCAGTCCTGCCTCATCCTCGTCCGATTTAATTCTTCTCATCAACTTCACGTCATATGCGAACAGGGACACTTCAGAGTCTATTCCTTCCATCATCTCGTTCACATATATCAAAAATAGCACTGGTCCTAGAACTGACCCCTGTGGGACCCCGCTCGTAACAGGCGCCCACTGTGATACCTCTTCACGTACCATGACTCGTTGCTGCCTCCCTGTCAGGTATTCCCTTATCCATTGCAGTGCCCTCCCTGTTACATGCGCCTGATCCTCCAGCTTCTGCACTAATCTCTTGTGGGGAACTGTGTCAAAGGCCTTCCTACAGTCTAGGAAAACGCAATCTACCCACCCCTCTCTCTCGTGTCTTACTTCTGTTACCTTGTCATAAAACTCCAGGAGGTTTGTGATACAAGATTTGCCTTCCATGAACCCATGCTGGTTTTCATTTATAATCTTGTTCCTTTCCAGGTGTTCGACCACTCTCCTCCTGATAATCTTCTCCATGACTTTGCACACAATACATGTCAGAGACACAGGTCTGTAGTTTAGTGCCTCGTTTCTGTTTCCTTTCTTAAATATGGGGACTACATTAGCTGTCTTCCATTTCTCAGGTAGTTGCCCAGTTTCAAGGGATGTGTTGAAGATTGTGGTTAGAGGCACGCACAGCATCTCTGCTCCTTCTCTAAGGACCCATGGGGAGATGTTGTACGGTCCCATCGCCTTTGAGGTGTCAAGGTCACTTAAGAGCTTCTTCACCTCCTCCTCAGTTGTTCGTATGTCATCCAACACTTGTTGGTATATTCCCTCTTGATGTTCCCTTCTGTGCTGTCTTCCCACAGCCCTTCCTGTCTCTACTGTAAAAACTTCCTTAAATCTCCTGTTCAGCTCCTCACATATCTCCTGATCATTTCTTGTGAGTTCTCCACCTTCTGTCCTTAATCTGATCACCTGGTCTTTGACTGTTGTCTTCCTCCTGATGTGGCTATACAACATTTTCGGGTCAGTCTTGATTCTCGATGCTATGTCATTTTCATACTGTCGCTGGGCCTCCCTCCTTACCTGTGCGTACTCATTCCTGGCTCTGCGACTGATCTCCCTATTTTCGTGTGTTCTCTGCCTTCTGTACTTTTTCCATTCTCTATTGCAATTTGTTTTTGCCTCCTTACACCGTCGGGTAAACCAGGGGCTCGTTCTGGTCTTCCCGTTGTTACTGTTGCCCTTGGGAATAAACCTTTCCACTGCCTCCTTGCATTTTGTTGTTACATATTCCATCATTTCATTTACTGGCTTTCCTGCCAGTTCTCTGTCCCACTGGACCTCCCGCAGGAAGTTCTTCAACCCTATGTAGTCCCCTCTTTTATAGTCAGGCTTTTCCCATCCAACTCCTGTTATTCTCTCCACTTGCAGCTCTACTATGTATTCAAAGCACAGAACCACGTGGTCGCTAGCTCCTAGGGGACTCTCATACTTGATGTCCTCAATGTCTGAGCTGCCCAGGGTGAACACAAGGTCCAATCTTGCTGGTTCATCCTCCCCTCTCACTCTGGTAGAGTCCTTAACATGTTGGTGCATGAGGTTTTCCAGCACCACGTCCAACATCCTGGCTCTCCATGTTTCGGGACCCCCATGTGGCTCCAGGTTTTCCCAGTCAATCTCCCTGTGGTTGAAATCCCCCATAACCAGCAACTTTGCTCTGCTGGAGCGAGCTCTTCTTGCCACCTCAGCAAGTGTGTCCACCATTGCTCTGTTGCTCTCTTCATATTCCTCTCTTGGCCTCCTGCAGTTCTGTGGTGGATTATACATCACTGCAATGTGTGTGCGTGTGAGAGATGTACCAAACACTGGATTTGTTTGCACTCCAACAATACTCTGAGGTGATGATACATTTTATCACCTCTTACATTACTTCTCTTCCTGATACTAAAAAATCTCTGAAGTTTGCATGATTGTAAGTATTATGTTCAATCCAACATTGCCGTGGCTTGTGTCATGACCTTCACGTGGGAAGCACGACAGTTTGTCATAGTCTGGTTTATTGTTGAATTATAACACATTTTGCAATGAAACTATTTGAAGCTCTTGAATTATGCTTTTATTTTGTAGATAATCGTGTTTGTTCCATTTGTTTTACCAGGTTATGTGCAACACCTCATGCACAGTGACGTCGCATTTATTTTACCAGGCTATCTATGTGCAACACCTCATGCACAGTGACGTCACATTTATTTTACCAGGCTATCTATGTGCAACACCTCATGCATAGTGACGTCACATTTATTTTACCAGGCTATCTATGTGCAACACCTCATGCACAGTGACGTCACATTTATTTTACCAGGCCATCTATGTGCAACACCTCATGCACAGTGACGTCACATTTATTTTACCAGGCTATCTATGTGCAACACCTCATGCATAGTGACGTCACATTTATTTTACCAGGCTATCTATGTGCAACACCTCATGCACAGTGACGTCGCATTTATTTTACCAGGCTATCCATGTGCAACACCTCATGCACAGTGACGTCACATTTATTTTACCAGGCTATCTATGTGCAACACCTCATGCATAGTGACGTCACATTTGGTTTTCTGATATGATTGTTATGTAAATATTTAATTCGTTAAGTTTCCGTGAGTTTCAAAAAATTACAAACACGTTTTCAGTGAAGTCGGGACAGTGGATCAGCTGGATTAGTTTGTGACACCTTGAAGCATCAATGACATCGAGACAGTGGATCATTTAGAATATTGCTCAGTGCTGACGGCCCCGTTCAGGGCAGAAGAAATATCGGAGCTGGAACAAATACAGACATCGTTTACGGCTCACATTGAGCCAGTAAAACACCTAAACTACTGGGATCGCCTTCAAGTCTTGAACATGTACTCATTGGAGCGGAGGAGAGAGATATACATGATAATATACACCTGGAAAGTACTCGAAGGTCTAGTCCCAAATTTGCACACTACCATAACAACATACTGGAGTGAGAGATAGGGGAGGAAGTGTAAAATAAACCCAGTGAGGAGCAGGGGTGCTGTGGGCACAATAAGAGAACACTGTATCAACATCCTGGGTCCCAGATTATTCAACATCTTACCAGAAGCTATCAGAAACACGGTTGGAACAACTGAAGAAGCCTTCAAGAAGAAACTGGATAAAAGTATCTTCACCAGGTGCCAGATCAACCAGGCTGTGATGGATATGGGGGGCAGCGGGCCTGCAGCAGCAACAGCCCTGATTGACCAGGCAAGCACCAGACAAGCCTGACCCATGGCCGAGTTCCGATAATAATGAAACTCGAAACTCTTCAAAGATATATGAAAGGCAGTTGGTGGCAGCTTGTACCATCTGGTGTATTCTTACTGTATTATTTGTCCGTGTATTTTGTAACAAAGTTAATTTGTTTTATCAACAGCTTGGCTTAGACTTGCGCTTATAAATTACTTCAGTGTGAATTCTTTGCTTGGTCTGCACTTTTCGTTTCTAATTTTTAACGAACTCAAGCCATACGGGCGATACTGTTCCTGACTTCTCTCATCTTTGCTGCACACCTCACCTGAACATCATGAATTTATTTATTTACCTGGAGGTTATATGGAGTCGCTTCCGAAGGTCACTGCCCCCACGGCCCGGCCTCCTGGTTGCTGGCCTGATCTATCAAGCTGTTGATACCAGCCGTCTCCAGCCCGACGTATGTACTACAGCCCGGTTGATCAGGAACTACTTTGAGGAATCCGTCGACTTCCCTCTCGAAGACAGCCAAGGGTCTGTTGGTAGCCCCCACTTATGTATGAGGGGGTGTTGAACAGTCGTGGTCACTTTACACTTATTGACCTCCCTCTTGGTGTGCTCTTCGGTCCTTGCTCTTCATCGGGGGTATGTTGCACCGTCTGCCAAGCCTCTTGTGTTCATTAGTAGTTATTGTGGTGTACAGACTTGGAAACAATCCCTCCACGATCTTCCAGTAGATTATCATTTGCCTTTCTCGCCTACGTTCCAAGAAGAATAGTTCAGGGGACCTCAGGTACTTCCAGTAATTTAGGCGCCTCAGTTTATACGACCTATGAAGTTTCTCTGAACATTGTCCAGCTCTGCAATTTCTCCCTCCTAAAGAGTGAGGTGTTAGTACACAGTAGTATTCCAACTTAGAGAGAACAAATGACCTGAGAGTTATCCAGCCTCTTATTTTCCTTGCAGTTGCGATAATGACATTGTGCTTCTTGAATGTAAGATATATTATGAAGATTGAGACACTTATGCAGCATATGGGAATCTTTATTCAGGAAACGTTTCGCCACACAGTGGCTTCTTCAGTCCAATACAAAGAGGAAGGCATAAGGAGAGGAGGAGAATGAGGTAATCAGTCCCTCAACCTGGAGTCGATGTGTTCAGTCCATCAATCTTGTAGAATGAACACATCGACTCCAGGTTGAGGGACTGATTACCTCATTCTCCTCCTCTCCTTATGCCTTCCTCTTTGTATTGGACTGAAGAAGCCACTGTGTGGCGAAACGTTTCCTGAATAAAGATTCCCATATGCTGCATAAGTGTCTCAATCTTCAACTTGTCGGTTTTTCAAACCATTCATCACAAGATATATTATCACTCCCAGCTCTCTCACACTAGACTTACACTATCGAGTGATTTGAGTTTGCCTTGTACTCTGATCTTGTTTCTATTTCCTCCATTCTTCAGTGACTTGGTAACTGAAATTTGTCCTCATTGAACATCACATTGTTGTCAGTCACCTACTGGAAGACATGCTTGATATCGGCTTGGAGGCTCGCTGTGTCTTGTATGGATACCACCTCTCATGCAGTCTAGTACTGCAAAGGATGATACAGCACTACAGTTCATGTCCCTGTCCAGGTCATATATGAAAATAAGAAAAGGAAGTGGAACAAGTACTGTACCTTGAGGAACACAATTCTTTACCTTAGAAGCCCATGATTTTACTCAGACTACTGCTCTTTGGATTCTATTAGTTAAGTTAAATATCCATCTGCCTAGCTTTGTAGTTATTCCCTTCGTATACATGGTAGTAACTTGTTCTGACCCCACGTTCGCCTGTGTCGTACAACTTGTTTTGACCCCACGTTCGCCTGTGTCGTACAACTTGTTTTGACCCCACGTTCGCCTGTGTCGTACAACTTCTTTTGACCCCATGCTTGCCTGTGTCGTACAACTTGTTTTGACCCCACGTTCGCCTGTGTCGTACAACTTGTTTTGACCCCATGCTCACCTGTGCTGTACTTGTTCTGACCCCATGCTCGCCTGTCGTGCAACCTGTTCTGACCCCATGCTCGCCTGTGTCGTCCAACCTGTTCTGACCCCATGCTCGCCTGTGAGGTGCAACCTGTTCTGACCCCATGCTCGCCTGTGTCGTGCAACCTGTTCTGACCCCATGCTCGCTTGTGTCGTGCAACCTGTTCTGACCCCATGCTCGCATGTGTCGTGCAACCTGTTTTGACCCCATGCTCGCCTGTGTCGTGCAACCTGTTCTGACCCCATGCTCGCCTGTGTCGTGCAACTTGTTCTGACCCCATGCTCGCCTGTGTCGTACAACCTGTTCTGACCCCATGCTCGCCTGTGCCGTACAACCTGTTCTGACCCCATGCTCGCCTGTGCCGTACTTGTTCTGACCCCATGCTCGCCTGTGTCGTACAACCTGTTCTGACCCCATGCTCGCCTGTGCCGTACTTGTTCTGACCCCATGCTCGCCTGTGTCGTGCAACCTGTTCTGACCCCATGCTCGCCTGTGTCGTGCAACCTGTTCTGACCCCATGCTCGTCTGTGTCGTGCAACCTGTTCTGACCCCATGCTCGCCTGTGTCGTGCAACCTGTTCTGACCCCATGCTCGCCTGTGTCGTGCAACCTGTTCTGACCCCATGCTCGCCTGTGTCGTGCAACCTGTTCTGACCCCATGCTCGCCTGTGTCGTGCAACCTGTTCTGACCCCATGCTCGCCTGTGTCGTGCAACTTGTTCTGACCCCATGCTCGCCTGTGTCGTACAACCTGTTCTGACCCCATGCTCGCCTGTGCCGTACTTGTTCTGACCCCATGCTCGCCTGTGTCGTACAACCTGTTCTGACCCCATGCTCGCCTGTGCCGTACTTTTTCTGACCCCATGCTCGCCTGTGCCGTACTTGTTCTGACCCCATGCTCGCCTGTGTCGTACAACCTGTTCTGACCCCATGCTCGCCTGTGTCGTGCAACCTGTTCTGACCCCATGCTCACCTGTGCCGTACTTGTTCTGACCCCATGCTCGCCTGTGCCGTACTTGTTATGACCTCATGCTCGCCTGTGCCGTACTTGTTCTGACCCCATGCTCGCCTGTGCCGTACTTGTTCTGACCCCATGCTCGCCTGTGCCGTACTTGTTCTGATCCCATGCTCGCCTGTGTTGTGCAACCTGTTCTGACCCCATGCTCGCTTGTGTCGTGCAACCTGCTCTGACCCCATGCTCACCTGTGCCGTACTTGTTCTGACCCCATGCTCGCCTGTGTCGTGCAACCTGTTCTGACCCCATGCTCGCTTGTGTCGTGCAACCTGTTCTGACCCCATGCTCACCTGTGCCGTACTTGTTCTGACCCCATGCTCGCCTGTGTCGTGCAACCTGTTCTGACCCCATGCTCGCCTGTGTCGTGCAACCTGTTCTGACCCCATGCTCACCTGTGCCGTACTTGTTCTGACCCCATGCTCGCCTGTGTCGTGCAACCTGTTTTGACCCCATGCTCGCCTGTGTCGTGCAACCTGTTCTGACCCCATGCTCGCCTGTGTCGTGCAACCTGTTCTGACCCCATGCTCGCCTGTGTCGTACAACCTGTTCTGACCCCATGCTCGCCTGTGCCGTACTTGTTCTGACCCCATGCTCGCCTGTGTCGTACAACCTGTTCTGACCCCATGCTCGCCTGTGCCGTACTTGTTCTGATCCCATGCTCGCCTGTGTCGTGCAACCTGTTCTGACCCCATGCTCGCTTGTGTCGTGCAACCTGTTCTGACCCCATGCTCACCTGTGCCGTACTTGTTCTGACCCTATGCTCGCCTGTGTCGTACAACCTGTTCTGACCCCATGCTCGCCTGTGCCGTACTTGTTCTGACCCCATGCTCGCCTGTGCCGTACTTGTTCTGACCCCATGCTCGCCTGTGTCGTACAACCTGTTCTGACCCCATGCTCGCCTGTGTCGTACAACCTATTCTGACCCCATGCTCGCCTGTGTCGTACAACCTATTTTGACCCCATGCTCGCCTGTGCCGTACTTGTTCTGACCCCATGCTCGCCTGTGTCGTGCAACCTGTTCTGACCCCATGCTCGCTTGTGCCGTGCAACCTGTTCTGACCCCATGCTCACCTGTGCCGTACTTGTTCTGACCCCATGCTCGCCTGTGTCGTGCAACCTGTTCTGACCCCATGCTCGCCTGTGTCGTGCAACCTGTTCTGACCCCATGCTCACCTGTGCCGTACTTGTTCTGACCCCATGCTCGCCTGTGTCGTGCAACCTGTTCTGACCCCATGCTCGCCTGTGTCGTGCAACCTGTTCTGACCCCATGCTCGCCTGTCGTGCAACCTGTTCTGACCCCATGCTCGCCTGTGTCGTGCAACCTGTTCTGACCCCATGCTCGCCTGTGCCGTACTTGTTCTGACCCCATGCTCGCCTGTGTCGTACAACCTGTTCTGACCCCATGCTCGCCTGTGCCGTACTTGTTCTGATCCCATGCTCGCCTGTGTCGTGCAACCTGTTCTGACCCCATGCTCGCTTGTGTCGTGCAACCTGTTCTGACCCCATGCTCACCTGTGCCGTACTTGTTCTGACCCCATGCTCGCCTGTGCCGTACTTGTTCTGACCCCATGCTCGCCTGTGTCGTACAACCTGTTCTGACCCCATGCTCGCCTGTGCCGTACTTGTTCTGATCCCATGCTCGCCTGTGTCGTGCAACCTGTTCTGACCCCATGCTCGCCTGTGCCGTACTTGTTCTGATCCCATGCTCGCCTGTGTCGTACAACCTGTTCTGACCCCATGCTCGCCTGTGCCGTACTTGTTCTGACCCCATGCTCGCCTGTGCCGTACTTGTTTTGACCCCATGCTCGCCTGTGTCGTACAACCTGTTCTGACCCCATGCTCACCTGTGTCGTACAACCTATTTTGACCCCATGCTCACCTGTGTCGTACAACCTATTTTGACCCCATGCTCGCCTGTGTCGTACAACCTATTTTGACCCCATGCTCGCCTGTGTCGTACAACCTATTTTGACCCCATGCTCGCCTGTGCCGTACTTGTTCTGACCCCATGCTCGCCTGTGTCGTGCAACTGTTGCGAGTCCATGTGACTGGCACAGTCTTGCTTCTTAAAACACTTTTGAAATTCTTGATGTGGGACGTCAGCATTACTGGTGTGTAACTGATGTGGGACGTCAGCATTACTGGTGTGTAACTGATGTGGGACGTCAGCATTACTGGTGTGTAACTGATGTGGGACGTCAGCATTACTGGTGTGTAACTGATGTGGGACGTCAGCATTACTGGTGTGTAACTGATGTGGGACGTCAGCATTACTGGTGTGTAACTGATGTGGGACGTCAGCATTACTGGTGTGTAACTGATGTGGGACGTCAGCATTACTGGTGTGTAACTGATGTGGGACGTCAGCATTACTGGTGTGTAACTGATGTGGGACGTCAGCATTACTGGTGTGTAAGTGCAGTTGCTCTGCTGCCACCTTTGTGGAGTGACTGTGGGATGGCTCCAGTGCCCAGGTTTCTTCTTTATACACTATTTAAGGAACGTGATGGTATAAACCTTGGTAATAAATACCGACAAGTTGGTTTAGAAAGACACGTAAGCAAACACTATAACATATTTATTAGAAAACGTTTCGGTCCTGGGACCTTGATCAAGTGATCAAGGTCCCAGGACCGAAACGTTTTCTAATAAATATGTTATAGTGTTTGCTTACGTGTCTTTCTAAACCAAGGAACGTGATAAAGGCTTATTGCAATTTTTGATGAATATGGAATTTAACGAGTGAGGGTCTGGGATGGAGTGCATGAACATGCAATCAATGGCTTCCTCAAAGTCATGCGGGGTTAGGGTTATATCAGAGGTTATGGAGATGTCAGTAGCATTTTGCATATAATCGAGATTGCCTGAATTTTTTTTTCTTTCTCCACCTTTTCGATTTTATTTTCCTCATAACTCGAAAACACAACATCCAATCAGCTTCAAATTTTCAACGCTTGTGTACGATAATGAGGACCAGATTCTTGGAGCAATGGCTTGTTCACGTGGCCTGTAACCAAAGTTGTTGAGCCCGGTCCAAGCATCCTGGAACGGTTTGGATAACTTCCAAAAACCCTCAGTGGTACAGTGGTCCATGGCCGGGCTCCGAGAGTAGTAAGACTCTCGAAACTCATCATCAAACATCCATACGCTCCAAAAACGAGCCTCTTAGCTCTATGTCACAGTGTGGAATTCATTTTATGAGTAAAATAGTGAGCAAATGTTATTCCCATTAAATCACGTTAAATAAATTTAAGATTAACTCGTCCGAATGGCTTCAATATTTAATGGCTTATGACTCTTATAGCCAGATGTTGAATAGTCTGGGGCCACGGATGCTGACAGAGTATTCTCTTATTGTGACCATGGCGCCCCTACTTTTTATTGGTTTATCTTACACTTACTGCCGTATCGCAGACTCCAGTATGTTATTATGGCAGCGTGCAGATGTGGGACCAGACGCTCAAGTACTTTCCATTCATATATTATCATGTATCTCTTTCTCCACTACTCCAGTCAATACATATAAGGGCTCTCAGGCGTTTCCAGTAATTTAAATGTTTTATTGGCTTTATACTACTCATTCTACGCTACTACCATGGCAGCTCCACACTACTAACACCACTGTGGCAGCTCCACACTACTAACACCACTGTGGCAGCTCCACACTACTAACACCACTGTGGCAGCTCCACACTACTAACACCACTGTGGCAGCTCCACACTACTAACACCACTGTGGAAGCTCCACACTACTAACACCACTGTGGAAGCTCCACACTACTAACACCACTGTGGAAGTTCCACACTACTAACACCACTGTGGAAGCTTAACACTACTAACACCACTGTGGAAGCTCCACACTACTAACACCACTTTGGCAGCTCCACACTACTAACACCACTGTGGAAGCTCCACACTACTAACACCACTACGGCAGTTCCACACTACTAACACCACTGTGGAAGCTCCACACTACTAACACCGCTGTGGAAGCTCCACACTACTAACACCACTGTGGAAGCTCTAAACTACTAACACCACTGTGGAAGCTCCACGCTACTAACACCACTGTGGCAGTTCCAAACTACTAACACCACTGTGGAAGCTCCACACTACTAACACCACTGTGGAAGCTTAACACTACTAACATCACTGTGGAAGCTCCACACTACTAACACCACTTTGGCAGCTCCACACTACTAACACCACTGTGGAAGCTCCACACTACTAACACCACTACGGCAGTTCCACACTACTAACACCACTGTGGAAGCTCCACACTAACACCACTGTGGAAGCTCCACACTACTAACACCACTGTGGAAGCTCCACACTACTAACACCACTGTGGAAGCTCCACACTACTAACACCACTGTGGAAGCTCCACACTACTAACACCACTGTGGAAGCTTAACACTACTAACACCACTGTGGAAGCTCCACACTACTAACACCACTGTGGAAGCTCCACACTAACACCACTGTGGCAGCTCTACACTGCTAACACCACTCTGGCAGCTCCAAACTAACACCACTGTGGCAGTTCCACACTACTAACACCACTGGGGAAGCTCCACACTACTAGCATCACTGTGGCAGCTCCACACTACTAACACCGCTGTGGAAGCTCCACACTACTAACACCACTGTGGAAGCTCTAAACTACTAACACCACCGTGGAAGCTCCACGCTACTAACACCACTGTGGCAGTTCCAAACTACTAACACCACTGTGGAAGCTCCACAATACTAACACCACTGTGGCAGCTCCACACTACTAACACCACTGTGGCAGCTCCACACTACTAACACCACTGTGGCAGCTCCACACTACTAACACCACTGTGGAAGCTCCACACTACTAACACCACTGTGGAAGCTCCACACTACTAACACCACTGTGGAAGCTCCACACTACTAACACCACTGTTGCAGCTCTACACTGCTAACACCACTCTGGCAGCTCCAAACACCACTGTGGCAGCTCCACACTACTAACACCACTGTGGAAGCTCCACACTACTAGCATCACTGTGGCAGCTCCACACTACTAACACCATTGTGACAGCTCCAAACTACTAACACCACTGTGGCAGTTCCAAACTACTAACACCACTGTGGAAGCTTCACACTACTAGCATCACTGTGGCAGCTCCACACTACTAACACCACTGTGGCAGTTCCAAACTACTAACACCACTGTGGAAGCTCCACACTACTAACACCACTGTGGCAGTTCCAAACTACTAACACCACTGTGGAAGCTCCACACTTCTAACACCACTGTGGAAGCTCCACACTACTAACACCACTGTGGCAGCTCCACACTACTAACACCACTGTGGCAGCTCCACACTACTAACACCACTGTGGAAGCTCCACACTACTAACACCACTGTGGAAGCTTAACACTACTAACACCACTGTGGAAGCTTCACACTACTAACACCACTGTGGAAGCTCCACACTACTAACACCACTGTGGCAGCTCCACACTACTAACACCACTGTGGAAGCTCCACACTACTAACACCACTGTGGAAGCTTAACACTACTAACACCACTGTGGAAGCTTCACACTACTAACACCACTGTGGAAGCTCCACACTACTCTCATCACTGTGGCAGATCCACACTACTAACACCATTGTGGAAGCTCCACACTACTAACACCACTGTGGAAGCTCCACACTACTAACACCACTATGGAAGCTCTACACTACTAACACCACTGTGGAAGCTCCACACTACGAACACCACTGTGGAAGCTCAACACTACTAACACCACTATGGAAGCTCCACACTACTAACAACAGTGTGGCAGCTCCACACTACCAACACCACCGTGGCAGCTCCACACTAACACCACTGTGGCAACTCCACACTACTACCACTCTGGCAGCTCCAAACTAACACCCCTGTGGCAGCTCCACATTACTAACACCAATGTGGCAGCTCCACACTACTAACACCACTCTGGCAGCTCCAAGCAAACACCACTGTGGCAGATAGACACTACTAACACCACTCTGGCAGCTCTAAACTAACACAATTGTGGCAGCTCCACTACTAACATCACTGTACAAGCTCCACACTACTAACACCACTGTGGCAGCTCCACACTACTAACACCACTGTGCAAGCTCCACACTACTAACACCACTGTGGAAGCTCCACACTACTAACACCACTCTGGCAGCTCCAAACAAACACCACTCTGGCAGCTCCACACTACTAACACCACTGTGGAAGCTCCACACTACTAACACCACATTGGCAGCTCCACACTACTAACACCACTGTGGAAACTCCACACTACTAACACCACCGTGGCAGCTCCGCACTACTAACACCACTGTGGCAGTTCCAAACTAACACCACTGTGGCAGCTCCACACGACTAACACCACTGTGGAAGCTCCACACTACTAACACCACCGTGGCAGCTCCACACTATTAACACCACTGTGGCAGCTCCACACTACTAACACCACTCTGGTAGCTCCAAACTAACACCACTGTGGCAGCTCCACACTACTAACACCACTCTGGCAGCTCCAAACTAACACCACTGTGGAAGCTCCACACTAGTAATACCACTGTGCAAGTTCCACACTACTAACACCACTGTGGAAGCTTCACACTACTAACACCACTGTAGCAGCTCCACATTACTAACACCATTTTGGCAGCTCCACACTACTAACACCACTGTGGCAGCTCCACATTACTAACACCACTGTGGCAGATCCACACTACTAACACCACTGTGGATGCTCCACACTACTAACACCACTACGGCAGTTCCACACTACTAACACCACTCTGGCAGCTCCACACTACTAACACCACTGTGGCAGCTCCACACTATTAATACCACTGTGGCAGCTCCAAACTAACACCACTGTGGCAGCTCCACACTACTAACACCACTGTGGCAGCTCCAAACTAACACCACTGTGGCAGCTCCAAACTAACACCACTGTGGCAGCTCCACACTACTAACAACACTGTTGTAGCTCCACACTACTAACACCACTGTGGCAGCTCTGCAATACTAACACCACTCTGGCAGCTCCAAACTAACACCATTGTGGCAGCTCCACACTACTAACACCTCGCAATACTAACACCACTGTGGCAGCTTCGCAATACTAACACCACTGTGGCAGCTCCAGACTAACACCACTGTGGCAGCTCCAAACTAACACCACTGTGGCAGCTCCACACTACCAACACCACTGTGGCAGCTCCACACTACTAACACCACTCTGGCAGCTCCGCAATACTAACACCACTGTGGCAGCTCCACACTACTAACACCACTGTGGCAGCTCCGCAATACTAACACCACTGTGGCAGCTCCAAACTAACACCACTGTGGCAGCTCCACACTACTAACACCACTGTGGCAGCTCCACACTACTAACACCACTCTGGCAGCTCCACACTACTAACACCACTCTGGCAGCTCCAAACACCACTGTGGCAGCTCCACACTACTAACACCACTCTGGCAGCTCCACACTACTAACACCACTCTGGCAGCTCCAAACACCACTGTGGCAGCTCCACACTACTAACACCACTCTGGCAGCTCCAAACTAACACCACTCTGGCAGCTCCACACTATTAACACCACTGTGGCAGCTCCACACTACTAACACCACTGTGGCAGCTCCAAACACCACTGTGGCAGCTCCACACTACTAACACCACTGTGGCAGCTCCAAACACCACTGTGGCAGCTCCACACTACTAACACCACTGTGGCAGCTCCAAACACCACTGTGGCAGCTCCACACTACTAACACCACTGTGGCAGCTCCGCAATACTAACACCACTGTGGCAGCTCCAAACTAACACCACTGTGGCAGCTCCACACTACTAACACCACTGTGGCAGCTCCACACTACTAACACCACTCTGGCAGCTCCAAACACCACTGTGGCAGCTCCACACTACTAACACCACTCTGGTAGCTCCAAACACCACTGTGGCAGCTCCACACTACTAACACCACTGTGGCAGCTCCGCAATACTAACACCACTGTGGCAGCTCCAAACTAACACCACTGTGGCAGCTCCACACTACTAACACCACTGTGGCAGCTCCACACTACTAACACCACTCTGGCAGCTCCAAACACCACTGTGGCAGCTCCACACTACTAACACCACTGTGGCAGCTCCAAACACCACTGTGGCAGCTCCACACTGCTAACACCACTCTGGCAGCTCCAAACACCACTGTGGCAGCTCCACACTACTAACACCACTCTGGCAGCTCCAAACTAACACCACTGTGGCAGCTCCACACTACTAACACCACTGTGGCAGCTCCACACTACTAACACCACTGTGGCAGCTCCACACTACTAACACCACTGTGGAAGCTCCACACTACTAACACCACTGTGGCAGCTCCACACTACTAACACCACTGTGGCAGCTCCACACTACTAACACCACTGTGGAAGCTCCACACTACTAACACCACTGTGGAAGCTCCACACTACTAACACCACTGTGGAAGCTCCAAGAATGAAACTTGAAGCCTGCTTCCATTATCTACACTGCTTCAGGATAAACAACTACATTATCTACACTGCTTCAGGATAAACAACTACATTATCTACACTGCTTCAGGATAAACAACTACATTATCTACACTGCTTCAGGATAAACAACTACATTATCTACACTACTTCAGGATAAACAACTACATTATCTACACTGCTTCAGGATAAACAACTACATTATCTACACTGCTTCAGGATAAACAACTACATTATCTACACTACTTCAGGATAAACAACTACATTATCTACACTGCTTCAGGATAAACAACTACATTATCTACACTACTTCAGGATAAACAACTACATTATCTACACTGCTTCAGGATAAACAACTACATTATCTACACTGCTTCAGGATAAACAACTACATTATCTACACTGCTTCAGGATAAACAACTACACACAAGAGAGTTAACCACATTACTGAAACCTTAAAACCTGAGAAATATACTAAAAAACAATAAAGACAAAAATTACTGCAGCGAGAACAGTTTGTGTCACTCAAGTGTACAAGTAATAAGTGAGGTCACACTGAGGTGAATTTTGTAGTTACGTCAGTGCTACAGTGAAGAATACACGTTAAGAAATTTACAAGTACAAAGTAAAATGCAGTGGGCATCACTGTGTGTGTACACAGTTACTTACTGTGTGTGTATATAATGGTCCTCACCCAACTTTTCTTTCTCATTCTCGTATCTGACAGTCAAGGCATAAATCTGTATCATTCTTTGCAGAAGATACAAGAAATCGTATGAAATTAGCATCCACTGACAACACAGCAAGCCTCCAAGCTGATGGACATGAACCAAATTTTTCAGTGGGACCACTGACAACAATATTATACTCAATGAGGATAAATTTCATTTACTATGTCGCGGAAGAATTGGGGAAATAGAAATAAGATCAAGTACATGACAAAGACCACTCATTAGAACGTAAGTCAAATATTAGAGACCTGGGAGTGATAATGTAAAAAGATCTCACGTTCCAGGAGCACAACAATGTTATCACAACTGCAAGAAAAGCGATAGGTTATGTAATAAGAACCTTCAGAACAAGAGACGCAAGTCAATGATGATACTCTTCAGGTCACTTGTTCTCTCTGAACTGTTATATTACAGGCGAAATTGCAGAGATAGAAAAAGCACGGAGGACCTTCACTGCTCGTACAAATTCAGCCAAGCACCCAAATTACTGAGAGAGCTTAAGTTCCTGGAACTGAACTCTTTCGAACGTACGCGAGAAAGATTCATCATAATCTACACCAGGAAGACACCGGAAGGATTGCTCCTTCACCTGCACACCGAAATAACTACTTATGAACACAAGAGGTTTAGCAGATGGTGCAGGATACATCCATTCAAAAGCAGAGGAGCAATGAGCACACTGAGACAACTCAATAACTGTTCAGGGAACACTACTATATTTAACACCCTACAATCAACAGGGGGTTCACCAACAAATCCCTGGCTGTCTTCAAGAGAGAACTCGACAGATTCCTCAAAGCAGTTCTTGATAAGCCGGACTGTAGTGCAAACGTTAGATTTCGGGCGGCGAGCACGAACAACTTGATCGATCAAATCAGCAACTAAGAAGCTTGGTCAGGGATAGGGCCGCGGGAGCGGTGACCCCCGGAATGACTCCAGTTAAACTCCTGGGAAAGTTGAGTTGACAAGGTTATCAAAGCTTATTCCCTGGGTAGCAATGAAAATGGGTTGGGCAAATATTTTTGTTAGTGGGTTTGGGTTTGAGAAGAACCTGCCTAGTATGGGCCAGTAGGCCTGCTGCAGTGTTCCACCTTTCTTATGTTAAGTAACGCCGAGTCTGGCCAGTAACTGAATAGTGATTAGTGCCTGGTACTGTTAGTAAGGTTAAGCAACGCTGAGTCTGGCCAGTAAATGAATAGGGAAGACTTTTCTCCCCTTCCCCTCCCCCTAGTATGGAAACATCTCCCCGTCCCCTCCCCCTAGTATGGAAACACCATAACACTTCATGTCAAGGTTGCTGAGGGTAGAGAGGGAGGGGAAGGGCAGGAGTGGTTTAACTGTCGACGCCCACACCCTTGATTGATGGCAGCAACACAATACTCACACACCCTCCCCTTCCATCATCCCTCCACCCTCCCCTTCCATCACCCCACCACCCTCCCCTTCCATCACCCCTCCACCCTCCCCTTCCATCACCCCTCCACCCTCCCCTTCCATCACCCCCTCCACCCTCCCCTTCCATCATCCCCTCCACCCTCCCCTTCCATCACCCCTCCACCCTCCCCTTCCATCACCCCTCCACCCTCCCCTTCCATCATCACCTCCACCCTCCCCTTCCATCATCCCCTCCACCCTCCCCTTCCATCACCCCTCCACCCTCCCCTTCCATCATCCCCTCCACCCTCCCCTTCCATCACCCCTCCACCCTCCCCTTCCATCACCCCTCCAACCTCCCGTTCCATCACCCCCTCCACCCTCCCCTTCCATCATCCCTCCACCCTCCCCTTCCATCATCCCCTCAACCCTCCCCTTCCATCACCCCTCCACCCTCCCCTTCCATCATCCCCTCAACCCTCCCCTTCCATCACCCCTCCACCCTCCCCTTCCATCATCCCCTCCACCCTCCCCTTCCATCACCCCTCCACCCTCCCCTTCCATCATCCCCTCAACCCTCCGCTTCCATCACCCCTCCACCCTCCCCTTCCATCAACTCCACCCTCCCCTTCCATCACCCCCTCCACCCTCCCCTTCCATCACCCGTCCACCCTCCCCTTCCATCACCCCTCCACCCTCCCCTTCCATCACCCCTCCACCCTCCCCTTCCATCACCCCTCCATCCTCCCCTTCCATCATCCCCTCCACCCTCCCCTTCCATCACCCCTCCACCCTCCCTTTCCATCACCCCTCCACCCTCCCCTTCCATCACCTCACCACACTCCCCTTGCATCACCCCCTCCACCCGCCCCTTGCATCACCCCCACCACCCTCCCCTTCCATCACCCCTAAAACCTCCCCTTCCATCACCCCTAAACCCTCCCCTTCCATCACCCCTAAACCCTCCCCTTCCATCACCCCACCACCCTCCGCTTCCATCGCCCCCACCACCCTCCCCTTCCATCACCCCCACCACCCTCCGCTTCCATCGCCCCCACCACCCTCCCCTTCCATCACCCCCACCACCCTCCCCTTCCATCACCCCCACCACCCTCCGCTTCCATCACCCCCACTACCCTCCCCTTCCATCACCCCCACCACCCTCCGCTTCCATCACCCCTCCACCCTCCCCTTCCATTACCCCCACCACCCTCCCCTTCCATCACCCCAACCACCCTCCGCTTCCATCACCCCCACCACCTTCCCCTTCCATCACCCCACCACTCTCCGCTTCCATCGGGGGCCCCCACCACCCTCCGCTTCCATCACCCCCACCACCCTCCCCTTCCATCAACCCCACCACCCTCCGCTTCCATCGCCCCCACCACCCTCCCCTTCCATCACCCCACCACCCTCCGCTTCCATCGCCCTCTCCACCCTCCCCTTCCATCACCCTCACCACCCTCCCCTTCCATCACCCACACCACCCTCCCCTTCCATCACCCCCACCACCCTCCGCTTCCATCGCCCCACCACCCTCCCCTTCCATCACCCCCACCACCCTCCGCTTCCATCACCCCCACCACCCTCCCCTTCCATCACCCCCACTACCCTCCCCTTCCATCACCCCCACCACCCTCCGCTTCCATCACCCCCACCACCCTCCGCTTCCATCACCCCCACCACCCTCCCCTTCCATCACCCCCACAACCCTCCGTTTCCATCACCCCCACCACCCTCCGCTTCCATCACCCCCACCACCCTCCCCTTCCATCGCCCCCACCACCCTCCGCTACCATCGCCCAATCCACCCTCCCCTTCCATCACCCCCACGACCCTCCCCTTCTATCACCCCACCACCCTCCCCTTCCATCACCCCCACAACCCTCCGCTTCCATCGCCCCTCCACCCTCCCCTTCCATCACCCCATCACCCTCCGCTTCCATCGCCCCCTCCATTCTCCCTTACATCACCCCCACCACCCTCCGCTTCCATCGCCCCCTCCACCCTCCCCTTCCATCACCCCCATCACCCTCAGCTTCCATCGCCTCCTCCACCCTCCCCTTCCATTACCCCCGACACCCTCCCCTTCCATCACCCCATCACCCTCCGCTTCCATCGCCCCCTCCACCCTCCCCTTCCATCACCCCCACCACCCTCCGCTTCCATCACACAAGACTGCAGCTGTCACAACTACATCAGTAGTTTACTGCAGACAACACCAGTACTGGACTGAACACCAGGACTAGACTGAACACCAGTACTGGACTGAACACCAGGACTAGACTGAACACCAGTACTGGACTGAACACAAGGACTAGACTGAACACCAGTACTGGACTAAACACCAGGACTAGACTGAACACCAGTACTGGACTGAACACCAGGACTAGACTGAACACCAGTACTGGACTAAACACCAGGACTAGACTGAACACCAATACTGGACTAAACACCAGGACTAGACTGAACACCAGTACTGGACTGAACACCAGGACTAGACTGAACACCAGTACTGGACTAAACACCAGGACTAGACTGAACACCAGTACTGGACTAAACACCAGGACTAGACTGAACACCAGTACTGGACTAAACACCAGGACTAGACTGAACACCAATACTGGACTAAACACCAGGACTAGACTGAACACCAGTACTGGACTGAACACCAGGACTAGACTGAACACCAGTACTGGACTGAACACCAGGACTAGACTGAACACCAGTACTGGACTGAACACCAGGACTAGACTGAACACCAGTACTGGACTGAACACCAGGACTAGACTGAACACCAGTACTGGACTGAACACCAGGACTAGACTGAACACCAGTACCGGACTAAACACCAGGACTAGACTGAACACCAGTACTGGACTGAACACCAGGACTAGACTGAACACCAGTACTGGACTGAACACCAGGACTAGACTGAACACCAGTACTGGACTAAACACCAGGACTAGACTGAACACTAGTACTGGACTGAACACCAGGACTAGACTGAACACCAGTACTGGACTAAACACCAGGACTAGACTGAACACCAGTACTGGACTAAACACCAGGACTAGACTGAACACCAGTACTGGACTAAACACCAGGACTAGACTGAACACCAGTACTGGACTAAACACCAGGACTAGACTGAACACCAGTACTGGACTGAACACCAGGACTAGACTGAACACCAGTACTGGACTGAACACCAGGACTAGACTGAACACCAATACTGGACTGAACACCAGGACTAGACTGAACACGAGGACTAGACTGTGAACACCAGGACTAGACTGAACACCAGTACTGGACTAAACACCAGGACTAGACTGAACACCAGTACTGGACTGAACACCAGGACTAGACTGAACACCAATACTGGACTGAACACCAGGACTAGACTGAACACGAGGACTAGACTGAACACCAGGACTAGACTGAACACCAGTACTGGACTAAACACCAGGACTAGACTGAACACGAGGACTAGACTGAACACTAATACTGGACTGAACACCAGGACTAGACTGAACACCAGTACCGGACTGAACACCAGGACTAGACTGAACACCAATACTGGACTGAACACCAGGACTAGACTGAACACCAGTACTGGACTGAACACCAGGACTAGACTGAACACCAGTACTGGACTGAACACCAGGACTAGACTGAACACCAGTACTGGACTGAACACCAGGACTAGACTGAACACCAGTACTGGACTGAACACCAGGACTAGACTGAACACCAGTACTGGACTGAACACCAGGACTAGACTGAACACCAGTACTGGACTGAACACCAGGACTAGACTGAACACCAATACTGGACTAAACACCAGGACTAGACTGAACACCAGTACTGGACTGAACACTAGGACTAGACTGAACACCAGTACTGGACTGAACACTAGGACTAGATTGAACACCAGTACTGGACTGAACACCAGAACTAGACTGAACACCAGTACTGGACTGAACACCAGGACTAGACTGAACACCAGTACTGGACTGAACACCAGTACTGGACTAAACACCAGGACTAGACTGAACTCCAGTAGTGGACTAAACACCAGGACTAGACTGAACACCAGTACTGGACTGAACACCAATACTGGACTGAACACCAGTACTGGACTAAACACCAGTATTGAACTAAACACCAATACTGGACTAAACGCCAGGACTAGACTGAACACCAGTACTAGACTGAACACCAGTACTAGACTGAACACCAGTACTGGACTGAACACCAGGACTAGACTGAACACCAGTACTGGACTGAACACCAGGACTAGACTGAACACCAGTACTGGACTGAACACCAGGACTAGACTGAACACCAGTACTGGACTGAACACCAGGACTAGACTGAACACCAGTACTGGACTGAACACCAGGACTAGACTGAACACCAATACTGGACTAAACACCAGGACTAGACTGAACACCAGTACTGGACTGAACACTAGGACTAGATTGAACACCAGTACTGGACTGAACACCAGGACTAGATTGAACACCAGTACTGGACTGAATACCAGGACTAGACTGAACACCAGTACTGGACTGAACACCAGTACTGGACTAAACACCAGGACTAGACTGAACTCCAGTAGTGGACTAAACACCAGGACTAGACTGAACACCAGTACTGGACTGAACACCAATACTGGACTGAACACCAGTACTGGACTAAACACCAGTATTGAACTAAACACCAATACTGGACTAAATGCCAGGACTAGACTGAACACCAGGACTAGACTGAACACCAGTACTAGACTGAACACCAGTATTGGACTGAACACCAGTACTAGACTAAACACCAGTATTGAACTAAACACCAATACTGGACTAAACACCAGGACTAGACTGAACACCAGTACTGGACTAAACACCAGTACTGGACTAAACACCAGTATTGAACTAAACACCAATACTGGACTAAACACCAGAACTGGGCTGAACACCAGTACTCGACTAAACACCAGTATTGAACTAAACACCAATACTGGACTGAACACCAGTACTGGACTGAACACCAGCACTGAACTAAACACCAGTATTGGATTGAACACCAGTACTGGACTAAACAGCAGTACTGGACTAAACAGCAGTTCTGGACTAAACACCAGTACTGGACTAAACACCAGTACTGAACTAAACACCAGTACTGAACTAAACACCAGTACTGAACTAAACACCAGTACTGGACTGAACACCAGTACTGGACTGAACACCAGTACTGAACTAAACACCAGTACTGAAGTAAACACCAGTACTGGACTGAACGCCAGTACTGGACTGAACACCAGTACTGAACTGAACACCAGTACTGAAGCAAACACAGGTACTGGACTGAACACCAGCACTGAACTAAACACCCCTACTGGACTGAACACTAGTACTGAATTAACACCAGTACTGGACTAAACACCAGTACTAGACTGAACACGAGTACTGGACTGAACACTAGTACTGAATTAACACCAGTACTGGACTAAACACCAGTACTAGACTGAACACGAGTACTGGACTGAACACTAGTACTGGACTAAACACCAGTACTGGACTAAACACCAGTACTGAACTAAACACCAGTACTGGACTAAACACCAGTACTGAAGTAAACACCAGTACTGGACTAAACACCAGTACTGTCTCAGTAGTAGTACCAGTTCCTAGTAACCAGTTCCTAGTAACCAGTTACCAGTAACCAGTGTACCAGTAGATGACTCACTACCAACCGTCTCTGCGTGAATCACTGACTGTATTCATATTGCTGCTGACCATAGCAGGATTTCAAACACCCTCACCCGTAGGCACTCATGGGTCAGTCAAGATAGGGAGCAGAGAGAGGCAGGTCGGCTGTTAGTGCCTTCCCATACTTTCTGTTATATTATACGTACTACCAGCCTACGTGAGTATTCTTACCCATCCACTTTATCGAAACCCACATGACAACTGGACTTAACACCAGTACTGGACTGAACACCAGTACTGAATTAACACCAGTACCGAACTAAACTCCAGTACTGGACTGAACACCAGTACTGAACTAAAGACCAGTAATGGACTGAACACCAGTACTGAACTAAAGACCAGTACTGGACTGAACACCAGTACTGAACTAAAGACCAGTACTGGACTGAACACCAGTACTGAACTAAAGACCAGTACTGGACTGAACACCAGTACTGAACTAAAGACCAGTACTGGACTAAACACCAGTACTAGAATGAACACGAGTACTGGAATGAACACCAGTACTGAACTAAACACCAGTACTGAACTAAACACCAGTACTGGACTGAACACCAGTACTGGACTAAACACCAGAACTGAACTAAACACCAGTACTGGACTAAACACCAGTACTGGACTAAACAACAATATTGAACTAAACACCAGTACTGGACTAAACACCAATACTGAACTAAACACCAGTACTGGACTAAACACCAATACTGGACTAAACACCAGTACTGGACTGAACACCAATACTGAACTAAACACCAGTACTGAACTAAACACCAGTACTGGACTAAACACCAATACTGAACTAAACACCTGTACTGGACTAAACACCAATACTGGACTAAACACCAGTACTGAAATAAACACCAGTACTGGACTAAACATCAATACTGAACTAAACACCAGTAATGAACTAAACACCAGAACTGGACTAAACACCAGTACTGGACTAAACACCAGTACTGAACTAAACACCAGAAATGGACTAAACACCAGTACTGGACTGAACACCAGTACTGGACTAAACACCAATACTGGACTAAACACCAGTACTGGACTAAACACCAATACTGGACTAAACACCAGTACTGAACTAAACACCAGTACTGGACTAAACACCAATACTGGACTAAACACCAGTACTGGACTAAACATCAGTACTGGACTAAACACCAGTACTGGACTAAACACCCGCTGCTATAGATTTGTATCATAGCTACATTGTGAGAGCCGCTGAAGATATGATGGTGAAGGAGGAAGTGTAATGGAGGGACTGGGAATGAAGGAGGAAGTGTGATGGAGGGACTGGGAATGAAGGAGAAAGTGTGATGGAGGGACTGGGAGTGAAGGAGGGAGTGTGATGGAGGGACTGGGAGTGAAGGAGGATGTGTGATGGAGGGACTGGGAGTGAAGGAGGAAGTGTGATGGAGGGATTGGGCGTGAAGGAGGAAGTGTGATGGAGGGACTGGGCGTGAAGGAGGAAGTGTGATGGAGGGACTGGGAGTGATGGAGGAAGTATGATGGAGGGTCTAGGTTTCAAGGAGGAAGTGTGATGGAGGGACTGGGAGTGAAGGAGGAAGTGTGATGGAGGGATTGGGAGTGAAGGAGGAAGTGTGATGGAGGGACTGGGCGTGAAGGAGGAAGTGTGATGGAGGGACTGGGAGTGATGGAGGAAGTATGATGGAGGGTCTAGGTTTCAAGGAGGAAGTGTGATGGAGGGACTGGGAGTGAAGGAGGAAGTGTGATGGAGGGATTGGGAGTGAAGGAGGAAGTGTGATGGAGGGACTGGGCGTGAAGGAGGAAATGTGATGGAGGGACTGGGAGTGATGGAGGAAGTATGATGGAGGGTCTAGGTTTCAAGGAGGAAGTGTGATGGAGGCACTGGGAGTGAAGGAGGGAGTATGATGGAGGGACTGGGAGTGAAGGAGGAAGTGTGATGGAGGGACTGGGAGTGATGGAGGAAGTATGATGGAGGGTCTAGGTTTCAAGGAGGAAGTGTGATGGAGGCACTGGGAGTGAAGGAGGGAGTATGATGGAGGGACTGGGAGTGAAGGAGGAAGTGTGATGGAGGGACTGGGAGTGAAACAGGAAGTGTGATGGAGTGACTGGGAGTGAAGGAGGAAGTGTGATGGAGGGACTGGGAGTGAAGGAGGGAGAGTGATGGAGGGACTGAGAGTGAAGGAGGAAGTGTGATGGAGGGACTGGGAGTGAAGGAGGTAGTGTGATGGAGGGACTGGGAGTGAAGGAGGGAGTGTGATGGAGGGACTGAGAGTGAAGGAGGAAGTGTGATGGAGGGACTGGGAATGAAGGAGGAAGTGTGATGGAGGGACTGGGAATGAAGGAGGAAGTGTGATGGAGGGACTGGGAATGAAGGAGAAAGTGTGATGGAGGGACTGGGAGTGAAGGAGGGAGTGTGATGGAGGGACTGGGAGTGAAGGAGGAAGTGTGATGGAGGGACTGGGAGTGAAGGAGGAAGTGTGATGGAGGGATTGGGAGTGAAGGAGGAAGTGTGATGGAGGGACTGGGCGTGAAGGAGGAAGTGTGATGGAGGGACTGGGAGTGATGGAGGAAGTATGATGGAGGGTCTAGGTTTCAAGGAGGAAGTGTGATGGAGGGACTGGGAGTGAAGGAGGAAGTGTGATGGAGGGATTGGGAGTGAAGGAGGAAGTGTGATGGAGGGACTGGGCGTGAAGGAGGAAGTGTGATGGAGGGACTGGGAGTGATGGAGGAAGTATGATGGAGGGTCTAGGTTTCAAGGAGGAAGTGTGATGGAGGGACTGGGAGTGAAGGAGGAAGTGTGATGGAGGGATTGGGAGTGAAGGAGGAAGTGTGATGGAGGGACTGGGCGTGAAGGAGGAAGTGTGATGGAGGGACTGGGAGTGATGGAGGAAGTATGATGGAGGGTCTAGGTTTCAAGGAGGAAGTGTGATGGAGGCACTGGGAGTGAAGGAGGGAGTATGATGGAGGGACTGGGAGTGAAGGAGGAAGTGTGATGGAGGGACTGGGAGTGATGGAGGAAGTATGATGGAGGGTCTAGGTTTCAAGGAGGAAGTGTGATGGAGGCACTGGGAGTGAAGGAGGGAGTAGGGACTGGGAGTGAAGGAGGGACTGGGAGTGAAGGAGGTAGTGTGATGGAGGGACTGGGAGTGAAACAGGAAGTGTGATGGAGTGACTGGGAGTGAAGGAGGAAGTGTGATGGAGGGACTGGGAGTGAAGGAGGGAGAGTGATGGAGGGACTGAGAGTGAAGGAGGAAGTGTGATGGAGGGACTGGGAGTGAAGGAGGTAGTGTGATGGAGGGACTGGGAGTGAAGGAGGGAGTGTGATGGAGGGACTGAGAGTGAAGGAGGAAGTGTGATGGAGGGACTGGGAGTGAAGGAGGAAGTGTGATGGAGGGACTGGGAGTGAAGGAGCTAGTGTGATGGAGGGACTGGGAGTGAAGGAGGAAGTGTGATGGAGGGACTGGGAGTGAAGGAGGAAGTGTGATGGAGGGACTGGGAGTGAAAGAGGGAGTGTCATGGAGGGACTGGGAGTGAAGGAGGAAATGTGATGGAGGGATTGGGCGTGAAGGAGGAAGTGTGATGGAGGGACTGGGAGTGAAAGAGGGAGTGTGATGGAGGGACTGGGAGTGAAGGAGGAAATGTGATGGAGAGACTGGGAGTGAAGGAGGGAGTGTGATGGAGGGACTGGGAGTGAAGGAGGAAGTGTGATGGAGGGACTGGGACTCAAGCAGGGAGTGTGATGCAGGGACTGGGAGTGAAGGAGGGAGTGTGATGCAGGGACTGGGAGTGAAGGAGGGAGTGTGATGCAGGGACTGGGAGTGAAGGAGGGAGTGTGATGGAGGGACTGGGAGTGAAGGAGGGAGTGTGATGGAGGGACTGGGAGTGAAGGAGGGAGTGTGATGGAGGGACTGGGAGTGAAGGAGGACATGTGATGGAGGGACTGGGCGTGAAGGAGGAAGTGTGATGGAGGGATTGGGCGTGAAGGAGGAAGTGTGATGGAGGGACTGGGAGTGAAGGAGGAAGTGTGATGGAGGGATTGGGCGTGAAGGAGGAAGTGTGATGGAGGGACTGGGACTGAAGCAGGGAGTGTGATGCAGGGACTGGGAGTGAAGGAGGGAGTGTGATGGAGGGACTGGGAGTGAAGGAGGAAGTGTGATGGAGGGACTGGGAGTGAAGGAGGGAGTGCGATGGAGGGACTGGGAGTGAAGGAGGAAGTGTGATGGAGGGACTGGGACTGAAGCAGGGAGTGTGATGCAGGGACTGGGACTGAAGCAGGGAGTGTGATGCAGGGACTGGGAGTGAAGGAGGAAGTGTGATGGAGGGACTGGGAGTGAAGGAGGGAGTGAAGGAGGGAGAGTAATGGAGGGACTGGGAGTGAAGGAGGAAGTGTGATGGAGGGACTGGGAGTGAAGGAGGAAGTGTGATGGAGGGACTGGGAGTGAAGGAGGGAGTGAAGGAGGGAGAGTAATGGAGGGACTGGGAGTGAAGGAGGAAGTGTGATGGAGGGACTGGGACTGAAGCAGGGAGTGTGATGCAGGGACTGGGAGTGAAGGAGGGAGTGTGATGGAGGGACTGGGAGTGAAGGAGGGAGACTAATGGAGGGACTGGGAGTGAAGGAGGAAGTGTGATGGAGGGACTGGGAGTGAAGGAGGAAGTGTGATGGAGGGACTGGGAGTGAAAGAGGGAGTGTGATGGAGGGACTGGGAGTGAAGGAGGAAATGTGATGGAGGGACTGGGCGTGAAGGAGGAAGTGTGATGGAGGGACTGGGAGTGAAAGAGGGAGTGTGATGGAGGGACTGGGAGTGAAGGAGGGAGTGTGATGGAGGGACTGGGAGTGAAGGAGGGAGTGTGATGGAGGGACTGGGAGTGAAGGAGGAAGTGTGATGGAGGGACTGGGAGTGAAGGAGGAAGTGTGATGGAGGGACTGAGAGTGAAGGAGGGAGTGTGATGGAGGGACTGGGAGTGAAGGAGGACGTGTGATGGAGGGACTGGGACTGAAGCAGGGAGTGTGATGCAGGGACTGGGAGTGAAGGAGGGAGTGTGATGGAGGGACTGGGAGTGAAGGAGGAAGTGTGAAGGAGGGACTGAGAGTGAAGGAGGGAGTGTGATGGAGGGACTGGGAGTGAAGGAGGAAGTGTGATGGAGGGACTGGGACTGAAGCAGGGAGTGTGATGCAGGGACTGGGAGTGAAGGAGGGAGTGTGATGGAGGGACTGGGAGTGAAGGAGGGAGACTAATGGAGGGACTGGGAGTGAAGGAGGAAGTGTGATGGAGGGACTGGGAGTGAAGGAGGGAGTGTGATGGAGGGACTGGGAGTGAAGGAGGGAGACTAATGGAGGGACTGGGAGTGAAGGAGGAAGTGTGATGGAGGGACTGGGAGTGAAGGAGGAAGTATGATGGAGGGACTGGGAGTGAAAGAGGGAGTGTGATGGAGGGACTGGGAGTGAAGGAGGAAATGTGATGGAGGGACTGGGCGTGAAGGAGGAAGTGTGATGGAGGGACTGGGAGTGAAAGAGGGAGTGTGATGGAGGGACTGGGAGTGAAGGAGGAAATGTGATGGAGGGACTGGGAGTGAAGGAGGGAGTGTGATGGAGGGACTGGGAGTGAAGGAGGGAGTGTGATGGAGGGACTGAGAGTGAAGGAGGAAGTGTGATGGAGGGACTGAGAGTGAAGGAGGGAGTGTGATGGAGGGACTGGGAGTGAAGGAGGAAGTGTGATGGAGGGACTGGGAGTGAAGGAGGGAGAGTAATGGAGGGACTGGGAGTGAAGGAGGAAGTGTGATGGAGGGACTGGGAGTGAAGGAGGAAGTGTGATGGAGGGACTGGGAGTGAAGGAGGAAGTGTGATGGAGGGACTGGGAGTGAAGGAGGGAGTGTGATGGAGGGACTGGGAGTGAAGGAGGAAGTGTGATGGAGGGACTGGGAGTGAAGGAGGGAGTGTGATGGAGGGACTGAGAGTGAAGGAGGGAGTGTGATGGAGGGACTGGGAGTGAAGGAGGGAGTGTGATGCAGATACTGGGAGTGAAGGAGGGAGTGTGATGGAGGGACTGAGAGTGAAGGAGGGAGTGTGATGGAGTTACTGGGCGTGAAGGAGGGAGTGTGATGGAGGGACTGGGAGTGAAGGAGGGAGTGTGATGGAGGGACTGGGAGTGAAGGAGGGAGTGTGATGGAGGGACTGGGAGTGAAGGAGGGAGTGTGATGTAGGGACTGGGAGTGAAGGAGGGAGTGTGATGGAGGGACTGGGAGTGAAGGAGGGAGTGTGATGGAGGGACTGGGAGTGAAGGAGGGAGTATGATGGAGGGACTGGGAGTGAAGGAGGAAGTGTGATGGAGGGATTGGGCGTGAAGGAGGAAGTGTGATGGAGGGACTGGGAGTGAAAGAGGGAGTGTGATGGAGGGACTGGGAGTGAAGGAGGAAGTGTGATGGAGGGATTGGGCGTGAAGGAGGAAGTGTGATGGAGGGACTGGAAGTGAAAGAGGGAGTGTGATGGAGGGACTGGGAGTGAAGGAGGAAGTGTGATGGAGGGATTGGGCGTGAAGGAGGAAGTGTGATGGAGGGACTGGGAGTGAAGGAGGGAGTGTGATGGAGGGATTGGGCGTGAAGGAGGAAGTGTGATGGAGGGACTGGGAGTGAAGGAGGGAGTATGATGGAGGGACTGGGAGTGAAGGAGGAAGTGTGATGGAGGGATTGGGCGTGAAGGAGGAAGTGTGATGGAGGGACTGGAAGTGAAAGAGGGAGTGTGATGGAGGGACTGGGAGTGAAGGAGGAAGTGTGATGGAGGGATTGGGAGTGAAGGAGGAAGTGTGATGGAGGGACTGGGAGTGAAGGAGGAAGTGTGATGGAGGGACTGGGAGTGAAGGAGGAAGTGTGATGGAGGGATTGGGCGTGAAGGAGGAAGTGTGATGGAGGGACTGGGAGTGAAGGAGGAAGTGTGATGGAGGGATTGGGCGTGAAGGAGGAAGTGTGATGGAGGGACTGGGAGTGAAGGAGGGAGTGTGATGGAGGGACTGGGAGTGAAGGAGGACATGTGATGGAGGGACTGGGCGTGAAGGAGGAAGTGTGATGGAGGGATTGGGCGTGAAGGAGGAAGTGTGATGGAGGGACTGGGAGTGAAGGAGGAAGTGTGATGGAGGGATTGGGCGTGAAGGAGGAAGTGTGATGGAGGGACTGGGAGTGAAGGAGGGAGTGTGATGGAGGGACTGGGAGTGAAGGAGGACATGTGATGGAGGGACTGGGCGTGAAGGAGGAAGTGTGATGGAGGGACTGGGAGTGATGGAGGAAGTATGATGGAGGGTCTAGGTTTCAAGGAGGAAGTGTGATGGAGGGACTGGGAGTGAAGGAGGGAGTATGATGGAGGGACTGGGAGTGAAGGAGGAAGTGTGATGGAGGGACTGGGAGTGAAGCAGGAAGTGTGATGGAGTGACTGAGAGTGAAGGAGGAAGTGTGATGGAGGGACTGGGAGTGAAGGAGGGAGTGTGATGGAGGGACTGGGAGTGAAGGAGGAAGTGTGATGGAGGGACTGGGAGTGAAGGAGGGAGTGTGATGGAGGGACTGGGAGTGAAGGAGGGAGTGTGATGGAGGGACTGGGAGTGAAGGAGGGAGTGTGATGAAGGGACTGGGAGTGAAGGAGGAAGTGTGATGGAGGGACTCGGAGTAATAGCTTTAAACTGGAAAAATTCAGATTCAGGAAGGATATAAGGAAGCACTGGTTTGGTAATAGAGTTGTGGATGAGTGGATGTGGGTGGGAGTGAGTTGGACCTGATTCGCTTGTGCTACTAGGTCAGTTGCCGTGTTCCTTAAGTGAATGTGACCTGACCTGACTAGGTTGGGTGCATTGGCTTAAGCCGGTAGGAGACTTGGACCTGCCTCACATGGGCCAGTAGGCCTGCTGCAGTGTTCCTTCTCTCTTATGTTCTTATGTCCCCTGTATCTCTCCTGTCCTCCAGTGCCGTCAGGTCAATTTCCCTTAACCTCTTCTCGTAGGTCATGCCCCTTATCTCCGGGGCTAGTCTTGTTGGAAACCTTTGCATTTTCTCTAGTTTCCTTACGTGCTTGGCTAGGTGTGGGTTCCAAACGGGTGCTGCATACTCCAATATGGGCCTAACGTACACGGTGTACAGGGTCCTGAACAATTCCTTATTAAGATGTCGGAATGCTGGTCTTAGGTCTGCCAGGCGCCCATATGCTGCAGCAGTTATTTGGTTGATGTGCGCCTCAGGAGATGTGCTCGGTGTTATACTCTCCCTCAGATCCTTTTCCTTGAGTGAAGTTTGTAGTCTCTGGCCCCCCTAGATTGCACTCCATCTGCGGTCTTCTTTGCCCTTCCCTAATTTCCATGACTTTGCACTTGGTAGGGTTGAACTCCAGGAGCCAGTTGCTGGACCAGGCCTGCAGCCTGTCCCGTGCGCGCGCGTGCGTGCGCTATCTGTACCCTGAGTGGTTATTCTAATACCTGTTTATAGGGTAATGATGGGATTCAGGTTTTTAACTGTTGTAGAACTCCATACGCAGCTGCCATAAGTGAACGAGAGAGAGATCAGAGAAGAGAATAGTATATAGTGAGTAACGTTGTTTGCGGCAGCGTATTTTATAAACAATGTCGACAATTTTGTAAATTTGAAGATAGGTGATGGACGTGAATGTTGAATTTAAAGTTGTAGTCCAGGTACCTCCAGGTAGCAGGTAGAAATAAATGGTACAAAATACCGACACAATGGAAATATAAACACATATGCAGTATAATTTGATCCTTTATTGACAACGTATCGCCCACACAGTGGGCTTTTTCAAGTTACAAACAGATCTGAATTGTGATCTGTTTGTGACTTGAAAAAGCCCACTGTGTGGGCGAAACGTTGTCAATAAAGGATCACATTATACTGCATATGTGTTTATATTTGCAGGCAGCAGGTAGGTCAGGTGCGCAGCTTCTTCCTTCACCTCGTCCTACGAAAGAATTATTTATTTTTTATATTAAAGTGAGTATTTTTAGTTTTAGTCCTGAACATGAATGTCTTATTAATACTGAGAGTTTGTTGGCTCCTCGTTGACTGTACTGTTGAGAACGATAGTGGAGGAAGAGTGAAAGAGTAAGAGTGAGGAGGGAGCATGGGAGACGAAGAGAGAAGGAGGGAGAGAGCGTGGAGGGGTGAGGATCAAGGCTGGGAAGTGGCAGATAATGGGTGAGAGTTGACCAGCTTCCTGTGTCACTCACACAACCCCGCCCCTCCCACATCTCACCCCCTTCCCCTCAACCATCACCACCACCATAATTATAACTATCCACTCATCACTATCTTGCTACCACTCAAACCACTACCACTACTAAAATTACCCTCCCACGACTACTTCACTACCGCTACTAGCGGATACGGGAGTAAATTCTTGGGTAGCTTTGGGTAGTGGTGATTTTGATAAGAATCTGCCTTGTATGGGCCAGTAGGCCTTCTGCAGTGTTCCTCCATTCTTATGTTAACTACCCATTACATTTCCACTAACGCACGCACGCACACACGTATGCCCGCGCGCACGCATTCCCACACGCACGCACGCACGCGCACACACACACACACACACACATATACAGATTTAAGACGAGGTTTGATAAACCTCATGGAGCAGGGAGAGAGAGGACCCAGTAGCAGCCAGTGAAGAGGCGGGGCCAGGAGCTAAGACCCGACCCCTGCAACCACAAATAGGTGAGTACACACACACAGATACACAGACAAAGACACACACACACACACACATACACAGACACACACACACACACACACACACACGCACACGCACACACACACACACACAGATACAGATACAGATACACATACACAGACACACACACACACACACACATACACACACACACACACACACACACACACACACACACACACACACACACACACACACACACACACGATCAGTGAAGAGGCGGGGCCAGGAGCTCGGACTCGACCCCCGCAACCTCAACTAGGTGAGTACAACTAGGTGAGTACACACACACACACACACAAGGCGTTTGACACAATTACACACAAGAGATTAGTGCAAAAACTGGAGGACCAAGCAGGGATAACAGGGAAGGCACTAAAATGGATCAGGGAATACTTTTCAAGAAGACAGCAGCGAGTCATGGTACGTGGCGAGGTGTCAGAGTGGGCACCTGTGACCAGCGGGGTCCCACAGGGGTCAGTCCTAGGACCAGTGCTGTTTCTGGTATTTGTGAACGACATGACGGAAGGAATAGACTCCGAAGTGTCCCTGTTTGCAGATGACGTGAAGTTGATGAGAAGAATTCCTTCGATCAAAGACCAGGCAGAACTACAAAGGGATCTGGACAAGCTGCAGACCTGGTCCAGCAATTGGCTCCTGGAGCTCAACCCCACCAAGTGCAAAGTCATGAAGATTGGGGAAGGGCAAAAAAGACCGGAGACGGAATACTGTCTAGGGGGGCCAGAGACTACAAACCTCACTCAAGGAAAAAGATCTTGGGGTGAGTATAACACCAGGCACATCTCCTTAAGCGCACATCAACCAAATAACTGCTGCAGCATATGGGCGCCTAGCAAACCTCAGAACAGCATTCCGACATCTTAATAAGGAATCGTTCAGGACCCTGTACACCGTGTACGTTAGGCCCATATTGGAGTATGCGGCACCAGTTTGGAACCCACACCTAGCCAAGCACGTAAAGAAACTAGAGAAAGTGCAAAGGTTTCCAACAAGACTAGCCCCGGAGATAGGGGCATGACCTACGAGGAGAGGTTAAGGGAAATCAACCTGACGACACTGGACGACAGGAGAGATAGGGGAACATGATAACGACATACAAAATACTGACAGGAATTGACAAGGTGGACAAAGACAGGATGTTCCAGAGATGGGACACAGCAACAAGGGGACACAGTTGGAAGTTGAAGACACAGGTGAATCACAGGGGTGTTAGGAAGTACTTCTTCAGTCACAGAGTAGTCAGGAAGTGGAATAGTTTGGGAAGCGATGTAGTGGAGGCAAGATCCATACATAGCTTTAAGCAGAGGTATGATAAAGCTCACGGTTCAGGGAGAGTGACCTAGTGGCGATCAGTGAAGAGGCGAGGCCAGGAGCTTGGACTCGACCCCTGCAGCCTCAACTAGGTGAGTACAACTAGGTGAGTACACACATACATACACACATACACACACACATACACAGAGGTATGATAAAGCTCATGGAGCAGGGAGAGAGAGGACCTAGTAGCATTCAGTGAAGAGGCGGGGCCAGGAGCTGAGTATCGACCCCTGCAACTACAATTAGGTGAGTACACACACACACACACACACACACACACACACACACACACACACACACACACACACACACGCACACGCACACGGACGCACACACACGCACACACACGCACACACGCACACACACGCACACACACACACACACACACACACACACACACACACACACACACACACACACACACACACACACACACACGCACACGCGCACACTCACACGCACACACACACACACACGCACACACGCGCACACACACACGCACACACACACACACACACACACGCGCACACACACACACACACACGCACACACACACACACTCACACACACACACACACACACACACACACACACACACACACACACACACACAGGTTTATTCCCAAGGGCAACAGAAACAACGGGAAGACCAGAACGAGCCCCTGGTTTACCCGACGGTGTAAGGAGGCAAAAACCAAGTACAATAGAGAATGGAAAAAGTACAGAAGGCAGAGAACACACGAAAATAGGGAGATCAGTCGCAGAGCCAGGAACGAGTACGCACAGGTAAGGAGGGAGGCCCAGCGACAGTATGAAAATGACATAGCATCGAGAATCAAGACTGACCCGAAACTGTTGTATAGCCACATCAGGAGGAAGACAACAGTCAAAGACCAGGTGATCAGATTAAGGACAGAAGGTGGAGAACTCACAAGAAATGATCAGGAGGTATGTGAGGAGCTAAACAGGAGATTTAAGGAAGTTTTTACAGTAGAGACAGGAAGGGCTGTGGGAAGACAGCACAGAAGGGAACATCAAGAGGGAATATACCAGCAAGTGTTGGATGACATACGAACAACCGAGGAGGAGGTGAAGAAGCTCCTAAGCAACCTTGATACCTCAAAGGCGATGGGACCGGACATCTCCCCATGGGTCCTTAGAGAAGGAGCAGAGATGCTGTGCGTGCCTCTAACCACAATCTTCAACACATCCCTTGAAACTGGGCAACTACCTGAGAAATGGAAGACAGCAAATGTTGTCCCCATATTTAAGAAAGGAAACAGAAACGAGGCGCTAAACTACAGACCTGTGTCTCTGACATGTATTGTGTGCAAAGTCATGGAGAAGATTATCAGGAGGAGAGTGGTCGAACACCTGGAACGGAACAAGATTATAAATGAAAACCAGCATGGGTTCATGGAAGGCAAATCTTGTATTACAAACCTCCTGGAATTTTATGACAAGGTAACAGAAGTAAGACACGAGAGAGAGGGGTGGGTAGATTGCGTTTTCCGAGACTGCAGGAAGGCCTTTGACACAGTTCCCCATAAGAGATTAGTGCAGAAGCTGGAGGATCAGGCGCATGTAACAGGGAGGGCACTGCAATGGATCAGGGAATACCTGACAGGGAGGCAGCAACGAGTCATGGTACGTGAAGAGGTATCACAGTGGGCGCCTGTGACGAGCAGGGTCCCACAGGGCAGTTCTAGGACCAGTGCTATTTTTGATATATGTGAACGACATGATGGAAGGAATAGACTCTGAAGTGTCCCTATTCGCAGATGATGTGAAGTTGATGAGAAGAATTAAATCGGATGAGGATGAGGCAGGACTGCAAAGAGACCTGGACAGGCTGGACATGTGGTCCAGTAACTGGCTTCTCGAATTCAATCCTGCCAAATGCAAAGTCATGAAGATTGGGGAGGGGCAAAGAAGACTGCAGACAGAGTATAGGCTAGGGGGACAAAGACTACAGACATCACTCAGGGAGAAAGACCTCGGGGTGACCATAACACCGAGCACGTCACCGGAGGCACACATCAACCAAATAACTGCTGCAGCATACGGGCGCCTGGCAAACCTGAGAATAGCGTTCCGATGCCTTAATAAGGAATCGTTCAAGACACTGTACGCTGTGTATGTTAGGCCCATACTGGAGTATGCAGCACCAGTCTGGAACCCACACCTGGTCAAGCACGTCAAGAAGTTAGAGAAAGTACAAAGGTTTGCAACAAGGCTAGTCCCAGAGCTCAGGGGAATGTCGTACGAGGAAAGGTTGAGGGAACTCGAACTGACGACACTGGAGGACAGAAGGGTCAGGGGAGACATGATAACGACATACAAGATACTGCGGGGAATAGACAAGGTGGACAGAGATAGGATGTTCCAGAGAGGGGACACAGGAACAAGGGGTCACAACTGGAAGCTGAAGACTCAGACGAGTCACAGGGACGTTAGGATGTATTTCTTCAGTCATAGAGTCGTCAGGAAGTGGAATAGCCTAGCAAGTGAAGTAGTGGAGGCAGGAACCATACATAGTTTTAAGAAGAGGTATGATAAAGCTCAGGAAGCAGAGAGAGAGAGGACCTAGTAGCGATCAGTGAAGAGGCGGGGCCAGGAGCTGAGTCTCGACCCCTGCAACCACAATTAGGTGAGTACACACACACACACACACAGATACACAGACACACACAGACACAGACATAGATACACACACATAGATACACACACATAGATACACACACACAGATACACAGACACACACACACACACACACACACAACATTAACGAGGTACAATGCTCTTGTCATACTCCAACTTGTATATGAATGGTATACAGTACCGGCAAAATGAAAATTAGTCACGTGTGAAACATCTGGGTCTCTTTATTGTAGATGTTTCGCCATCCAGTGGCTTTATCAATGCAAATTCCAGGACATAACTGGAAGACAGTGGAAGTGTGTGTGTGTGTGTGTGTGTGTGTATATATATATATATATATATATATATATATATATATATATATATATATATATATATATATATATATACACACACACACACCTACCTCATCTTTTGTATATAATTTTATTGTTTTCCAGTTATGTCCTAGGATCTGTTTTGATAAAGCCACTGGCTGGAGAAACGTCTACAATAAAGATACCCAGATGTTTCACATGTGTCGAATTTTCATACCCCGACTTGAATATGCTGTCCTGTTCTAGTTGCATAATAATGTACAAAGATGTGGATACACTTGACACACACACACACACTTTACGACGAAACTCTCTCAACCTGTTTTCACTCAACGGACGCTACAAGCTTACAACGGATGCTGCGAGGTCACCTCAACGGAGGCTACAAGGTCCCCTCAACGGACGCTACAAGATCACAACGGAGGCTACGAGGCCACCTCAACGGAAGCTAAGAGGTCACAACGGAGGCTACGAGGTCATCTTAACGGAGGCTACGAGGTTGCCTCAATGGAGGCTACAAGGTCACCTCAACGGAGGCTACGAGGTCGCCTTAACGGAAGCTACGAGTTCACCTTAACGGAGGCTACGAGGTTGCCTAAAAGGAGGCTACGAGGTCACCTTAACGGAGGCTACGAGGTCGCCTTAGCGGAGGCTACGAGGTCGCCTCAGCGGAGGCTACGAGGTCGCCTCATAGATACCTTAAAGTTACCTAAAAATTTCCCATACTCGAGCCAGTAAATATTTTTGAAGAGCAAAGTGACATGCACAAGAAACAATGGTGTGACAATGTGTGGCGGGCATCAACAACCCTGAGTAACGTCTTTCTGACAGAGTTGTCCACCTCTGGATGAGACTCCTCCCACAAGTTGTTAGTGTTCAAAACAAACCTCAATAACAGGAGCAGCAGTCTGTCGGAAATATACAAATAATGGGAAGGCTAAATGTATGGAGCACAAAGCTGAAGGAAGGGTAGAAACAGATACTTAGGACAGAAGAAGCTGAAGTAAGGATCCAAAGCAAAATAAAACAGAACAAGATGGAGAAGTATGCAAGGAGACAGATGGACAACAGAATCCAGAACACCTCACAGACAACAATTAATGCGTCTGCTGCAGAAAAGACCAGCAGTGAGGATAAATGTATGATCCGCATATACGGAAAAATATACTGATACCAACACATCAGAAAATGTTCTAATATGCCAGGGAAGGGGGAAGTGTCGTTTTAAAAAATTTTGATATTTCAACCCGGATATGTGCGAATCCCCATGTAATCATTTCAGTTGCCCTGACTGTTGACATGAAAGGAATGTGAAGCAACCAACAATGCCAAGGCACACGGAGTAGGAGGAAGGCACACGGAATAGGAGGAGAAATTTTTCCTGGATAGAGGCGTGGTTGACAGATCGGTAGCTCGCATAAATGGGGAGAAATCAGAGTGGGGAAGCGTCACGAGCGGTGTTCCACAGGTGTCAGTGCTGGGCCCCTTGTTGTTCACAATCTACATAAACGACATAGATGAGGGAATTTGCCGATGACACCAAAATAGGCAGTCGAATTTATTCTGACGAGGACATTACAGCACTCCAGGAAGATTTAAATAAACTGATGCAGTGGTCGGACAAGTGGCAGATGCAGTTTAATATAGACAAATGCAAAGTTCTAAACATTGGACAGGAAAATAACCATACCACATATAAACTAAATAATGTAGATCTTAATATTACTAATTGCGAAAAGGATTTGATAGTTCTGGTTAGCAGTAATCTAAAACCAAGACAACAGTGCATAAGTGTTCGCAATAAAGCGAACAGAATCCTTGGATTCATATCAGGAAGCATAAATAAAATAATAGGAATCCTCAGGTAGTTCTTCAACTCTAGTCGAAGACCTAAATGAATTTTTTATGAGCAAGACGCATAATCTGGTAGACTCAAACCTATCTGATAATATCCTGACGCCAAATGACTTCGAAAAGGCGATAAACGACATGCCCATGCACTCTGCCCCAGGCCCAGACTCATGGAACTCCGTGTTCATCAACAATTGCAAGAAGCCCCTATCATGTGCTTTTAACATCCTATGGAGAGGGAGCATGGACACAGGGGTCGTCCCACAGCTACTAAAAACAAAAGACACAGCCCCACTCCACAAAAGGGACAGTAAAGCAATAGCAAAGAGCTACAGACCGATAGCGCTAACATGCCATATCATAAAAATCTTTGAAAGTATTCTAGGAAGCAAGATCACCACTCGTCTAGATACCCATTAGTTACACAACCTAGGGCAACATGGGTTTACAGCAGGTCGCTCCTGCCTGTCCTAAATGCTGGACCACTATGACAAGGTCCTGGATGTTCTAGAATACAAAAAAATACAGATGTAATATATACAGACTTTGCAAAATCCTTTGACAAGTGTAACCATGGTAAACAAAACCATACCACGGGCGGGGATAGAGCCCGCGATCAGAGTCTCAAAACTCCAGACCATGGTGTAATAGCGCACAAAATGCGTGAAAAAGGAATAACAGAAAAAGTTAGTAGATGGATCTAAAATTTCCTAACAAATAGAACACAAAGAGTAAAGTCTGAGGCGGCTACAGTGAAAAGTTGTTCCACAAGGCACAGAACTCGCTCCCATCTTGTTCTTCATCCTTATATTTGACATAGATAGTACCGTGTCTTCCTTTGCATATGACACCCGAATTTGCATGACAGTGTCCTCCACTGAAGACACTGCAAGACTCCAGGTGGACATCAACCAAATCTTTAAATGGCCCGCAGAAAATACGAAGTTCAATGATGAGAAATTTTAATTACTCCGATATGGAAAACGTGAGGAAATTAAAACTGGATCGGAGTATAAAACAATCCCAACAGTGAAACTTGGGATGAAGTTATACCTGATGTGCAGTGTGCTATAAATTCTGCTTACAATGTTTCTATAGGTGACACTCCACATTATGCATTGTACGGTGTAGATAAATGTTTGCCTTATGAGTTGCTATATTCTAATCCGAAACCAAATTACAACCCTGATGATTTCATAGCAACTCGTACCAGCTTAGCTCAAAGCGTCTTTAGAAGAACCCGTGAAACACTTCATAAATCAACAGCAGAATTTACAAGAGTCGCAAACACTCGAGCAAAGCCATCCAAAATCAAAGTAGGTTCGAGAGTTATGCTGACTAACTTTAACAAAACGTCTGCAATGCCTAAGCTTGATCAAAAGTTTGTTGGTCCTTATCGAGTAGTTGAACATATCACTGGCAATAAGTATAAGGTTAGAGAAATTAGTACTGGTCAGTATAAAGAATAGCATTTAGATCATGTGAAGTTAGTATGTGATGATAATGATGTTCCAACCCAGACTAATGTGACAGACTCTGACAATCCTCCTGATCCTGTACTCTCTACTTCTAATACTCAGTCAGATGATCAACCTGAATGCCGTTATTCCCTACGTACACGACAGGTATTGAGAAATCCTCAAGTATCATTTGTAACTACCAATTCAGAGCCACCTCAAATATGGCATGAGTTAGCCAGTTCAACAGAGTTTGATCCTCCCAGAGATGACACCCATTCTGCATATGTCAATCTCACCCTAGCAGAGTTGGGGTTAAATGTAAATAACCTGTATAGATGAATAATTACAGTATCAACTTATCAGTATTCAAGCATTTTTTTTTTGTGTGTGTGTGTTCACGTTCTCTCCGAATTTTGAGATTTAAGAGTCTAGATTTGAGTGCACCAAGTCTACCTTTCTGTTAAACACTTTTTTCTTTGTATATATTTCTTCCTCAGAATCCATAGATCACATGAATATAGATCGATCGATCAAATTTTTTTTATCACTTCTATTGTGTAATCCCAATGTCGAGTTTCATTACAGTTTCATTACAGTAAGTTTCATTATAGTCAATTACGTAAGCTTCCGTTCCAATATTCTACTTATGTATGTTATAATGTTCAACTGTTGTGTACTTTGAAATTGGATAGAATCAGCCCAAGCTGTACGCCTGCCATCTCTGTATTAGCTGTATGTCGGGACGACATACATTAGCGTCGCCGAGCTCTCGGTAGTACCAGCTACCAGTAACCAGTTACCAGTAGATGACTCACTACCAACCGTCTGTGTGAATCACTGACTGTTATTCACGTTGCTGCTGACCATAGCATGTTTTTGAATGCCACTCACCCCCTAGGCACTGGTGGGTCAGTCTTAAGATAGAGAGCAGAGAGGCAGGGCGGCTGATGGTGCTTCCCATACTTTCCGTTATAATTATACGTACTAACCAGCCTACGTGAGTGTTTTTACCCAATCCACATATCGAACCCCACATGACAAAAGCCCTGGGAGTGATAATGTCAGAGGATCTCACCTTCAAAGACCACAACATTGTGTCAATCGCATCTGCTAGAAAAATGACAGGATGAGTAATGAGAACCTTCAAAACTAGGGAGGCCAAGCCCATGATGACACTCTTCAGGGCGCATGTTCTATCTAGGCTGGAATATTGCTGCACACTAACAGCACCTTTCAAGGCAGGTGAAATTGCTGACCTAGAAAATGTATAGAGAACCTTCACGGCACACATAACTGCGATAAAACGTCTCAGTTACTGGGAACGCTTGAAGTTCCTAACCTTGTACTCCCTAGAACGCAGGCGGGAGAGATACATGATCATATATACTTGGAAAATCCTGGAGGGATTAGCCAAATTTGCACACGAAAATCACTCCCTATGAAAGCAAAAGTCTCGGCAGACGATGCAACATCCCCCCAATGAAAAGCAGGGGTGCCACTAGCATGATAAGAGACAACACAATAAGTGTCAGGGGCCCAAGACTGTTCAACTGCCTCCCATCCTACATAAGGGGGATTATCAATAGACCCCTGGCTGTCTTCAAGAAGGCGCTGGACAGGCACCTGAAGTCAGTAACCTGACCAGACGGGCTGTGGTTCGTACGTCGGGTTGCGTGCGGCCAACAGTAACTGCCTGGTTGATCAGGCCCTGATCACCCATGAGGCCTGGTCACAGACCGGGTCGCGGAGGCGTTGACACCGGAAACCCTCTCTAGATATACTCCAGGTATATATCTTGGGTTAGGCCAAGTGCCAGAGCAACCAGGCTGGATAGGCAGCAGAGGCTCGTTGACCAAGCAAGTACCTTACAAGCCTGGACAAGAAGCATTTACATTACTGGGAATGCTGTGAAGTTCTAAATACTGCCACTGTCTATTGTCACACTTGAGGACCTGGTACCAAAATTGCACACTGCCATAACACCTTACTAGAGTGGGAGATACGGAAGAAAAACTAAAATGAAGACCAGGATACAGAGAACACTATCATATTCGAGGGCTCGGAATATTTATTTATCTTTCCATAAGAAATCAGAAACACTGCTGGAACAAATGTGAAAGTCTTAAAGCGGTAACTTGACAGGTACCTCCTCGAAATGCCAGAGCAACCAGACTGTGATGGATATGTGGGCAAGCAGGCCATCAGCAGCACAGGCTCGTTGACCAAGCAAGTACCTGACAAGCCCGGCCAAGGGGCAGGCTCCGGGAGTAGGAAAACTGTTGACACCGCCAAAGGCATCACCGCAAGTGTCAAAACAGGAGTCAGCACAAGCGTGCCCGAGTGAGGCAGGGAGAGACAAGTCATCTCACCTGCTACAAGGAAAGTTCATATACTATAAGGTCATCATGCATCACAGTGAAAGGTCAGCTACAAAGAGTAGCACTGCTTCTAAATGGTGGTGACAAATGACCTTTACACCCTTACCAGTCTACCGTGATACCAAGCTCTGGGTACCATCACACTACCACCACACTACCACCACACTACCATCACACTACTGTCACACTACCACCACGCTCCCATCACACTACCACCACACTACCATCACATTACCACCATACTCCCATCACACTGTCACACTATCACACTACCACAACACTACTTTCACACTACCATCACACTACCACCACACTACAATCACACTACCATCACACTACTGTCACACTACCACCACACTGCCGTCACACTACTGTCACACTACCACCACGCTATCACACTATACTGTCACACTACAACCACACTACCACCACACTATCACACTACCACCACATTACCACCACACTACTGTCACACTACCATCACACTATCACACTACAGTCACACTACCAACACACTACCATCACACTACTGTCACACTACCACCACACTACCATCACACTACTGTCACACTACCACCACACTACCATCACACTACCACCACACTACCATCACATTACTACCATACTCCCATCACACTGTCACTACTATCACATTACCACCACACTACAATCACACTACCACAACAGTACATCACACTACTGTCACACTACCATCACACTACTATCACACTACCATCACACTACTGTCACACTACCACAACACTACCATCACACTACTGTCACACTACCACCACACTACCATCACTACTATCACACTACCACCACACTACCATCACACTACTGTCACACTACCACAACACTGCCATCACACTACCACCACACTACCACCACACTACCATCACACTACTATCACACTACCACCACACTACCATCACACTACTGTCACACTACTGTCACACTACTGTCACACTACTATCACACTGCCATCACACTACTGTCACACTACTAGCACACTACCACCACACTACTGTCACACTACCACCACACTACTATCACACTACTATCACACTACCACCATACTACCACCACACAACTGTCACAGTACCACCATACTACCATCACACTACTAGCACACTACCACCACACTACTGTCACACTACCACCATACTACCACCACACAACTGTCACAGTACCACCATACTACCATCACACTACTATCACACTACCACCACACTACCACAACACTACCACCACACTACCATCACACTACTAGCACACTACCACCACACTACTGTCACACTACCACCACACTACCACCACACTACCATCACACTACTATCACACTACCACCACACTACCATCACACTACTGTCACACTACTGTCACACTACCACCATACTACCACCACACAACTGTCACAGTACCACCATACTACCATCACACTACTAGCACACTACCACCACACTACTGTCACACTACCACCATACTACCACCACACAACTGTCACAGTACCACCATACTACCATCACACTACTATCACACTACCACCACACTACCACAACACTACCACCACACTACCATCACACTACTAGCACACTACCACCACACTACTGTCACACTACCACCACACTACCACCACACTACCATCACACTACTATCACACTACCACCACACTACCATCACACTACTGTCACACTACTGTCACACTACTGTCACACTACTATCACACTGCCATCACACTACTGTCACACTACCACAACACTACCATCACACTGTCACACTACCACCACACTACCATCACACTATCACACTACCACCATACTACCACCACACAACTGTCACAGTACCACCATACTACCATCACACTACTAGCACACTACCACCACACTACTGTCACACTACCACCATACTACCACCACACAACTGTCACAGTACCACCATACTACCATCACACTACTATCACACTACCACCACACTACCACAACACTACCACCACACTACCATCACACTACTAGCACACTACCACCACACTACTGTCACACTACCACCACACTACTATCACACTACTATCACACTACCACCACACTACCATCACACTACTGTCACACTACCACCACATTACTATCACACTACTGTCACACTACCACCACACTAACATCACACTGCTGTCACACTACCACCACACTATCACTACAGTACCACCACACTATCACACTACCACTACAGTACCACCACACTATCACACTACCACGACACTGTCACACTACCACTACAGTACCACGACACTATCACACTACCATCACACTACAATCACACTACCACCACACTATCACACTACCACCACACTATCACACTACCACTACAGTACCACGACACTATCACACTACCACCACGCTATCACACTACTATCACACTACCACTACACTATCACACTACCATCACACTACTATCACACTACCACTACACTATCACACTACCATCACACTATCACACTAACACCACACAACTGTCACACTACCATCACACTTTCACACTACCACCACACTACTATCACACTACCACCACAGTATCACACTACCATCACACTACCACTACACTATCACACTACCATCACACTATCACACTACCACCACACTATCACACTACTGTCACACTACTATCACACTACTATCACACCACCATCAAACTCTCACACTACCACCACACTATCACACTACCATCACACCACCATCAAACTACTATCACACTACCATCACACTACTATCGCACTACCATCACACTACTAACACAGTACTAACACACTGCTGTCACACTACTATCACACTACTATCACACCACCATCAAACTCTCACACTACCACCACACTATCACACTACCATCACACCACCATCAAACTACCATCACACTACTATCACACTACCATCACACTACCATCCCACTACCATCACACTACCATCACACTACCATCACACTATCACACTACCATCATACTATCACACTACCACCACACTAACACACTACCATCAAACTACTATCACACTATCACACTACCATCACACTATCACACTACCATCACAACACCATCAAACTATCACACTACCATCACACTATCACACTACCATCACACTACTATCACACTACTAACACACTACCATCACACTACTAACACAGTACTAACACACTGCCATCACACTACATCACACTTCTCTCAAACTACCATCACACTACTATCACACTACCATCACACTACTAACACATAACCATCACACTATCACACTACCATCACGCTACTATCACATTACCATCACACTACCATCACACTACTATCACATAACCATCACACTACCATCACCACACTACCACCACACTATCATACTACCATCACACTACCACCACACTATCACACTACCACCACACTACCATACGCTACTATCACACTACCATCACACTAGGATCACACTACCACCACACTATCATCACACTACCATCACATTACCACCACACTAAGATCACACTACCGTCACACTACCACCACACTACCATCACACTATCACACTACCACCACACTACCATCACACTACCACCACACTACCATCACACTACCACCACACTACCATCACACTATCATCACACTACCACCACACTACCACCACACTACCATCACACTACCATCACATTACTATCACACTCCTATCACACTACAAGCACACTATCACATTACTATCACACTATCACACTACCATCACACTACCACCACACTATCACACTACCACCACACTACCACCACACTATCACACTACCACCACACTACCATCACTACCACCACACTACCCATACACTACCATCACACTATGACACTACCACACTACTATGACACTACCACACTACTATGACACTACCACCACACTATGACACTACCACCACACTACTGTGACACTACCACAACACTATGACACTCCCACCACACTACCATCACATTACCACCATACTCCCATCACACTGTGACACTACCACTACACTACCACCACACTACTATGACACTACCACCATACTACTATGACACTCCCACCACACTATCACACTACCACCACACTACCATCACATTACCACCATACTCCCATCACACTGTGACACTACCACTACACTACCACCACACTACTATGACACTACCACCACACTACTATGACACTACCACCACACTATGACACTACCACTACACTATGACACTACCACCACTCTACTATGACACTACCACCACACTACTATGACACTACCACCACACTATGACACTACCACTACACTACTATGACACTACCACCACACTACTATGACACTACCACCACACTACTATGACACTACCACCACACTACTATGACACTACCACCACACTACTATGACACTACCACACTACTATGACACTACCACCACACTATCACACTACCACCACACTACTATGACACTACCACCACACTACTATGACACTACCACCACACTATCACACAACCACCACACTATCAGACTACCACTACACTACTATGACACTACCACCACACTATCACACTACCACCACACTACTATCACACTACCACCACACTATCACACTACCACCACACTATCACACTACCACCTCACTATCACACTACCACCACACTATCACACTACCACCTCACTACTATCACACTACCACCACACTATCACACTACCACCACACTATCACACTACCACCACACTATCACACTACCACCTCACTATCACACTACCACCACACTATCACACTACCACCTCACTACTATCACACTACCACCACACTATCACACTACCACCACACTATCACACTACCACCACACTATCACACTACCACCTCACTACTATCACACTACCACCACACTATCACACTACCACCACACTATCACACTACCACCACACTATCACACTACCACCTCACTACTATCACACTACCACCACACTATCACACTACCACCACACTATCACACTACCACCACACTATCACACTACCACCTCACTACTATCACACTACCACCACACTATCACACTACCACCTCACTACTATCACACTACCACCACACTATCAGACTACCACCACACTATCAGACTACCACCTCACTATCACACTACCACCACACTATCACACTACCACCTCACTATCACACTACCACCACACTATCACACTACCACCACACTATCACACTACCACCACACTATCACACTACCACCTCACTATCACACTACCATCACACTATCACACTACCACCACACTATCACATTACCACCACACTATCACATTACCACCACACTACAATCACACTACCACTACACTATCACACTACCATCACACTATCACACTACCACTACACTATCACACTACCACTACACTATCACACTACCACTACACTATCACACTACCATCACACTATCACACTACCATCACACTACCACCACACTACTATCAATCTACTGTCACACTATCACACTACCACTACACTATCAAACTACCACTACACTACTATCACACTACCACCTCACTATCACACTACCACCACACTATCACACTACCACCACACTATCACACTACCACCTCACTACTATCACACTACCACCACACTATCACACTACCACCACACTATCACACTACCACCACACTATCACACTACCACCACACTATCACACTACCACCACACTATCACACTACCACCACACTATCACACTACCACCACACTATCACACTACCACCACACTATCACACTACCACCTCACTACTATCACACTACCACCACACTATCACACTACCACCACACTATCACACTACCACCACACTATCACACTACCACCTCACTACTATCACACTACCACCACACTATCACACTACCACCACACTATCACACTACCACCACACTATCACACTACCACCACACTATCACACTACCACCACACTATCACACTACCACCACACTATCACACTACCACCTCACTACTATCACACTACCACCACACTATCACACTACCACCACACTATCACACTACCACCTCACTACTATCACACTACCACCACACTATCACACTACCACCACACTATCACACTACCACCACACTATCACACTACCACCTCACTACTATCACACTACCACCACACTACCACCACACTATCACACTACCACCACACTATCAGACTACCACCACACTACCATTATATGTAACAGTACAGTCCCTCCGCCTGGCTGAGGGACTGCTGACCTCAAAGCGACGTCTTCAAGAGTGATCTACTGATTACATCATCTTTACATCTCTACTGCTTTTGCTGCCTCCTCTGCACTCGACTGAAGAAGCCTAGTGTGTAGGCGAAACGTTTCGGAATAAAGACACCTAACTGTTGCACACGCGTCTTATCAGCTTGTCGGTACTGTATACCACTGTCCTATACAAACAGTATCTCACTGTTGTTGCTGGGTTTAAGACCTTCATATTTACAAAAATGAATGATATTAAAGTATTTACATTAATGGTAGTTATGTCCGAGCCTGAGGTTCGGATAACAGTCATTAAGTTTGTTTCCAGTCCGACACGGCACGGTAATGGGGGTACAGTTTTGTCATTTCCTGCCATTCTTTTTCGCTTTCTATCACAAAACATCTGTGGTGTGTAGGATTGTATGCCATGACCAGTGTGTTCATGTGGCTGTACTCGCCTCGTTGTTTCCAAGTAAAATCAATGGTATTCTGTCATGGAAGTGATTCTTGTTTATTGATTTAGAACATATATTTGGATGTAAATGTTTGCAGGTGTGTATATATACTACACACACACACGGGCACACACACACACACACATACACACACATACACACACACACACACACACACACACACACACACACACACACACACACATTTATATACCGTATGTACGAGATCATGACATTTCTTTGTAAGGTAATATCTGTTAAGTAATATCTATATGTTTGGTAAATTTTACCAGTGTCCATAATGCAGGTGCCCCGTCCAGAGCATTAATATATACAACATTTACATATTCTGTTGGTTATAATATACAAGACAAATCTTAGACTATTTCATTTGATTTTGTACAACTGATGGCAACCACCCCAAAAACAAAATGGAAAAAATAAAAATGGTCAAAAACAAATGAAACTTGCCTGACCTCACTGAACTTAATGTATTTTATTTCCGAGATGTTCAGCTGAACAACACATTACCATCTCTACCACCCAGCTGCAAACACCAACCTTCTAACCTAACACAACTTAACCTAGTCTACCACGTAAAAAAGAAATGACAGTTGTGAATTTACAGAAAGAACCTGATATCAAGATCTGCGCAAGGAAACTAACATAGTACACTAAAAACAGGTTGTATATTAGTGGTATTCAGTACCGACAAGATGATGAATTAAGCACATGTGCAAAATCTGAGTATCTTGTAGACGTTTCGCCATCCAGTGGCGACATCAATACAGTACATGGACATCATATGAAGACTAGAAATGTATACAGCAGACAGTGGAAGCCGAGGTAAACAGTCCCTCAGCCTAGGAGCTGAGGGACTGATTACCTCGGCTTACACTGTCAGCTGTATATATCTCTAGTCTTCATATGATGTCCATGTATTGTATTGATGACGCCACTGGATGGCGAAACGTCTACAAGATACCCAGATTTTGCACATGTGTCTAATTCATAAGAATAGGTTACAATATATCTATTTACAAAGATGTGCTCTCTGCCTCTCATTATCCTTTTACTTTAAAAATCAACTGTGGGAACATGATTAGAACTAATAATTGTGGATACAATTCGAGATAATCTTTAAGGCATAATTCTTTAGATTTTTCCTACTGAGGCATTTTCTTACCTGCTATTTTGTTTTACTTGTGACCTGTTTTGGGAGTTTTTCTACTATCGCGACCTGACGCTGGACCAGGCCTCCCTGCTGATTACCTGTTCGACTAGGTTGGTGCTATTGGCGGCCCGCCAGCCTACATATCGATCACAACCTAGTTGATCTGGCACACAGCGGAGGTAGTGATCCGATTTCCTCTTGAAGAGCACCACACTGGTTCTATCAACATTTCTGACATTTGCTGGTAGCAGACTGACAAGTCTAGGCCCAAGGATGTTGACACAGCGCTCTCGTATTATGCCAGTGATTCAGCTCCTTTTCGCCGAATGGGGGAGAGGGTTATTTTACTCTTCCATTCCTTTAACTTCATTACGTTGTTATAGTAGTGTACAGATTTGGGATTAGCCCTCTCTACTAACTTCCATGTGGCTATTATCGTGTCTCTCGCCTTTTTTCTATAGGGCCCATTTCCAGTTCTTTGAGCGTTCTTAGCAGTTTAAATGTTTTATTGGTTCTATGCGGCAAGTAAACACTCTCTGCATTTGAGGCAGTTTATGTTGAATTCAACAATCCATTTAAAAGTGTCCCACGCAGGAGACATGAAAAAAGTAGAGGCACACGGTATTAGAGAAGTTCTGTCCTGGATAAAAACATGGCTGACCGATACACAACAAAGAATTTGCATAAATGGGAAGAGCTCAGAATGGAGACCCATTACAAGTGGTGCTCCACACGAGACAGTATTAGTTGTCACACCCGAGAACTTCAGGATGAGATGAATAACTTGACACTGTGGTGAGAAACCTGAATGATGCTTCCTTGGTCCGGTCCCAGACCAGGCCTCCCGGTGGACCAAGACCTGATCAACCAGGCTGTTATTGGTGGCCGCACGCAGTGATACACTTTAATGTGGGCTAATGTAAGGTTCTGATCCTGGGAGAAGAAAAACAACCACAGCACTTAAACTAAATAAAAAACTTGATAAGAACGAATTTAAAAAAAAAAAGATTTAGGAGTTCTGGTAGCAAAATGATCGAAAAGCAAGACAACAGTGAATGATGACAACAAAGTTCATAGACTTGTAGGTTCCACAGCAAGTAGTATAACAGGAGTCTCAAGGATATGCTTCAACTTAATATATTATTGGTAAGACTTCCTTTAGAGTATACAGCTTACCAAAGCTCTCCATATTACCGAATGAACGCAAATGCGCTGGAAAACAGAAAAGATGATACGAAGTTAATTCCCTGTATCAGAAACCTTACCGACAAAGACAAGTTGAAGAAACTGAACTCGCGCTCTCTAGCAACGCAAACAATTGGCTGGATATGGTTGAAGCGTACATATGGAGATTCGGAATAAATAAGGGGAATATAAACAGTGTTGAAAACATTCAACAGGACTAAACACCTAACGGATTGAAGTTGTATAAATTTATATTTAGAAAGGATATAAGAAAATACTTGTTTGGAAACACAGGTACACATGAGCGGAACAAACTGTCTTTCAAGGCAGATAAAAACATAGATCTGGAGAATGTAGAGAGAACTTTCACTGACCATATAAATTCATTAAAACAACTCAATTATTGAGAACACTGAGACAATGACCCCACCATCAATAATGAGGTAGGTTGATATAGCATGACTGCGGCGAGTACTTTAGGCACCTTTAAAACAAGGTTAGCAAAAACTACTGCTTTAAAGAAGTGTTTAAAAAGAAAAAATCATATTTTTTTTGTATTTCTGTTGGTTTTAATTGTATGTTGGTTTTATTTTAAGCCTTTCTTTTTATTTTTAAAGTTACTGAGAGTAAACATTACATTCAGAATGATTTAGCAATTGCTTAATAACCGTTACCTCCTTGAGGTTGAACTACATAATTACAATCCCGATGTTATACTCTTGAACGAAACAGCTGCAAGAGTTGATCAACATATTAAATTACGTGGTTACTGTACTGTGGAGAAATCGAGAGGACCCTTTAGTGGTGTAGCCATCTTAGTTAAATTAGGCTATACATTTAAAAATATTCATGTTGATGAAGATAACATTCTTGCAATAGAAATGACGACGTCTCATGGACAACTAGTGATAGGAACTGGATATTTTCCCCCGAGACAACAATATATAGAGTCAATTCCTCTACATAGGATATTAAGCAGAAATATTCCAACAATTCTAGCGGGAGATTTTAATGCTCATCACCCTGCCCTCTTCAACTGTGGAGCTGGTATTCCACTGGGTGACTTAAAACGAAAACAACTATTTAATATCATGACAGCTAGAAACTTGTCATTTCAAGGCCCATTCTTTAAATCGTACATTGGACCTCATCCAGGGACACCAGATATAGTACTGACAAACATAGACTGTGACATCTTTCACTGTCGTATATCTCCTGGTGGAAATGTAGGATCTGACCATATCCCTGTTATAATACAACTACAAACTTCTCCATTTAGAATACCTGTACCTCCTAAACCCAATCTTAACACCCTAGGATTTGACCCCTTCAGGGCATTTCTGGGTGAAGATGAAATTGTGTCATTGGAAAATCTACCTTCCACTGCAATTGATGATGCAATCAGGTCCCTGCATAATCGAATAATTGAAGCTACTAATGCAACTTGTCATTTAGTTTCCACAAAGATATACCAACAATATAAATCTACTAAGGAAATTATAGACAATTTAAGAAATTATCAAGCAGAATGTCGAAGGCATCTTCAAACGCGACAACCACCAGCAGCTACACTGCACCGATTAAGGCAAGAATTAATTAACATGATTAGTCATCACAAACGGGACTTATGGAAATTGCTAGTTCCTCAAGCTAATCAGTATAAACGTGAACCAGCAAAATTTTGGAGTAAGATCCGACAACTTTTAGGGGCAAAGCACAAGGCTCCTAACTACCTAGTTCATACCTTCACTGATGAGGATGATGAAGATGTTGAAATTAAACTTGACGATCCACAGGACCAGGCTAATCTGATGGGTGATGTATGGGAGAAAATTCTCTCCCACAATAACAGTCGTCAATTTAACAATAATCACTATCAGTTGGTAAATGAATGGAGAGATGAGAACTTGGATGATCTACAACCACTACCTTCCATTGATACTTCAACTCTTGAAGATACCCACCCGCTTACTAGACCTATTACATTACTAGAGATGAGTCAGGTTATTGGAAGAATGCGAAATAGAGCCCCTGGCCTCTCTGGAATAACAATGAAACAATTAAAGTTCCTCCCCAGAAATTGTAAACAGTCTTTGGTCAATATCTTTAATGCCATCTTGGCCTCAGGACATTTTCCAATGGTTATTAAGACTGCTAGGATGATCTTTCTTGGTAAGCCCAATAAAGACATCCACCAACCTGGGAACTATAGACCTATATCTTTACTTGAAGTCACTGGAAAAGTTCTTGAGAAGGTCATTTCCAACAGATTGAACTACTATATGGAGTTTAATCACTTTTTTACTGAAAAACAATTTGGCTTTCGAACACATAGAGGTACCAATCATGCAATAAATGTTATTTTCGATACTGTAGCAAGTCTAAAACATCAGGGCAATCTTGCCTTAATTGCCACCAGAGATGTTCATAAAGCTTTTGATAGCTTATGGCATGATGGCCTTATATACAAACTCATTGACCTACCAGACCATAACTGGACTTTTCTCATATTAATATATAATTTCTTAACTCAAAGAAAAATCATTCCCACCTTTCATGGCAGGTCGACAGAGCCTTTTATACCGACAGCTGGTGTCCCACAAGGTTCTTGTCTCAGTCCACTCCTGTTCAACATTTATGTGAATGACCTTCCTCAACCAGAGTTTAATGATACAATTGTGACACAGTTTGCAGATGATGTTATTCATGTCGTCTCATCAACTCCGGTAACAGGAAAATACAAGTATGAGAGAGTCATAGAAAAAATGAATATTGAACTTCGTAGAACATCTAATTGGGAAAAGAAATGGAGAATTACGACTAATCCTGACAAGGTCCTTGTTAACACGATAGGATGTTTTGCATCAACAATTGAAGATAAAGGAGGTATCTCCATAAGAGGTACACCTGTAGCCATTAGAAACCCTAACAAGATTATGGGATATGAAATAGACAGGCTGCTCCACTCAACATCTCATGTAACTAAAAAGGTCAACATAGCCAAAGCCGGTCTTAGCAGTCTCTTTCGATTCAATCAAGCCCCTCAACATGTCAAAAAACATCTGTATAAAATTATAATAAGACCTATACTCGAATACCCTTGTGTCCCAATGTCATTAACAACAAAGACCAACATGCTACGGTTACAAAGGGTCCAGAATAGAGCTCTTCGCATCATTACCGATACCAGGAGGAGAGACAGAGTTAAAATGGCAGATTTACACATACAACAAGATATTACTGCCATAAATGTACGCCTTGACACCCTAAAAAAGAAACAACTCTACACAATGCAAGAACTATACATGCCAGATAGAGAACATCCTATACAAGTGGTAAATACCACGGATTATATCATCAATACTCCTCACAGGACTCAAAGGATGACTCTCCCACAGAGGGTCCGTCGTTTTATCCATAAAGATGATTACCATCGACCAATGATATTGAGCAACCTCCCTGATGAAGAAGATTGGGTAACACCAGAACCCTTCTATGTATACTGAGAAAATCATCGCCCCCAATTAGGGAGACATCTTATATAACAATCTAATGTAAACATTATGCTATTCACCATGGCTGGACACCATCTGTAAGAAGCCATTGTCACGTAATTCTATAAACTGGCCAGAAAATTATCGCCTTCATTGTCGCATAAATATCCGTTGTGCAATCGCAAAAAAACAATTGCAACTTGTATAATTACTACCAATTCAGAGTCATGTACTTATATATCTGTTATATCTATGTGACTCTGATGGGTTAGTATTATACCCCTTGAAGAATATCTTATCATTTCACATACACTTTTTAAATTACACCAAAGTGGTTGGGCCACTTACCTTTTATATCCTACCTCTCTCCCCCCTCCCACCCTTTTCCAATATTTCCATCCTTACCCATCCTCCTTCCTTACCCATCTTACCAAAGCTCTGGTCATAAGAAGAAGAAGAAGTTTTATCACTCATTAGACTCATGCAGTTGTAATACAATGTTGAGAACACTACCACAGAGAATGTTTGCTGTTGCTACATGCTGCACCGGTCGCCGCAAAAGTAACAATTTTGACTAAGAAAGAGAGTCACGGGGGAAAAGTTACATTTTATTTAAATACCCTAAACTTTAATTCTGTGACTTTTTTTCCACTGGATCCTGGAGCACCCACTTCCAGTGACATGAAAGTATAACTGGAAGTGCACTACTTCAAGTGCACCCACTTCCAGTGACATGAAAGTATAACTGGCAGTGCACTACTTCAAGTGCACCCACTTCCAGTGACATGAAAGTATAACTGGCAGTGCACTACTTCAAGTGCACCCACTTCCAGTGACATGGAAGTATAACTGGCAGTGCACTACTTCAAGTGCACCCACTTCCAGTGACATGGAAGTATCACTGGCAGTGCACCCACTTCCAGTGACATTGAAGTATCACTGGAAGTGCACCCACTTCCAGTGACATTGAAGTATCACTGGCAGTGCACCCACTTCCAGTGACATTGAAGTATCACTGGAAGTGCACCCACTTCCAGTGACAAGGAAGTATCACTGGAAGTGTATCCACTTCCAGTGACATGGAAGTATCACTGGAAGTGCACCCACTTCCAGTGACATGGAAGTATCACTGGAAGTGCACCCACTTCCAGTGACATTGAAGTATCACTGGAAGTGCACCCACTTCCAGTGACAAGGAAGTATCACTGGAAGTGCACCCACTTCCAGTGACAAGGAAGTATCACTGGAAGTGCACCCACTTCCAGTGACATTGAAGTATCACTGGAAGTGCACCCACTTCCAGTGACAAGGAAGTATCACTGGAAGTGCACCCACTTCCAGTGACATTGAAGTATCACTGGAAGTGCACCCACTTCCAGTGACAAGGAAGTATCACTGGAAGTGCACCCACTTCCAGTGACAAGGAAGTATCACTGGAAGTGCACCCACTTCCAGTGACAAGGAAGTATCACTGGAAGTGCACCCACTTCCAGTGACAAGGAAGTATCACTGGAAGTGCACCCACTTCCAGTGACAAGGAAGTATCACTGGAAGTGCACCCACTTCCAGTGACAAGGAAGTATCACTGGAAGTGTACCCACTTCCAGTGACATGGAAGTATCACTGGAAGTGCACCCACTTCCAGTGACATTGAAGTATCACTGGAAGTGCACCCACTTCCAGTGACAAGGAAGTATCACTGGAAGTGGGTGCACTTCCAGTGACAAGGAAGTATCACTGGAAGTGCACCCACTTCCAGTGACATTGAAGTATCACTGGAAGTGCACCCACTTCCAGTGACAAGGAAGTATCACTGGAAGTGCACCCACTTCCAGTGACATTGAAGTATCACTGGAAGTGCACCCACTTCCAGTGACAAGGAAGTATCACTGGAAGTGTACCCACTTCCAGTGACATGGAAGTATCACTGGAAGTGCACCCACTTCCAGTGACATTGAAGTATCACTGGAAGTGCACCCACTTCCAGTGACAAGGAAGTATCACTGGAAGTGCACCCACTTCCAGTGACATTGAAGTATCACTGGAAGTGCACCCACTTCCAGTGACAAGGAAGTATCACTGGAAGTGCACCCACTTCCAGTGACATTGAAGTATCACTGGAAGTGCACCCACTTCCAGTGACAAGGAAGTATCACTGGAAGTGCACCCACTTCCAGTGACATTGAAGTATCACTGGAAGTGCACCCACTTCCAGTGACATTGAAGTATCACTGGAAGTGCACCCACTTCCAGTGACAAGGAAGTATCACTGGAAGTGCACCCACTTCCAGTGACATTGAAGTATCACTGGAAGTGCACCCACTTCCAGTGACAAGGAAGTATCACTGGAAGTGCACCCACTTCCAGTGACATTGAAGTATCACTGGAAGTGCACCCACTTCCAGTGACAAGGAAGTATCACTGGAAGTGCACCCACTTCCAGTGACATTGAAGTATCACTGGAAGTGCACCCACTTCCAGTGACAAGGAAGTATCACTGGAAGTGCACCCACTTCCAGTGACAAGGAAGTATCACTGGAAGTGCACCCACTTCCAGTGACATTGAAGTATCACTGGAAGTGCACCCACTTCCAGTGACAAGGAAGTATCACTGGAAGTGCACCCACTTCCAGTGACATTGAAGTATCACTGGAAGTGCACCCACTTCCAGTGACAAGGAAGTATCACTGGAAGTGCACCCACTTCCAGTGACAAGGAAGTATCACTGGAAGTGCACCCACTTCCAGTGACAAGGAAGTATCACTGGAAGTGCACCCACTTCCAGTGACAAGGAAGTATCACTGGCAGTGCACCCACTTCCAGTGACAAGGAAGTATCACTGGAAGTGCACCCACTTCCAGTGACAAGGAAGTATCACTGGAAGTGTACCCACTTCCAGTGACATGGAAGTATCACTGGAAGTGTACCCACTTCCAGTGACATGGAAGTATCACTGGAAGTGTACCCACTTCCAGTGACAAGGAAGTATCACTGGAAGTGTATCCACTTCCAGTGACATGGCAGTATCACTGGAAGTGTACCCACTTCCAGTGACATGGAAGTATCACTGGCAGTGGGTGTCACTCCAAACAAATTAGGAACAGAGAGATGGCTGGGAAATTGGTATTTCTTAAAAAAGAAAATGAGCGAAGATTTGAATTTAGAAGTCAGATACCTAGAGAATCTTAACCTCCAGTAAAGAGCAAAGTTACTGTGAATAATGATCATTTAAAATACACAGTCTGCTTAAGACAGTAATGTTTTATACTTTACCTCTGATAATTAATGTTTCAAAGCAAACTCAAATAAAATTTGGTTATATTCCTCCAGGTAATAGGTAAACAAATAAAATCTATTTAATCACTCTAAGCGCTAAACCCTAAGGGCTTAATAAAGAAAATGGTAAACGCGGTAAACTGTACAAGACTTTATCATTTTTCTAATTTATTTTAAAAGAAGGATTTATGAAAAGTTTGTCAAGTCTGAATAACACTTCTTAAATGACTCAAATTTTACATTATATAGAAAATTTTATTATTACTAATGATAATACGAGATTAATTACCAGTCTTAACTTTGTAAACAATGGGCAAGTTTTGTTGCACTTGTTGAGATGAAGCAAATATAGCAAGATGGTCAGAGTCGCGGGGGCGGTGACCCCTGGAACACCCTCCAGGAAGCTTTACGACATGTTGGATAAAAAGGACACAAGTGCAACTAATGTGACGTTTAACTGTGACAACGTTTTGCTCTCCAGGAGCTTTGTCAAGCTTGACAGAGTTCCTGGAGAGCGAAACGTTGCCACAAGAAAATGTCGCAGTTGCACTTGTTTCCTTTTACCTAAGATATTGTCAGTAATTCTAGCAACATCACTACAGCTTGACAACAGTAACAGAATATGAAGTAACTTGTACATCCACACACTTGATCATGGATTCAAATTTAAATATTATGATTGTCATTTTAGCTTCAGTGGTGATAAAAATCTATACAGATCATTAAAAACCATCCGGTAATAATAAAAACCAACAAAAACTTTTTATAACTAAGAAAAAAATGTATAGATTTTTTTGTTTAGGTTAAACCATTTGGTTTACACCACTGGTTTAAATCAGCCAACCCTGCCATTTTAAAAATAGGTTAGGTAGTTAAGTGGGAGTGGTTAGGTGAGAGTAAAACCTACCTAACATGGGTCACTGTGCCTGATGCTGTAATCCCTTATTCTTAGGTTCTTATATCAAGTAGTTTTAAGTAAGGGAATTCCCAGGGTTACTCTTCAACACTGGTAAGACCTCATTTACATAAGCTTTCTCAGTTCTGGTTTTACTGAAATGAACTGGAAAACATACAGAGAATGATATAGGCTGGAGAGAGACACCGGTGGGTGAGAGATGGGATCTGGAAGGGAAAGTAAACACAAATGTAGTATAATGCAATCCTTTATTGACTACGTTTTGCCCTCAGAGTGGGCTTTATCAAGTCACAAACAGATCTGTAGATGAATGGTTCAGAGAACCGACACATTGATAAGTTAGACACATGTGCAACTCTTGGGTATCTTTATTGAGGAAACGTTTCGCCACACAGTGGCTTCATCAATCCATACAAATGAGAAACGTGAAGAACAGGAGGAGAATTAGGTAATCAGTCCCTCAACCTTGAGTCGATGTGGTCAGTCCATCAATCTTGAATAGAATACAGCATATCGGCGGAGAAGGAGCTTATATACTGTAGGCAGGAGAGGTGCAGCAGTCGTAGGTGGTGTCACATTTGTCCAATGTGGAAGTCGTAGTCGTAGGTGGTGTTATATTTGTCCAATGTGGAAGTCCACATTGGACAAATATAACACCACCTACGATGCTGCACCTCTCCTGCCTGCGGTATATAAGCTACTTCTCCGCCGATATGCTGTATTCAAAATTGATGGACTGACTACATCGACTCAAGGTTGAGGGACTGATTACCTCATTCTCCTCCTGTTCTTCACGTTTCTCCTTTGTATGGACTGATGAAGCCACTGTGTGGCGAAACGTTTCCTCAATAAAGATACCCAAGAGTTGCACATGTGTCTAATTTATCACAAACAGATCTACCTGGACAAAGAGTACACGAGTAGGGTGGAGAGTCAGGTGGAGAATACCGGATAGATTGTATGTGAGATGGACCTGCACGGGATGGGCAAGTACATTCTCCACCCGAGTCTCCACACTATATATGCTCGCGTACCCTCTACCCAGGCATATCTGTTTCTGACTTGATAAAGACCACTGTGAGGGCGAAACGTAGTCAATACAAGATCGCATTGCACTGCATTTGTGTTTAATTTTCCATCGTGTCGGTATTTTATACCGTTTATCTTCATCTGAGAGATGGATCTGCCGAGCCTGAGCCTAGAGACCTACTGCAGTGCTCCGGCTATACTACCAGTGATCTTTCCTAAAGAGAGAAGTTAAAAGTATTAATTTACACTCTAGAAAGTAACAGCATGGACCAGTTGGTTACTAGAGTGGTAAAACTTACCTGTGACGTCTCCGTCATTAGTCTGGCTCCTGGAAATTCCGGTCACTTGACCTGACCTGACCCTTACTTTTGATCACCTTTCAGACGAGTGCACCAAATTCCCGCCACTCATCGGACCAGATCACGACTCGCTGAGTTCTTCTCATATACGGTTCGCTTTACTGCGATCACTTTTTCTAGACAAATCCCTTATTATCTGAACACAAATCACTCATATTATCTGAACACAAATCACTCATATTATCTGAACACAAATCACTCATATTATCTGAACACAAATCACTCATATTATCTGTTTAGCTCACAGGCTAGGATGAATTGCTACTCTCAGTGCCTAGCATTACTTGCTACCGTTCAGTGCCTAGGATCACTTATCTTGTGGTGGCTAAGATCATTTGTTATTTTTCAGTTCCTAGGACCACTTGCTACTCTCAGTGCCTAGCATCACTAAACACTTCTACCTTATTACTCACAAAAAATAATTAACGTTTTAATCTTGGTATATCAGGGCACATGTCTTCTGCCAGGATGATGATACGGTTGAGATGACAGCGTGAGCTCACTGTCTTGATCCCAAGTGAGTGATGGGCAGGGAGCTCATCTGAAGGTGTGAGCTTACTGTCTTGATCCCAGGTGAGTGGTGGGTGGGGGAGATCAGGTGAGTACAAACGCCTGTGGGGGTATGACAACACAAGTGTACTGAGGGGAAGCACAGCCTCACTGATGCTCTGTACTCTACCTTCCTCCCTCCCCTCACTCACAACACTGAGGTGTGTACTCGCCCTTCCTCACTACAATGAGGTGTGTACTCACCCTCCTCCCTCACTACAATGAGGTGTATACTCACCCTCTTCCCTGATTGTAATGAGGTGTGTACTCACCCCCTCCTTCACTCACTACAATGAGGAGTGTACTCACCCTCCTCCCTCCCTCACTACAATGAGGTGTGTACTCACCCTCCTCCCTCACTCACTACAATGAGGTGTGTACTCACCCTCCTCCCTCACTCATTACAATGAGGTGTGTACTCACCCTCCTCACTACAATGAGGTGTGTACTCACCCTCCTCTCTCACTCACTACAATGAGGTGTGTACTCACCCTCCTCCCTCACTCATTACAATGAGGTGTGTACTCACCCTCCTCCCTCACTCATTACAATGAGGTGTATACTCACCCTCCTCCCTCATTACAATGATGTGTATACTCACCCTCCTCCCTCACTCATTACAATGAGGTGTGTACTCACCCTCCTCTCTCACTCACTACAATGAGGTGTGTACTCACCCTCCTCCCTCACTCATTACAATGAAGTGTGTACTCACCCTCCTCCCTCACTCATTACAATGAGGTGTATACTCACCCTCCTCCCTCACTCATTACAATGAGGTGTATACTCACCCTCCTCCCTCAATCATTACAATGAGTGTGTACTCACCCTCCTCCCTCACTCATTACAATGAGGTGTGTACTCACCCTCCTCCCTCACTCATTACAATGAGGTGTATACTCACCCTCCTCCCTCACTCATTACAATGAAGTGTGTACTCACCCTCCTCCCTCACTCATTACAATGAGGTGTGTACTCACCCTCTTCCCTGATTATAATGAGGTGTGTACTCACCCTCTTCCCTTGTCAGTAGTGTTACTGAATTTCCTTGTGATATACTTGTGTAGTATATCGTAGGTGTATCATCCATATTATACATAGGTTCCCTACCCAGCTAGGCTCAGTGGTTAGCATGTGTGACGTCACGCAGTGACCCAGGTGAGCGGTCGCCCGCAGGCCTCCCTCTCAGTTCCAGTATAGGCACAGGCAAGAACAGGTAGGCTGGGCTATACTTCCCTCACGACTCTGTTAATACACGTGTTATCGACCATCCCCGGGTGTATCCTTTCACCACCTTATCTCCTAGGAACCCCTTACAATACCCTCACTCACTACAACGAGGTGTGTACTCACCCTCCTCCCTACCCAACTAATCGGGAACGATTGGAAGTACTTGACTTGTACTCGCTGGAATGCAGGCGAGAGAGAGATGTCATTATCTACACTTGGAAAACCCTAGAAGGAATGGTCCCAAATCTGCACACAAAAGTCACTCCCTACAAAACTAAAATCCTGGGCAGGCGGTGTAAAATACCCCCAATGAAAATAAGGGGGCGCCATAGGTACACTAAGAAAAAACACCCTAAGTCTCCGGGGCCCAAGACTGTTCGACAGCCTCCCACCATGGTGCTGGATTAGCCAGGCTGTGATTCGTACTTTGGACTATGTGCGGCCAGCAGTAACAACCTGGTTGATCAGGCCCTGATCGACCGGGAGGCCTTGTCGTGGACCGGGCCGCGGGGGCGTTAATCCCCGGAATACCCTCCAGGTAGACTCCCCCCACTCACTACAATGAGGAGTGTACTCACCCTCCTTCCTCACTCGTTCACCACACAGGTGTGTACTCATTATTCTCTCTCCATCACCAAAAGTGTACTCACCCTCCTCCTACCCTCACTCACTACTGAGGAGTGTACTCACCACCCACCCTCACTCACTACCCAGGGTCAGGTTTCCCATCCTCCACTACCCTCCTCTCCCCCTCACTCACTATACCAGTGCTCCAACATGTTACCAACACTACAAACACCCTCACCAACACACTCCACTCCTTATCTCTTCTACAGTATAAAACTCTCTCACTTTCCCATCTCCAAAACAACACCCATTTTCATTCCTTAAACGCAAAATTTTCCACACACACACACACACACACACACACACACACACACACACACACACACACACACACACACACACACACATATATATATATATATATATATATATATATATATATATATATATATATATATGCATGCCAGAGGCGCACTTACACTACAGTTATAATACTGCAACATAACACCCCTCCTTCAGAGTGCAGACACTGTGCTACCCATCTCCAGGACTCAAGTCCGGCCTGCCGGTTTACCTGAACCCCTTCATAAATATTACTTTGCTCACACTCCAACAGCACTTCAAATATTAAAAACCATTTGTCATAATGCACTCCTTTCAAATACGCTCACGCATGCTTGCTGGAAGTCCAGGCCCCTCGTACACGAAACCTCCTTTACCCCCTCCCTCCAACCTTTCCTAGGCCGACCCCTACCCCGCCTTCCCTCGACTACAGATTTATACACACTCTAAGTCATTCTGTTTCGTTCCATCCTCTCTACATATCCGAACCACCTCAGCAACCCCTCCTCAGCCCTCTGGATAATAATTTTGGTAATCATGCACCTTCTCCTAATTTCTGAACTACGAATTTTCTGCATTATACTCACACCACACATTGCCCTCAGACATGACATCTCCACTGCCTCCAGCCTTCTCCTCATTGCAACGTTCACCACCCATGTTTCACACTGATGATCCTTTTCAAATCACTTGTTCTCTCTAGGCTGGAATACTGCTGTACATTAACATATAGTGTACTCGTTGGAACGCAGGAGGGAGAGATTGTCTATCCCTACGAACTATATCAAGCATTAGGGGAATTGCTCATCACATTCCCCTCTTTGCTTCCACGGACAAAGTTCACATTTATAGTGTTGTTATAACTATACCACAGACTCCTCAGTGCACCACTCACCCTTCTCCCCTCATCAATTCTATGATTCACCTCATCCTTCATTTGCTGACACGTCCACTCCTAAATATCTGAATACATTCACCTCCTCCATGGTTTCTCCCTCCAATCTGATATCCAATCTTTCGTCACCTAATCTTTTTATCCTCATCACCTTACTCTTTCCTATATTCACTTTTAATTTTCTTCTTTTACATACCTTACCAAATTCATCCACCAACCTCTGCAACTTCTCTTCAGAATCTCCCAAAAGCACAGTGTCATCAGCAAAGAGCAACTGCGACAACTTCCACTTTGTTTTAGATTTTTTATCTTTTAACCTCACATCTCTTGCCAAGACCCTTGCATTCGCTTGTCTTACAACCCCATCCATAAATATATTAAACAACCAGTGACATCACACATCCTTGTCTAAGGCCTACTTTTACTAGGAAATAAGCTCCCTCTCTCCTACATACTCTAACCTGAGCCTCACTATCCTCATAAAAACTCAGTAACCTACCTCTTATTCCATACACCTGCAACATCTGCCACATTACCCTCTATCCACCCTGTCATACGCCTTTTCCAAATCCATAAATGCCACAAAAACCTTTTTACCCTTACCTAAATGCTGTACACTTTTCCTAAAGCCACCTTGTTCATCTACTATCCTACTTTCCGTCTTACTCTTAATTCTTTCAATAATGACTACCATACACTTTACCAAGTATACTCAAAAGACTTATTTCCCTATAATTTTTTCACTCTCTTTTGTCCCCTTTGCCTTTATACAAAGGAACTATGTACGCTCTCTGGCAATCCCTAGGTACCTTACCCTCTTCCATACATTTATTAAATAATAGCACCAACCACTCCAAAACTATATCCCACCTGCTTTTAACATTTTTACCTTTAGCCCATCAATCCCAGCTGCCTTACCCTCTTTCATTCGACCCACTGCCTTACGAACTTCCCCCACACTCACAACTGGCTCTTCCTCACTCCTACAAGATGTTATTCCTCCCTGTCCTCTACACAAAATCACAGCTTCCCTATTTTCATCAACATTTAACAATTCCTGAAAATATTCCCTCCATCTTCCCGATACTTCTAACTCTCCATTTAATAACTCTCCTCTCCTGTTTTTAACTGTCAAATCTATTTCCCTAGGCTTCAACGTATTAATCTAACTCCAAAACTTTTTTCTTATTTTCAACAAAGTTTGTTAATAACATCTCACCCACTCTCTCATTTGCTCTCGTTTTACATTGCTTCACCACTCTCTTAACCTCTCTTTTTCTCTCCATATACTCTTCCCTCCTTGCATCACTTCTACCTGGCAAAAACCTCTCATATGCTAACTTTTTCTCCCTTACTACTCTCTTTTCATCATTCCACCAATCGCTCCTCTTCCCTCCCGCACCCACTTTCCTGTAACCACAAACTTCTGCTGAACACTCTAACACTACATTTTTAAACCTACCCCATACATTTTCGACCCCATTGCCTATACTCTCACTAGCCCATCTATCCTATATGTATGAGACATATATATATATATATATATATATATATATATATATATATATATATATATATATATATATATATATATATAACACATCGGCCGTCTCCCACCAAGGCAGGGTGGCCTGAAAAATAAAAATTTTCATCATTCACTCCATCACTGTCTTGCCAGAGGCACGCTTATATTACAGTTATAAAATTGCAACATTAACACCCCTCCCTCAGAGTGTAAACACTGTACTTCCCATTTCCAGGACTCAAGTCAGGCCTGCTGGTTTCCCTGAATCCCTTCATAAATGTTACCTTGCTCACACTCCAACAGCACATCAAGTCCTAAAAACCATTTGTCTCCATTCACTCCTATCTAACATGCTCATGCATGCTTGCTGGAAGTCCAAGCCCCTCGCACACAAAACCCTCTTTACCCCTTCCCTTCAACCTTTTCTAGGCCGACCCCTTCCTCGCCTTCCCTCCACCACAGATTTATACACTCTTGGAATCATTCTATTTCCTTCCATCCTCTCTACGTATCTGAACTACCTCAACAACCTCTCCTCAGCCCTCTGGATAATAGTTTTGGTAATCCTGCACCTCCGCCTAATTTCCAAACTACCAATGCTCAGCATTATATTCACACCACACATTGCTCTCAGACATGACATCTCCACTGCCTCCAGCCTTTTCCTTGTTGCAACATTCACCACCCATGTTTCACACTCATATAAGAGTGTTGGTATAACTATAGTCTCATACATTCCCCTCTGTTTCCATGGACAAAGTTGTCTCCACAGGCTTCTAAGTGCACCTTTTTCCTTTCATCAATTCTGTGATTCACCTCATCTTTCATAGACCCATCTGCTGACACGTCCACTCCTAAATATCTAAATACATTCACCTCCTCCATACTCTCTCCCTCCAATCTGATATCCAATCTTTCGTCACCTAATTTTGTTATCACTTTACTCTTTCCTATATTCATTTTTAATTTTTTCTCTTACATAGCCAACCAAACTCATCCACCAATCTGCCACTTTACAGAATCTCCCAAAAACAGAGTGTCATTAGCAAAGAGCAACTGTGGCAACTCCCACTTTGTGTTAGATTCTTTATCTTTTAACCCCACACCTCTTACCACCACCCGAGCATTCAATTTTCTTACAACCCCAGCTATAAATATATTGAACAACCATGGTTCCTTAAGAAGCTAGGAAAAAGACATCAGGGCAACTAGCGGTCCCAGGGCGGCTACGATAGACTGAATATGGATGTAGGCTCACGCCTGCAAAACTCTTTTATATATAAAGTTATAAGAGTGATGAATGGTGACAATGGGTACTCTGACGGGTACTCATACTCTTCCAGCTTCTTACCTGAGTTACACCCCAGTAAAATCTCTCCAGGATCTCAGCCGCTCTGATACCAGTGTCTCATTCTTTTGCCACTCCCAACTTACTTAAGCTGGTGCTCTGCTCTCAACTAAATGTACCCAATCAGTTGTATCTTGGCACTTACTGAGTTTTAGACCAATAAAATCTGACGTAGGAGAGGGTCTACAAAAATAAAAAATTATCACTTCTCAATAGCATAAGAGATAACCTCTCATTATCAGGCCAGCAGATAACAGGTGATAAGAATATGGAGGTACACGAATTACCAACATGACATAACACACTAAGTCTCGCTTTCCTTCACGCGTAATGTTAATTACCATGCACAGTCATCAAGAGTGAACCTGATAAGTTCCGCAAGTGAGTTTCTCAACAGGTTAGATAATATCATATCAGGTAATGGCAACAATCCTACTATCTGCCTCAGTGCTGGTGGAAATGATATCAGGAAGGGCAGGAGACAGGAGCTGCTAGATAAGTACAGGTCAGCTATAGATTTAGTTAGGTCTAAGTGAGGGATCCCAATCATATGTAGCATCTTGCCTACATGGGGAGTGGAGTGGGCAATGAATGGATGTCTAGGGTAATTGATGTAAATTGCTGGCTAGACAGGTACTGCAAGGAACTTGCAATCCCATTCACTGACAACTGGCAAATGTGATATGTATACAAGGGATGGGGTACATCTCTCTGGGACAGGAGTAGTAGTCAACTCGATTGAGGGAGCCACTGCTAACTTGTCTAGGATTTTAAACTGATAGATGATAAAGGTATGGGTGTGTGTGAGAAACAAACAGATTTCAGCACAAGGGATGAAAACAGCAGATAATACCAGGATACCTCAGGGATATGTTTAGTGGAATTATTCATCATAAAGTTACTAATAAAAGCAATGGAACTGGTAAGCAAACAAATAGTGACAGTAGAAGGCAGCAAGTGACTGGCTCAATTAAGGTTTACTAACAGTAGGAGGGTAAGAACCAGAGACCTGGTTCAACCTGAAAGATAGAATGCCTTCTGAATGCCACATAGAAGACTATAAATTATTCCACAATGATAGGATCAACAGGAAAAGTGGTGGAGTGGCAATGTAAGAGATAATTTAAATTGTTGCATTAGACAGGATATAAAATTAGAAGCACAGGACACTGAATTCGTTTGGCTACAGTTTTTGAGGGTCATGAAAAACTAATCTTAGGTGTGATTTACAGGCTCCCACACCTTGATAGAGAATGCAGTAAATTTCTATGGGACGAAATTCATAAGGCATCTAGATACTATGAAAATATTGTGTTAATGGGAGATTTTAACTTTAGGCAAACTGATTGGAGCAATTTGACAGGCAATCTTGAGTCTAGAGATTTTCTTGATACAATTCAGGATTGCTTTTTAAAACAGCTTGTGACAGAATCAACTAGAAGAAATAACCTGCTTGGCTTAGATCTTGCCAACAGGGAATCACAAATTAATAATCTTGAGGTTAATGATGAACTTGGGGAAAGCAATCACAAATCACCCAGTTTTAATATATCATGGAATTACCTTACTAATTACAATCAAGTCAATGTCCCTGACTTCCACTTGGCCGATTTCATAGGACTGAGAAATTACCTGGGTGAGGATGAACTGGAATGACCTGACTATGGGTCAGGTAGGAGGTGGTGGTTACCGATATGACATTTTTCAGAGCATGGTTCTAGATGCTCAGACTACTTATATTCCAAACAGGGAAACTAAATGTAACAAAAAAGACTAAATGGATAAATAGATTAAAACATCTCATAGCAAATCCAAAGGGAAGATGGGCGGTTAAGAAATCATATTCAGTTAAAAGAAGAAATAAAAAAGGAATAAGAAAAGCAGAGATTATGAGGTTAAGGTTACAAGGGATTCAAGGATTAACCCCAAAGTTTTTTTTTTTTTTTCAGATATACAGAGGTAAGATTAAAGACAAGACACGTCCCCTCAAAAGTTACTTGGGTCACATCACTGACAGTGATGAAAAAATGTGTAGATCTTTAACACTTATTTCCTCTCAGTTTTTATGCAGGAAGACACTAGCGAAATTCTCGTCGCATGTCAACGACTTAACAGAATGGACTGGCGAGTCCAATAAGTATGTCTCCTCACATCTGCTATCCCTGGTTACATAGCAGTAAACAGGTACCCAGGAGTTAGTTGACTGTTGCTGGTCACATCCTGAGGACCCCAACGGAAATAAGTCATAATGTGTTTTATTATTAACCTTCTGGAGTTATTAACCCTCTGAGATTAATAAAAGGAATGTGGTCGTTACCCTTTGCCCCACCAACAGTCACGTCCATCATCCACATGTGTGTGTAGATATATGTTCATGTGCGTGTATAAGTGCATGCACATGTGCATATTCTATGTATACACTGTGTGACTATCATACAGAATAAAAGTAGCATTTTTATTCTTTTTAATTTTATTGAAAGAAAAACCTGGAAAAAAGATGGAAAATCGTCACGAGGCTAGCGCCATTAAATACTGCAAAGCTTATAATAACTCCACATTGTTATTTACTGGTGTACCATTTACAGAATGTAGTTAGATATACTGTATTATCATATCCATATTCCTCTCCCTCTCTTCTATCTCCTATGAATAATATCTCTTGCCCTCACCCTGGAATGATGGTCACATCTTCAAATATTCCATTTATGTTGTGTATGGGAGAGACTATCCTGAGAGATGGTAATTCCTAACTGATAACGACTCCAACATAAAGTATTGCAGCAGTAAACTGTTGTTTCAAATTTTGTTTAAAAAAAATCTTCTTGACTACTGATGTTGAGCTACAAGGACAATCACCGTCATTTTGTAACACATTACGACACAGGTGTTAGGCAAGTCCATACCAGATATTACAACTCCCAGTTCTCCATCACTCCCTATACCACCACCACTCCCAGTTCTCCATCACTCCCTATACCACCACCACTCCCAGTTCTCCATCACTCCCTATACCACCACCACTCCCAGTTCTCCATCACTCCCTATACCACCACCACTCCCACTTCTCCATCACTCCTTATACCACCACCACTCCCACTTCTTCATCACTCCCTATACTACCACTCCCACTTCTCCATCACTCCCTATACCACCACTCCCCATACCACCACCACTCCCACTTCTCCATAACCCCCTATACCACCACCACCCCTCACACCACCACTCCCACTTCTCCATCACTCCCTATACCACCACTCCCACTTCTTCATCACTCCCTATACTACCACTCCCACTTCTCCATAACCCCCTATACCACCACCACCCTCA
>NC_091301.1:29334403-29539403 GCF_038502225.1 Cherax quadricarinatus | reverse complement strand
CCCCAGCTCAGGCTGACACTAGTGAAGTCTCCCCAGCTCAGGCTGACACTAGTGAAGTCTCCCCAGCTCAGGCTGACACTAGTGAAGTCTCCCCAGCTCAGGCTGACACTAGTGAAGTCTCCCCAGCTCAGGCTGACACTAGTGAAGTCTCCCAGCTCAGGCTGACACTAGTGAAGCCTCCCAGTTCAGGCTGACACTAATGAAGCCTCCCCAGCTCAGGCTGACACTAATGAAGCCTCCCAGTTCAGGCTGACACTAGTGAAGCCTCCCAGTTCAGGCTGACACTAGTGAAGCCTCCCAGTTCCTGCTGACACTAGTGAAGCCTCCCAGTTCAAGCTGACACTAATGAAGCCTCCCAATTCAGGCTGACACTAGTGAAGCCTCCCAGTTCAGGCTGACACTAATGAAGCCTCCCAGTTCAGGCTGACACTAGTGAAGCCTCCCAGTTCAGGCTGACACTAGTGAAGCCTCCCAGTTCAGGCTGACACTAGTGAAGCCTCCCAGTTCAGGCTGACACTAGTGAAGCCTCCCAGTTCAGGCTGACACTAGTGAAGCCTCCCAGTTCAGGCTGACACTAGTGAAGCCTCCCAGTTCAGGCTGACACTAGTGAAGCCTCCCAGTTCAGGCTGACACTAGTGAAGTCAGGCTGACACTAGTGAAGCCTCCCAGTTCAGGCTGACACTAATGAAGCCTCCCAGTTCAGGCTGACACTAGTGAAGCCCCCCAGTTCAGGCTGACACTAGTGAAGCTTCCCAGTTCAGGCTGACACTAATGAAGTCTCCCAGTTCAGGCTGACACTAGTGAAGCCTCCCAGTTCAGGCTGACACTAGTGAAGCCTCCCAGTTCAGGCTGACACTAGTGAAGCCTCCCAGTTCAGGCTGACACTAATGAAGCCTCCCAGTTCAGGCTGACACTAGTGAAGCCTCCCAGTTCAGGCTGACACTAGTGAAGCCTCCCAGTTCAGGCTGACACTAGTGAAGCCTCCCAGTTCAGGCTGACACTAGTGAAGCCTCCCAGTTCAGGCTGACACTAGTGAAGCCTCCCAGTTCAGGCTGACACTAGTGAAGCCTCCCAGTTCAGGCTGACACTAGTGAAGCCTCCCAGTTCAGGCTGACACTAGTGAAGCCTCCCAGTTCAGGCTGACACTAGTGAAGCCTCCCAGTTCAGGCTGACACTAATGAAGCCTCCCAGTTCAGGCTGACACTAATGAAGCCTCCCAGTTCAGGCTGACACTAGTGAAGCCTCCCAGTTCAGGCTGACACTAGTGAAGCCTCCCAGTTCAGGCTGACACTAGTGAAGCCTCCCAGTTCAGGCTGACACTAGTGAAGCCTCCCAGTTCAGGCTGACACTAGTGAAGCCTCCCAGTTCAGGCTGACACTAGTGAAGCCTCCCAGTTCAGGCTGACACTAATGAAGCCTCCCAGTTCAGGCTGACACTAATGAAGCCTCCCAGTTCAGGCTGACACTAATGAAGCCTCCCAGTTCAGGCTGACACTAGTGAAGCTCCCCAGCTCAGGCTGACACTAGTGAAGTCTCCCCAGCTCAGGCTGACACTAGTGAAGTCTCCCCAGCTCAGGCTGACACTAGTGAAGTCTCCCCAGCTCAGGCTGAGAGACTTAACACTTATAAAAGTCATTATACATGATGGAATGTTATGAGTATGGTGTTAAACTTGAGTAGTGTAGCGAGAGGAGGGAGGATGTAGTGATGCGTGTGAGGTAAGACCTCCAGGATGACTGGAGGTTCAGAGGCCACACCTGACCACTACCTTGGCTGGCTGGCTGGCTGCTTCACTGATACACAACCTTCCTCACTCACACAAACAAGCTTACTGACTCCAGCCTCACTCCCTCCCACACCACAACCCCTATCACCACCACCACCACCTCCTCCTCCTCCTCCTCCTCCTCCTCTTACTTCTCCTTCTCTTACTTCTCCTCTACTTCCTACCCTGCTTCCTTCCCCTCCTCCTCCTCTTCAACAGTCTTCCTCTTCCTCCTCAACATCTCCATCGTCCTCTTCCACCACCACCTTCTCCTCCACCTAAACAGTCTTCTTCTTTCTCCACCACATCTTCCTCTTCCTTCAACCTAAGTATCATCTCCTCGTCCTCCTCCCAATCCTTCATCCTCTCTCTCCAGCCCAACTCGTCCTCCATCTTAATATTTTTCTACTCGTCCACCAACCTCATCCCTCCTTCTTCCTCTTCCAACTTATTTAATCCTCCTCCTCTACTGCTCCTTCTTTAGCCTAATCTTCATCCACCTTAACCATAATCATTCACTGTCAACCTAATTAAAATTACAACCACCACAGCAACAACAGCAGCAGCAATTGCAACATCACCCAACTCCCTAGACCACCACTAGAAACACAACCACAACTACCAACACCACCACCAGAAGCACAACCACAACTACCAGCATCACCACCAGACACACAACCACAACTACCACCACTACCACCAGAAACACAACCACAACTATCAACACCACCACCAGAAACACAACCACAAATACCAGCACCACCAGAAACACAACCACAACTATCAACACCACCACCAGAAACACAACCACAACTACCAGCATCACCATCAGAAACACAACCACAACTACCAACACCACCACCAGAAACACAACCACAACTACCAACACCACCACCAGAAACAACCACAACTATCAACACCACCACCAGAAACACAACCACAACTACCAGCACCACCACCAGAAACAGCCACAACTATCAACACCACCACCAGAAACACAACCACAACTACCAACACCACCACCAGAAACACAACCACAATTACCAGCATCACCACCAGAAACACAACCACAACTACCAACACCACCATCAGAAACACAACCACAAATACCACCACCACCAGAAACACAGCCACAACTATCAATAACACCACCAGAAACACAACCGCAACTACCACCACCACCACCAGAAACACAACCACAACTATCAACACCACCACCAACAGAAACACAACCACAAATACCAGCACCACCAGAAACACAACCACAGGTACCACCACCACCACCAGAAACACAACCACAACTATCAACACCACCACCAGAAACACAACGACAACTTCCAGCACCATCACCAGAAACACAACCACAACTATCAACAACACCACCAGAAACACAACGACAACTTCCAGCACCATCACCAGAAACACAACCACAACTACCAACACCATCACTAGAAACACAACCACAACTACCAGCACTACAATCAGAAACACAACCACAACTACCAGCACTACAATCAGAAACACAACCACAACTACCAGCACTACAATCAGAAACACAACCACAACTACCAGCACTACAATCAGAAACACAACCACAACTACCAGCACCATCACCAGAAACATAACCACAACTACCAGCACCACCACCAGAAACACAGCCACAACTACCATCACCACCACCAGAAACACAATCACAACTGCCAGTACAACAACCAGAAACACAACCACAACTACCAGCACTACAATCAGAAACACAACCACAACTACCAGAACCACCACCAAAAACACAACCACAACTACCAGCACCATCACCAGAAACAACCACAACTACTAGCACCACCACCAGAAACACAACCACAACTACCAGCACCACCACCAGGAACACAACCACAACTACCAGCACATCACCAGAAACACAACCACAACTACCACTACTACCAGTACCGCCACCAAGATTACAACCACAACTACCAGCACCACCGCCAGAAACACAACCACAACTACCAGCACCACCACAACTACCAGCCCCATCACCAGAAACACAACCACGACTACCAGCACCATCACCAGAAACAACCACAACTACCAGTAGTACCGCCAGGAACACAACCACTACTACCAGTACCGCCGCCAAGATTGCAACCACAACTACAAGCACCACCACTAGAAACACAACCACAACTACCAGCACCACCAAAAACACAACCACAACTACCAGCACCACCACCAAGAATACAACCACAAGTACTAGCACCACCACCAAGATTACAACCACAACTACCAGCACCACCATCAGAAACACAACCACAACTACCAGTACAACCACCAGAAACAACCACAACTACCAGCACCACCACCAGAAACACAACCACTACTAACAGCACCACCACCAGAAACACAACCACTACTACCAGCACCACCACCAGAAACACAACCATTACTACCAGCACCACCACCAGAAACAACTAATACTACCAGCACCACCACCAGAAACACAACCACTACTACCAGCACCACCAGAAACACAACCAATACTACCAGCACTACCACCAGAAACAACCACTACTACCAGCACCACCACCAGAAACACAACCACTACTACCAGCACCACCACCAGAAACAACCACTACCACCAGCGCCACCACCAGAAACACAACCACTACTACCAGCACCACCACCAGAAACACAACCACTACTACCAGCACCACCACCAGAAACAACCACTAGTACCAGCACCACCACCAGAAACACAACCACTACTACCAGCACCACCACCAGAAACACAAGCACCACTACCAGCACCACCACCAGAAACTACTACTACTACCAGCACCACCACAAGAAACACAACCACTACTACCAGCACCACCACCAGAAACACAACCACCGCTACCAGCACCACCACCAGAAACTACTACTACTACCAGCACCACCACCAGAAACAACCACTACTACCAGCGCCACCACCAGAAACACAACCACTACTACCAGCACCACCACCAGAAACACAACCACTACTACCAGCACCACCACCAGAAACAACCACTAGTACCAGCACCACCACCAGAAACACAACCACTACTACCAGCACCACCACCAGAAACACAACCACCACTACCAGCACCACCACCAGAAACACAACCACCACTACCAGCACCACCACCAGAAACACAACCACTACTACCAGCACCACCACCAGAAACACAACCACTACTACCAGCACCACCACCAGAAACACAACCACCACTACCAGCGCCACCACCAGAAACACAACCACTACTACCAGCACCACCACCAGAAACACAACCACCACTACCAGCACCACCACCAGAAACTACTACTACTACCAGCACCACCACCAGAAACACAACCACAACTACCAGGAACACAATCACAACTTGAAGACCTGAGACACTTATGCAACGCATGGGAATCTTTATTGAAGAAACATTTCGCCACATACTGGCTTCATCAGTCTTATACAAAGCAGGAAGGTGTAAGGAGAGGAGTTTTAGGTAATCAGTCCCTCAGCCTGGAGTCGATGTGTTCAGTCCATCAATCTTGTAGGAAGTACATCACAGGGCTGTGTGGCGAAACGTTTCTTCAATATAGATTCCCCTATGATGCATAAGTGTCTCAATTCTTCAATTTTTCGGTTTTCAAAAACAATCACCACAATCACAACTACCAGCACCACCACCAAGAATACAACCACAACTATCAGCATCACCACCAAGAATACAATCACAACTACCAGCACCACCACCAAGAATACAACCACAACTACCAGCACCACCACCAAGAATACAACCACAACTACCAGCACCACCACCAAGAATACAACCACAACTACCAGCACCACCACCAAGAATACAACCACAACTACCAGCACCGCCACGAAGAATAGAATCACCAACAAGACAACCACCACAATCACAGGAGTTTCCGTTAGGGCACTTTTTACACGCACACACACGCACATACACGCACACACGCACACGCACGCACGCACGCACACACACACACACACACACACACACACACACACACACACACACACACACACACAAACACACACACACACACACGACACAGAAACAAGGGGTCACAATTGGAAGTTGAAGACTCAAATGAGTCAAAGAGAAGTATTTCTTTAGTCACAGAGTTGTCAAGAATGGGAATAAAATGGCAAGTGACGTAGTGGAGGCAGGAACCGTACATAATTTTAAGACGAGATATGATAAAGCTAATGGATCAGGGAGAGGGAGGACCAAGTAGCGATCAGTGAAGAGGCGGGGTCAGGAGCTATGTCTCGACGCCTGCAACCACAAATAGGTGAGTACACACACACACACACACACACACAGTTCGGACATCGAGGGTATCATGTATGAAAGGCCCCTGGGAGCTAGTGATCATGTTGTTCTGTGCTTCGACTACATAGTTGAGCTCCAAGTGGAGAGAGTAGCAGGAATAGGCTGGGAAAAACCAAACTACAAAAGGGGGAACTACTCAGGCATGAGGAACTTCCTTCAAGACATTCAGTGGGAGAGGGAACTGACAGGAAAACCAGTACAAGAAATGATGGAATATGTGGCAACAAAATGCAAGGAGGCAGAGGAGAGGTTTGTTCCCGAGGGAAACAGAAATAATGGGAAGAACAGAACGAGTCCTTGGTTCACCCAAAGGTGTAGGGAGGCAAAAACTAGGTGTACTAAAGAATGGAAAAGGTACAGAAGACAGAGAACTCAGGAAAATAAAGAAATTAGTCGAAGAGCCAGAAACGAATATGCACAGATAAGAAGGGAGGCTCAGAGACAATATGAGAATGACATAGCATCAAAAGTAAAGACTGACCCGAAGCTGTTGTACAGCCACATCAGGAGGAAAACAACAGTCAAGGACCAGGTAATCAGACTGAGGAAGGGTGATGGGGAATTCACAAGAAACGACCAAGAGGTATGTCAGGAGCTCAACACAAGATTTAAAGAGGTATTTACAGTGGAAACCAGTAGGACTCCAGGAAATCAGAACAGGGGGGCACACCAGCAAGTGCTGGATGAGGTACATATAACCAAGGAGGAGGTGAAGAAGCTGCTATGCAAACTTGACACCTCAAAGGCGGTGGGACCAGACAACATCTCTCCATGGGTCCTTAAAGAGGGAGCAGAGATATTGTGTGAGCCATTAACAAAGATCTTCAACACATCATTTGAAACTGGGCAACTCCCTGAGGAATGGAAAATGGCAAATGTAGTCCCAATTTTTAAAAAGGGAGACAGACATGAGGCACTAAACTACAGACCTGTATCACTAACGTGTATAGTATGCAAGGTCATGGAGAAGATCATCAGGAGGAGAGTGGTGGAGCACCTGGAAAGAAACAAGTGTATAATTGACAACCAGCACGGTTTCAGGGAAGGAAAATCCTGTGTCACAAACCTACTAGAGTTTTATGACAAGGTGACAGAAGTAAGACAAGAGAGAGAGGGGTGGATCGACTGCATATTTTTGGACTGCAAGAAGGCCTTCGACACAGTTCCTCACAAGAGGTTACTGCAAAAGCTAGAGGATCAGGCACACATAACAGGAAAGGCACTGCAATGGATCAGAGAATACCTGACAGGGAGGCAACAACGAGTCAAGGTACGCGACGAGGTGTCAGAGTGGGCGCCTGTGACAAGCGGGGTTCCACAGGGGTCAGTCCTAGGACCTGTGCTGTTCTTGGTATATGTGAACGACATAATGGAAGGGATAGACTCAGAAGTGTCCTTGTTTGCAGATGATGCAAAGTTAATGAGAAGAATCAAATCGAATGAGGATCAGGCAGGACTACAAGGAGACCTGGACAGGCTACAAGCCTGGTCCAGCAACTGGCTCCTTGAATTTAACCCTGCCAAATGCAAAGTCATGAAGATTGGGGAAGGGCAAAGAAGACCGCAGACACAGTATAGTTTGGATGGCCAAAGACTGCAAACCTCACTCAAGGAAAAAGATCTGGGGGTGAGTATAACACCGAGCATATCTCCTGAGGCGCACATCAATCAGATAACTGCTGCAGCATACGGGCGCCTGGCAAACCTACGGATAGCGTTCCGATAACTCAGTAAGGATTCGTTTAAGACTCTGTATACCATTTACGTCAGGCCCATACTGGAGTATGCAGCACCAGTTTGGAATCCACACCTAGTCAAGCACGTCAAGAAATTAGAGAAAGTGCAAAGGTTTGCAACAAGACTAGTCCCAGAGCTACGGGGATTGTCCTACGAAGAAAGGTTGAGGGAAATCGGCCTGACGACACTGGAGGACAGGAGGGTCAGGGGAGACATGATAACGACATATAAAATACTGCACGGAATAGACAAGGTGGACAAAGATGGGATGTTCCAGAGAAGGGACACAGACACAAGAGGTCACAATTGGAAGTTGAAGACTCAGATGAATCAAAGGGATGTTAGGAAGTATTTCTTCAGTCATAGAGTAGTCAGGCCGTGGAATAGCCTAGAAAGTGAAGTAGTGGAGGCGGGAACCATACATAGTTTTAAGGCGAGGTATGATAGAGCTCATGGGGCAGGGAGAGAGAGGACCTAGTAGCAATCAGCGAAGAGGCGGGGCCAGGAGCTGTGAATCGACCCCTGCAACCACAAATAGGTGAGTACACATGGGCGCATGGCAAACCTGAGATTAGCGTTCCGATACCTAAGTAAGGAATCTTTCAAGACACTGTACACCGTGTACGTCAGGCCCATATTGGAGTATGCAGCACCAGTTTGGAACCCGCACCGGGTCAAGCACGTTAAGAAATTAGAGAAAGTGCAAAGGTTTGCGACAAGGTTAGTTCCAGAGCTAAGGGGAATGTCCTACGGAGAAAGGTTAAGGGAAATCGGCCTGACGACACTGGAGGACAGGAGGGTTAGGGGAGACATGATAACGACATACAAAATACTGCGTGGAATTGACAAGGTGGACAGATCCAAGATGTTCCAGAGAGGGGACACAGAAACTAGGGGTCACTCTTGGAAGCTGAAGACTCAGACGAGTCACAGGGATGTTAGGAAGTTTTTCTTCAGTCATAGAGTGGTCAGGAAGTGGAACAGTCTGGCGAGCAATGTAGTGGAGGCAGGAACCATACATAGCTTTAAGATGAGGTATGATAAAGCTCATGGAGCAGGGAGAGAGAGAGGACCTAGTAGCATTCAGTGAAGAGACAGGGACAGGAGCTGTCCCAGGACCGAAATGTTTTCTAATAAATATCTCATAGTGTTTGCTTACGTGTCTTTCTAAACCAACTTGTCGGTATTTATTACCAAGGTTTATACCACACACACACACACACACACACACACACACACACACACACACACACACACACACACACACACACACACACACACACACACACACACACACACGCACATGCACACGCGCACACACAGTGGTACTGGTGGAGAGGGGGACAGGTCACATGCAGAGGTACCATACCACCAAGTGCTACAGGAAAAAATAAGGAAAATGGCCATGTACAAACCGTAACCAGAGACATAATGGGAAATGCAATGGGAGGAGGAGAGGGAGAAGTCAGTGTTTATTCATGGGCTTCAGGAGAGCAGGGGAGGACACACAATGAAAGATGGCAGGAAGAAAGACAGGAGATTGAAAACATCATCAAAGAAATAGGCAAAGAGGACATGACTGTGATAGCAAATTTTCAGAGAATAGGAGGGGGGGTACTTGAAGGAGAGAAATTGGCCTTAAAAGCTGATTTTCAAGACAGAAACAATCAGAAACAGGATCCTTCAAGAGAAACCACGGCTGAAGTAATCATCAACAAACAAGAGGGTGTTCATAGACTGAGACAGAACAAAAACAGAATGACAGCAACTGAGGGACAGGACACAAAAGCGAAAGGGTCTAGGAAAAGAGACAAGGACAGAATCAGCAGACACAAAAGCGAAAGGGTCTAGGAAGAGAGACAAGGACAGAATCAGCAGAGGACAACCAAAACAGGATAGAGAAACATGCACAGGAACACACATAACCACCCTCAGAACCCCACAACCAAACACACTATCCCAACACAAACACAATCCATGCTTACAACCCCCACCCCACAGCACACTGCCAGGTCCCCCACCCTCACAGGACCCCCTCCAGAACATGGTCTTGGAGAGGAAACTGAAGGTACAGTACACCAACACTGATGGAATAACGAATAAGTGGGAAGAGTGGCACGAAAGAGTCAAAGAGGCATCACCAGACATCGTAGCTTTTACAGTAACCAAGCTGACAGGGATGATAACAGATGCCATCTTTCCAACAGGATATCAGATCCTAAAGACAGACAGAGGGAACAGAGGGGGGTGGAGGAGTGGCACTGCTCATCAAAAACTGATGGGATTTTGATGAGCTGGAGAGAGGAGACAGAGGAGAAACAAGAGATTACATAATAGGAATGCTTCAGTCTGGAGGTGCCAATGTGGTAAGTGAAGTGATATATAACCCACCAAAGAACAGCAGGAGGCCAAGGCAAGAGTATGATAAGTATCAATGATGGTTGACACACTTGATGAAGTGGCCAGAAGGGTTCATGTAAACAGGGCAAAGCGGCTGATTATGGGTGACTTCAACCACAAGGAAATCGATTGGGAGAACATGGAGCCACATGGGGGCCCAGAAACGTGGAGGGCTAAGATGATGGAGGTGGTACTGGAAAAATTCATGTACCAACACGTAAGGGATGCTACCCGGGAGAGAGAAGAGGATGAACCAACGAGACTGGACCTAGTATTCACTTTGAATGGTGCAGATATTGAGGACATCACATATGAAAGACCCCTCTGGGCCAGTGATCACATGGTTCTGAGCTTTGAATACATACTAGAGTTACAAGTGGAGAGGAAAGCAGGAAGGGTCAGACGAATGAAGACAAACTACAAGAAAGGGGATTACACAGGCATGAAGAATTTCCCATAGGGGTTCAGTGGGACAAGGAACTGGCAGGCAAATCAGTAAATGAGATGAAGGAATATGCGACAACAATATGCAAGGAAGCTGAGGAGAGGTTTGTACCCAAGGGTAACAGAAATAATGAAAAAGCCAGGATGAGCCCTTGGTTTACCCAAGGGTGTAGGGAGGCCAAGACCAAGTGTGCTAGAGAATGGAAGAAGTATAGAAGGCAAAGGACCCAAGAGAATAAGGATTGCAGTTGTAGAACCACAAATATGTGCAGGTAAGAAGGGAGGCCCAAAGACAATACGAGATGACATAGCAGCAAAAGCCAAATCTGACCCAAAGCTGTTGTACAGCCACATCAGGAGGAAAACAACAGTCAAGGACTAGGTAATCAGGCTGAGGAAGGAAGGAGGGGAAGTCACAAGAAACTACCGTGAAGTATGTGAGGAGCTCAACATGAGATTCAAAGAAGCGTTCACGAGGAGACAGAAGGGACTCCAGAAAGACGGAGAGGTGGGGTACACAATCAAGTGTTGGACGCAATTCATACAACCTCAAAGTTGATGTGGCCAGATAACATCTCTCCATGGGTCCTGAGAGAGGTGCTATGTGTACCACTAACAACAATCTTCAACACAAATATCGAAACAGGGTGATTACCTGAGGTATGGAAGACAGCAAATGTAGTCACAATTTTTAAGACCAGTGTCACTGACATGTAAAGTATGCAAGGTCATGGAGATTATCAGGAGAAGAGTGGTGGAGCACCTAGAAAGGAATGAGCTTATCAACGACAGCCAACATGGTTTCAGGGATGGGAAATCCTACGTCATAAACCTACTGAAGTTCTATGACAGATTGACAGCAGTAAGACAAGAGAGAGAAGGGTGGGTAGACTGCACTTTCTTGGACTGTAAGAAGGCGTTTCACACTGTTCCACACAAGAGATTAGTGCAAAACCTGGAGGACCAGGTAGGGATAACAGGGAAGGCACTACGATGGATCAGGGAATACCTATCAGGAAGACAACAGTCAGTCATGGTGCATGGCGAGGTGTCAGAGTGGGCGCCTGTAACAAGGGAGGTGCCACAGGGGTCAATCCTAGGACTGGCGCTGTTTCTGATATTTGTGAATGACATGATGGAAGGAATACACTCTGAAGCGTCACTGTTTGCAGATGATGTAAAGTTGATGAGAAGAATTCAATAGGACAAGGACCAGGCAGAATTACAAAGGGATCTGAGCAGACTGCAGGTCTGGTCCATCAACTGGCTCCTGGAGTTCAACCCCACCAAATGCAAAGTCATGAAGACTGTGGAAGGGCAAAGAAGACCACAGACAAGAGTACAGTCTAGGGGGCCAGAGACTACAAACTATATTCAAGGAAAAGGATCTTGGGGTGACTATAACACCGCACACATCTCCTGAAGCGCACATCAGCCAAATAACTGCTGCAGCATACGGGCGACTAGCAAACCTAGGAACAGCATTCTGACATCTTAATAAGGAATCGTTTAGGATCCTGTACACTGTATGTTAGGTCCATATTGGAATATACAGCACCAGTCTGGAACCCACACATAGCAAAGCATGTAAGGAAACTAGAGGAAGTGCAAAGGTTTGCAACAAGACTAGTCCCCGAGCTAAGAGGTATGTCCTACGAGGAGAGGTTAAGGGAAATCGACCTGACGACACTAGAAGACAGGAGAGATAGGGGGGATATGATAACGACATATAAAATACTGAGAGGAATCGACAAGGTGGACAGAGACAGGATGATCCAGAGATGAGAGACAGCAACAAGGGGTCACAGTTGGAAGTTGAAGACTCAAATGAATCACAGGGATATTAGGAAGTATTTCTTTAGTCACAGAGATGTCAGGAAGTGGAATAGGCTGGAAAGTGATGTAGTGGAGGCAGGACCATACACAGCTTTAAGAAGAGGTATGATAAAGCTCATGGAGCGGGAAGAGTGACCTAGTAGCGGCCAGTGAAGAGGCGGGGCCAGGAGCTGTGAATCGACCCCTGCAACCACAACTAGGTGAGTACACGCACATGCACGCACGCATTAACACGCGCACGCACGCACGCACACACACACACACACACACACACACACACACACACCCATCCGCATTCTCCACCGTCATGCGCAATCACCACCACCCTCCATCTAGAAGCATTCTCGTTGCATGACTCTATTTGTGATTTACATGTGTCCGATTTCCGGAGCTTTCCACTCATGTAGTGTGGATAGAAGCCATTCTTCGTGGTGGTATTATTATGTTGATAAAAACGCTGTAACTAAATTCACTTAACACTTGTTGATCTAGCACTGGTGTAACGGAGGCAGTGATCCAATTTCGTCCTGAAGACTTCTATGAGTACACGATTTGAAAAGCATCAACATGGTTAACATTTCCTTGTTCGAAACGTTCTCATCATCCATCAAGACATTTTTCTAGTTTTCGAAACACGTGCCTTATTGTGTTCTCTAAATGACTGGTGAGCTGACCTTATTACACCTTCGTTCTTTGTGAATTCTTTTCGCTTCATTTCATTCTGTCTCATGAATATATAAGATGACAGGTAAATAATACACGCTACTGTTTACATTCAATAACGAGGCTCATCATGGACCTGGCGTTGACCCCCGGAACATCCTCCAGGTATACACCCTCCTTCCTCCAGGTATATACCCTCCTTCCTCCAGGTATACACCCTCCTTCCTCCAGGTATATACCTTCCTTCCTCCAGGTATTAACCCTCCTACCTCCACGTATACACCCTCCTTCCTCCAGGTATATACCTTCCTTCCTCCAGGTATTAACCCTCCTTCCTCCAGGTATACACCCTCCTTCCTCCAGGTACATACCTTCCTTCCTCCAGGTATACACCTTCCTACAGGTATACACCTTCCTTCCTCCAGGTATACACCCTCCTTCCTCCAGGTATATACCTTCCTTCCTCCAGGTATACACCCTCCTTCCTCCAGGTATACACCTTCCTTCCTCCAGGTATACACCCTCCTTCCTCCAGGTATACACCCTCCTTCCTCCAGGTATACACCCTCCTTCCTCCAGGTATATACCTTCCCTCCTCCAGGTATATACCCTCCTTCCTCCAGGTATACACCCTCCTTCCTCCAGGTATACACCTTCCTTCCTCCAGGTATACACCTTCCTTCCTCCAGGTATACACCCTCCTTCCTCCAGGTATATACCTTCCCTCCTCCAGGTATATACCTTCCTTCCTCCAGGTATACACCCTCCTTCCTCCAGGTATACACCTTCCTTCCTCCAGGTATACACCTTCCTTCCTCCAGGTATACACCCTCCTTCCCCCAGGTATACATCCTCCTTCCTCCAGGTATACACCTTCCTCCAGGTATACATCCTCCTTCCTTCAGGTATACACCCTCCTTCCTCCAGGTATACACCCTCCTTCCTCCAGGTATACACCTTCCTCCAGGTATACATCCTTCTTCCTCCAGGTATACATCCTCCTTCCTCCAGGTACACACCCAAATTCCTCCAGGTATACACCCTCTTTCCTCCAGGTATACACCTTCCTTCCCCCAGGTATACACCCTCCTTCCTCCAGGTATACACCCTCCTTCCTTCAGGTATACACCTTCCTGCAGGTATACATCCTCCTTCCTCCAGGTATACACCCTCCTTCCACCAGGTATACACCTTTCTTCCTCCAGGTATACACCATCTTTCCTCCAGGTATACACCCTCCTTCCCCCAGGTATATACCTTCCTTCCTCCAGGTATACACCCTCCTTCCTACAGGTATACACCTTCCTTCCTCCAGGTATATACCTTCCTTCCTCCAGGTATACACCCTCCTTCCTCCAGGTATACACCCTCCTTCCTCCAGGTATATACCTTCCCTCCTCCAGGTATATACCTTCCTTCCTCCAGGTATATACCTTCCTTCCTCCAGGTATATACCTTCCTTCCTCCAGGTATACACCCTCCTTCCTACAGGTATATACCTTCCCTCCTCCAGGTATATACCTTCCTTCCTCCAGGTATACACCCTCCTTCCTACAGGTATATACCTTCCCTCCTCCAGGTATACACCTTCCTTCCTCCAGGTATACACCCTCCTTCCTCCAGGTATACATCCTCCTTCCTCCAGGTATACACCTTCCTCCAGGTATACATCCTCCTTCCTTCAGGTATACACCCTCCTTCCTCCAGGTATACACCCTCCTTCCTCCAGGTATACACCTTCCTCCAGGTATACATCCTTCTTCCTCCAGGTATACATCCTCCTTCCTCCAGGTACACACCCTCCTTCCTCCAGGTATACACCCTCTTTCCTCCATGTATACACCTTCCTTCCCCCAGGTATACACCCTCCTTCCTCCAGGTATACACCCTCCTTCCTTCAGGTATACACCTTCCTGCAGGTATACATCCTCCTTCCTCCAGGTATACACCCTCCTTCCACCAGGTATACACCTTTCTTCCTCCAGGTATACACCATCTTTCCTCCAGGTATACACCCTCCTTCCCCCAGGTATATACCTTCCTTCCTCCAGGTATACACCCTCCTTCCTACAGGTATACACCTTCCTTCCTCCAGGTATATACCTTCCTTCCTCCAGGTATACACCCTCCTTCCTCCAGGTATACACCCTCCTTCCTACAGGTATATACCTTCCCTCCTCCAGGTATATACCTTCCTTCCTCCAGGTATATACCTTCCTTCCTCCAGGTATATACCATCCTTCCTCCAGGTATACACCCTCCTTCCTACAGGTATATACCTTCCCTCCTCCAGGTATATACCTTCCTTCCTCCAGGTATACACCCTCCTTCCTCCAGGTATACACCCTCCTTCCTCCAGGTATACACCTTCCTTCCTCCAGGTATACACCCTCCTTCCTCCAGGTATACATCCTCCTTCCTCCAGGTATACACCTTCCTCCAGGTATACATCCTCCTTCCTTCAGGTATACACCCTCCTTCCTCCAGGTATACACCCTCCTTCCTCCAGGTATACACCTTCCTCCAGGTATACATCCTTCTTCCTCCAGGTATACATCCTCCGTCCTCCCGGTAAACACCCTCCTTCCTCCAGGTATACACCTTCCTTCCTCCAGGTATACACCTTCCTTCCCCCAGGTATACACCCTCCTTCCTCCAGGTATACACCCTCCTTCCTTCAGGTATACACCTTCCTGCAGGTATACATCCTCCTTCCTCCAGGTATACACCCTCCTTCCACCAGGTATACACCTTTCTTCCTCCAGGTACACACTCTCCTTCCTCCAGGTATACACCATCTTTCCTCCAGGTATACACCCTCCTTCCCCCAGGTATATACCCTCCTTCCTCCAGGTATACACCCTCCTTCCTCCAGGTATACACCTTCCTTCCTCCAGGTATACACTATCCTTCCTCCAGGTATACACCTTCCTTCCTCCAGGTATACACTTTCCTTCCTCCAGGTATACACCCTCCTTCCTCCAGGTATACACCTTCCTTCCTCCAGGTATACGCCCTTCTTCCTCCAGGTATACACCCTCCTTCCTCCAGGAATATACCCTTCTTCCTCCAGGTATACATCCTCCTTCCTCCAGGTATACACCTGCCTTCCTCCAGGTATACATCCTCCTTCCTCCAGGTAGACACCTTCCTTCCTCCAGGTACACACCCTCCTTCCTCCAGGTATACACCTTCTTTCCTCCAGGTATACACCCTCCTTCCCCCAGGTATACACCCTCCTTCCTCCAGGTATACACCTTCTTTCCTCCAGGTATACACCCTCCTTCCCCCAGGTATACACCCTCCTTCCTCCAGGTATACACCTTCCTTTCTTCAGGTATACACCTTCCTCCAGGTATACATCCTTCTTCCTCCAGGTATACATCCTCCTTCCTCCAGGTATACACCTTCCTTCCTCCAGGTACACACCCTCCTTCCTCCAGGTATACACCCTCTTTCCTCCAGGTATACACCTTCCTTCCCCCAGGTATACACCCTCCTTCCTCCAGGTATACACCCTCCTTCCTTCAGGTATACACCTTCCTGCAGGTATACATCCTCCTTCCTCCAGGTATACACCCTCCTTCCTCCAGGTATACACCCTCCTTCCTCCAGGTATACACCCTCCTTCCTCCAGGTATACACCCTCCTTCCTCCAGGTATACACCCTCCTTCCTCCAGGTATACACCTTCCTTCCTCCAGGTATACACTATCCTTCCTCCAGGTATACACCTTCCTTCCTCCAAGTATACATCCTCCTTCCTCCAGGTATACACCCTCCTTCCTCCAGGTATACACTTTCCTTCCTCCAGGTATACACCCTCCTTCCTCCAGGTATACACCTTCCTTCCTCCAGGTATACGCCCTTCTTCCTCCAGGTATACACCCTCCTTCCTCCAGGTATACACCCTCCTTCCTCCAGGAATATACCCTTCTTCCTCCAGGTATACACTATCCTTCCTCCAGGTATACACCTTCCTTCCTCCAGGTATACATCCTCCTTCCTCCAGGTAGACACCTTCCTTCCTCCAGGTACACACCCTCCTTCCTCCAGGTATACACCCTCTTTCCTCCAGGTATACACCCTCCTTCCCCCAGGTATACACCCTCCTTCCTCCAGGTATACACCTTCCTTTCTCCAGGTATACACTATCCTTCCTCCAGGTATACACCTTCCTTCCTCCAGGTGTACACCCTCCTTCCTCCAGGTGTACACCTTCCTTCCTCCAGATATACACCTTCCTCCAGATATACACCCTTCTTCCTCCAGGTATATACCCTCTCTCCTCCAGGTATACACCCTCCTTCCCCCAGGTATACACCCTCCTTCCTCCAGGTATACACCTTCCTTTCTCCAGGTATACACCTTCCTTCCTCCAGGTGTACACACTCCTTCCTCCAGGTATACACCTTCCTTCCTCCAAATATACACCTTCCTCCAGATATACACCCTCCTTCCTCCAGGTATATACCCTCTTTCCTCCAGGTATACATCCTTCTTCCTCCAGGTATACATCCTCCTTCCTCCAGGTATACACTTTCCTCCAGGTATACATCCTCCTCCCTCCAGGTATACACCTTCCTTCCTCCAGGTATACATCCTCCTTCCTCCAGGTATACAAACCTATATGTTCATATGTGCTTCTTAAAAGTTGTTAATTCCGTGGTATTTCATTTCCAACTTAGGAGACCTGGTCTGAGACCAAGGTGTGGAGACCTGGTCTGAGACCAAGGTGTGGAGACCTGGTCTGAGACCAAGGTGTGGAGACCTGGTCTGAGACTAAGGTGTGGAGACCTGGTCTGAGACCAAGGTGTGGGGAAGATAATCCACACAACCACTAACAGGTAACATGATATTTGAGATGCAAGCAGAGGAAGCCAGGGACATAACCAGTTAAAACTCCTTATTGAAGAAAGAGTCGGCAGATGGTGCAACTTAACCCCAATCAAAAGCGGGGATGCTGTGAGTACACTTAGAGAAAACACAGTAAGTCTCAGAGCCCCAAGACTGTTCAACAGTCTTGCACCATACATACGGACGATTACAAACAGACCCCTAGCTGTCTACAAGATGAAGCCGGATAAGTTCGTAATATCAGTACTTGACCAGTCGGGCTGTGGTTTGTACGCTGGACTGCGTGCGGCTAGCAATAACAGCCTGGTTGATCAGGCTGTGATCAACCAGGAAGGCCTGGTGATGGACCGGGCCGCGGGGGCATTGATCCCTTGAACACCTTCCAGATGGACTCCAGGTAGCTGCTGAAATATTAGGAAATAATTTTTTTTAAGTTTCGAGGAGGTGAATCGGTAAAAAGTATGACGGGGCTCTGGATGCCAGGTACTACTAATTAGCTATGCGCCATGAGCTCATGAATCGACCCCTGCAAACACAACTATAGGTGAGTAAACTCTCACTGACAGCAGTAAATGGAATGTGTAAACAAGGCATCAAGTCATGGTTAAGATATGCACTCAAGTATGTACAACCACGACCTCTCACTCATCTTACTGGCAACTCTTTCTTCCTCATCTTTACTTTTTTTAATTTTTATTATTGCTTCCTTTCTCCCACTGCCCCTACTTCACTCTTCCACTCTGCCTCTCTCCTGATACAAGCAACAAGTATATAGTAGTATAGAGAAGGAAGTGTATGAGTGGCTGAGGTTAACAAGGGTACCACAAAGAGTTTGTAGATGAATGGTTCAGAGAACCGACATGTTGATAAATTAGACACATGTGCAACTCTTGGGTATCTTTATTGAGGAAACGTTTCGCCACACAGTGGCTTCATCAGTCCATACAAAGGAGAATCTTGAAGAATAGGAGGAGAATGAGGTAATCAGTCCCTCAACCTTGAGTCGATGTGGTCAGTCCATCAAGGTTGAGGGACTGATTACCTCATTCTCCTCCTATTCTTCAAGATTCTCCTTTGTATGGACTGATGAAGCCACTGTGTGGCGAAACGTTTCCTCAATAAAGATACCCAAGAGTTGCACATGTGTCTAATTTATCACCACAAAGAGTGCTTCTCAATCTCATCATCTTCATAATTCATACTAAACAAAGAAGACTTAACGTCGGAAAGAAAAACATATTCCACCCTTATACACAACATTGCTAACGTGGACCATAGTCCCGTGTCCCCACTGTATCTGCATTCCCAGTACATTGACAAATGTTCTAATCTTAGAACACTCGTCACTTGACTTGTCAGTAATCTATCCAGAATCAGATTTAAGCTGATCCAACTTTTCTCTAATTTTTGTTCCATATACTTGGAAAATCTTTAGATTTGTCTTTTATTTCTTTGCAACTTTAATTTCATAACCTTGTTTAGGTTTTCTTATCCGTTTTTAACCTCTTTTAATATGGACATACTCGTTCATGAAGCGAAGCTTTCATGATAACAGAGTAGTATTAGCTTGTGGCAAGCTCCTCCATAATCTCCAGATTAAGAGGCGCCTCACTTTACCTCTCTCCTGATATCATGTTTATTTTCCCTTATAATCTACCTTGTCCATAATTACTATAGCATTTGCTTTGTCTGCTTTCGCAAGGTAAAGTCTAGGATCTTTCCTTAATTCATGGTTTAACTTAACAAATCTTTGAGGACAATTGTTGTAATTGCAATTATGTTGCAGAAGTCTGAGCCTCTGCAACATAACTGCTCTCAGAGATTTGTTAAGTTATACCATGAATTAAGGAAAGCTCCTAGATTTCACCTAACCAGCAGACAAAGCAAATGCGATTGTAATTATGGACAAGGTAGATTATATGGGAAATTAATATATTATTAGATGACAGGGGAACTGACGTACCTCTTAACAAGCGTCACCTTGTATGACAGAACCAGAATCACATTAACAAAATTCCCAGTGAGTGAAGAGATCCTATAATTAATGTGCTAGTGTTTTTCCTATCTTATTTACACGTTACTGCCGGAAAGCGGGCCGACGGGAAAAGGGATGACCCCCGGAGCCATCAGCAGCTACATACCTGGTAATCATGCAATACAAACTTCAAATAGTGCCAACTGGGAGCATAACGTCGACAAGTGGTGAAAAACTCACTAATAAAGTTGATAAATTAGACACGTGTGTAATAAGTCCCCACATATCCATATCCCCCACATCCCACATATCCATGCATTGACCACATAACACCACACCTGAGTGTAGAGCTGAAAGGTAAAGTGAAGCCCAGGATAAGATGAATAGCAGTGATCATGACAGGAATCAGATGCTGTAGGATGTATGATATATGATGTTATAAAAGTTTTCAATGTGTAATAAGTCTCCATACTAATTACATCCCACATACCCATGCACTGACTTATAACACCCACACCTGAGTGCAGAGCTGAAAGGTAAAGTAAAGATCAGGTTCTTGTGGTACCCAGATGCAATAGGATACAAGCAGGATGGCAGTACAGTATACCTGTGGGACATGTAAAAAGGGTCTTGGGAAAAAATCTAGAATCACATGCAACCTTTGCTTTTCAAAACATCATGTTACCTGTGCAAGAATAAACACTGCAATCAAAAATGACATCTATCTAGATAGGTGTTTCTGGATCTGCAACAGGGATGTGGAACTATGGACAGATATCAGGAAAGCACTCTGGAGGTTAATAAACAATAAACATGAAAAAAAGGAGGAACTATTGAATAGTCTACCTGGAATATATAGAGCATGGGAAGACAGGAAAGGAGTAAAGTCTAACACACAGAATGCCCAGTCTACAAAAAATGACCCAAAAATAAGCAGATACACACTGGAAAAAACACAGGAAACAAAAACAACAGCTAGCTCAGTCCCCAGCCTTAGGGCTGACCCAGCCCCAGCCATTGTGAAAATCCAGATTCAGTTAAAGACTCCTCCACAGCCACCAAGACATAGCCCCATGTACAAATGTAGTAGAGGAGCCCTCCTCTGGGGTAGACTCTTCTGCAGCCATCACAGTCATAGCCTATAGTACAAATGTTGTAGGGGAGTCCCCTTCCAGGAAAAATGTTGGTGCCATGACAACAGATGGTGGTGTCTCTGGTTTGGCTATGGAGGACTGTAGTGCAGCTCTAGGGCCTGCACAGATTAGGAACACATCCAGTACAAATTGTACCCAGCCAAAAACAAAATGGTGTAAATATTATGTTTGATGCATCTGTAAACACGGAATGTCAGGGAAAACGAATGGGGCATACAACTTTGAGCATCCCGAAAAATGCCGTGACCTCCTGTCTAGGGGAGTGTGTCGTTCTACCTCTTGCAAATACAGTGGACCCCCGGTTAACGAACTTTTTTTCATTCCAGTAGTATGTTCAGGTGCCAGTACTGACCGAATTTGTTCCCATAAGGAATATTGTGAAGTAGATTAGTCCATTTCAGACCCCCAAACATACACGTACAAACGCACTTACATAAATACACTTACATAATTGGTCGCATTTGGAGGTGATCGTTAAGCGGGGGTCCACTGTACTTCCACCCTGAGATGTGTCAGTCTTCAGTCTTTGAAAAACAATGTTGCAATATCAATTGCACTGCATACCATCTAAAAGGGACCAGGAGGCACACACCCCGTACAACACATCATAGTAGCTATGGTAGCTATGACAACACCTCAAGTGATTTTTTAGTGGCAGGAAACAAAGAAAGAAAATGGAAAGAGATAACCAAAATAGTCCACCACCTTGGAGCCTTGATGGACTGAAGGCACAGCCAGTGGCCCCTCAGGGCTCACGGCTACTGATGCCAGCAACAAAATCCCCCCAACAAACATGCAACACAACCTCATTTATATTTGCTAATATACAAGGCCTTAAGCAATCCACCAACAACAAACTACCTGTCATTAGTGGACTTCTAGGGGAGTAAAATACACTGTTTGCAGACTTCACAGAGACCCATGTAAAAGATTACTTTGACAGTGAAATAAGGATACCTGGATACAACCTTTTCAGATGTGACAGAAAGAACAGGCAACAAGGAGGGGTTGGCCTGTATGTCAGTCTCTCATTTGCACAGAAATATTGAACACCACAAATGATGTAGTTGAAGTTCTGACAATGAAAATCGAGAACCAAAGCTTAGTCATTGTACTTGTATATAAGCCACCGGATGCAACTTCCCAACAGTTCAAAGAACAGTCAAAAATTTGCTCCTGTCTGGATAACTTTCCTGCCCCATCCCCAAACATCTTGCTGCTTGGTGACTTCAATCTAAGACACACAAAATGGAAGAATATAGCAAATAATGTTGTAGCAGAAATAATCCCTGAATTTCTGCAACAAACACACCCTAAGTCAGCAAATAGTGGAGCCAACAAGACTGGAGAAAACACTGGACCTTATTTCCACCAATAATGAGGACCTGGTAAGGAATATAACAATATCAAAAACAACAAATTCTGATCACAATCTAACTGAAGTCCAGACTTGCATGCACAGGAGTCCTAATCGGCAAGATGCATACAGTTATGAGGGTACCTTTACCAAATTCAACTTCAACAAGAACATCAACTGGGATCAGGTAAACTATGCCCTAAATGAAACATGCTGGGAGGATATCTTAAATTACATGGACCCTAACCAATGCCTCGAAAAGATCACCCTCCAGGTAGCTGAAGTATGTAAAAGGTCTATTCCTACAAGACAAAAGAAAAGAAGAAGTAAACTGGAGAGAGACGCTCCCTCTACAGGAGAAGACGAAGAATCATTGAGCTCCTCAAGAATACCAGATTATCTAATACACGGAAGTGTTAACCAGGGAAGTGGAAAATATTGAGCTAAATTTAAAGGACTCATACAGGATACAGGAGAGAAAAGAGGAGCTACACGCGATTAATGAAATTGAAAGAAATTCGAAATATTTCTTTTCATATGCCCAAAACAAGTAAAAAACCACTTCTAGTATAGGGCCCCTGCTCAGACAAGACGGATCCTACACTGACGACAACAAAGAAATGAGCAAGGTACTGAAATCGCAGTATAATTCAGTGTTCAGCGAGCCACTAACCAGTTTAAAGATAGACAATCCAAACAATTTTCTCATGAATGAGCCTCAAAACCCTGCCAATGTAGGCCAGATTTATGACATAACCCTAACTCCACTAGACTTTGAGAAAGCCATCGACGACATGCCCATGCACTCAGCTCCAGGCCCAGACTCGTGGAACTCGGTGTTCATTAAAAACTGCAAGAAACCCCTCTCATGGGTCCTAAGTATGCTATGGAGAAGGAGCTTAGACACAGGCGAGATTCCACAGTCACTAAAAACAACAGATATAACCCCACTTCATAAAGGTGGCAGCAAAGCAGTAGCTAAGAACTATAGACCAGTAGCTAAGAACTATAGACCAATAGCTTTAACGTCCCACATCATAAAAATCTTTGAAAGAGTTCTAAGAAGCAGGATAGAAAACCACCTGGACTCCCAAAAACTGCACAACCCAGGGCAACATGGTTTCAGAGCAGGTCGCTCCTGCCTCTCGCAACTACTAGACCACTATGATATGGTCCTAGATGCACTGGAAAACAAACAGAATGCGGATGTAGTATACACAAAGCAGGTGAAATTGCAGAGCTAGAGAATGTACAGAGAACCTTTACTGCACGTATAAGTTCCATCAAACACCTTAACTACTGGGAGCGCCTGGAAGCACTTGACTTGTACTCACTAGAGCGCAGGCGAGAGAGATATATCATAATCTACACCTGGAAGATTCTGGAGGGACTGGTCCCTAATATGCACACTGCAATCATTCCATACGAAAGCAAAAGACTTGGCAGGCGATGCAACATACCCCCAGTGAAAAGTAGGGGCGTCACTGGTACACTAAGAGAAAACGCAGTAAGTGTCTGGGGCCCAAGACTGTTCAATAGCCTCCCACCAGCAATAAGGGGCATTACGGGAAGACCCCTGGTTGTCTTCAAGAGGGAGCTGGACAGATACCTAAAGACGGTGCCGGATCAGCCAGGCTGTGGTTCGTACGTTGGATTGCGTGCGGCCAGCAGTAACAGCCTCGTTGATCAGGCCCTGATCCACCGGGAGGTCTGGTCGTGGACCGGGCCGCGGGGGCGTTGATCCCCGGAATGCCCTCCAGGTAGACTCCAGGTAGACATGTGCAACACTTGGGTAACTTTACTGCAGAAGCTACACAGTGGCTTCAGCAGTCCAATATAAAGAAGAATGATGAAGATCAGGAGGTTAAGATAATCAGTCCCTCAGCCTCAGGCTGAGATTGAGTGCCTCAAAACTATGTATTCAAGGGTGATGGACTGATTACATCTTCTTTACATCTCTACTGCTTCTGCTGCCTCCTCTGTACTCGACCGAAGAAGTGTACCGTGTAGGCGAAACGTTTCGGAATAAAGACACCTAACTGTTGCACATGGGTTTTACTTAATAAACAATGTGCAGCAGAACTTTTCCATGAATCCACATTAAGTCACTGATGATATTCCTTAAAGGAATAACTGACCACTGGTTGTTTCAACGTGGTGAAATTCCTAACCGAGAAAATTCAAAAAGAACTAAATAGGCCTGCGGGCCACTGGAAGCAACAATTTGCTTGACTCAAGACTGCAGCGGTTTTCTACTGAACGTCATCCAAATCTTTGTGTATAACACACACCACGTGTCGTGGGGGTTCATCAGGAGATATTTGGAGTAAGAAATACACACGTTGGTTTTTTAGTGAATGTCATCCAAATCCTTGTGGATAACACTTACACCACAAACGGGTAAGGTCACAAGGTCACCTTCACCACACTCAACTGTGAATCACGACTTGGGTACAGAGATCCACAAATCACTGAGATGAGCCTTCAGTGCTTCCCTGCTAGGAATCCCTCGCCTGATGCCGGGACACCTTTACATGATGTTCACATTAGCCAGACTTTCCCCTGAATTCGGTTTTCAAAATCGTTTGCCTGGGTGCAAGACTGAGTTGCCGTAAATGGCAAGGAATGAACACTGATCAAGTGTTCTGCACATGTGAGAATGTCAGTCACTATAACATTCACAAATCCGAGGTCTTAAACCTGGAGAATGTGAACAGAACCTTCACTGCTCGCACAGGTTCAGTTAGGCACCTAAATTACTGGGAACATTTGAAGTCCCTCTGTACTCTTTGGAACGTAGGTGAAACATGCATTATAGTTTACACCTGAAAAATTCTGCTCATACCAATCGTTCCCTATGAAAGCAAGAGGATTGACAGGTAAAAACTCCGTATGTGTGAAAGGGCCAACACTTTTCATATATAACGGAGATTGCCAACAGACCCCTGGCTGTCTTGAAAAAAGGAAATGGACAAGTTTCTCAAATTAGTTCCGGATCAGCCGCACTGTGGTGCTTACAGTGACCTTCGTGCGGCTAGTACCAACAGCCTAACTGATGTGATGAATGGTTTGAAAAACCGACAAGTTGAAGATTGAGACACTTATGCAGCATATGGGAATCTTTATTCAGGAAACGTTTCGCCACATAGTGGCTTCATCAGTCCAATACAAAGAGGAAGGCGTAAGGAGAGGAGTATGAGGTAATCAGTCCCTCAGCCTGGAGTCGATGTGTTCAGTCCATCAATCTTGTAGAATGTACAGCATAGGGCCGTAGACGTGGCTTATATACTGTAGTGAGGTGACTTGAAGCAGACGGAGGCGGGATCATAGTGGTACCATCCACTAGTCGAAGTAGGTCTTTGTCCAAAGGTTGAACAAGCGTTGAAGAATTCTTTGTAAGAAGATCCCATGATGATGCAGTGTCTGACAGTTGTGATGAATGGTTTGAAAAACCGACAAGTTGAAGATTGAGACACTTATGCAGCATAGGGGAATCTTTATTCAGGAAACGTTTCGCCACACAGTACGCATGCATGCTCGCGCACAGCAAAGAAGCGGGGCCAGGAGCTGTAAACTGGCCCCCGCAATCACATATAGGTGAGTTAACATACACACACACTTGCCAAAAGCTGTGAATCGACCCCTGCAACCATATACAGGTGAGTACACACACGCAAACCGAACAGTGCAAGTGTCTTACCGACAAGTACCTTTGACAAATGGTAACTAACACGCACTTTGGAGGACAAGAACACAGTAACTGGTTAACAGTACGTCCAGGTTTATATCTCACAGATTATATCACATTTTCCTTCTACTGTCAATCTCGTTAGCTGGCGAAAACATAAACCTCTTTTTTTTTTTTGTGGTTCATAGGTACTGGTGTTCGTTGCGAGGGTTGGCAGTGGATGTGCACCACCACACAACAATGAGAATACAAAATATGAGAAAAAAGTGGTTACAGGGAGGACAATGAGAACTTTCAAAACAAGAGAAAACCTGTCAGTGATGGTACTGCAAAATTACTACTTGTGCTCTCCCGCCTCGAACACTGCTCTGTGCTCACTTGTGCTCTCCCGCCTCCAACACTGCTCTGTGCTCACTTGTGCTCTCCCGCCTCCAACACTGCTCTGTGCTCACTTGTGCTCTCCCGCCTCGAACACTGCTCTGTGCTCACTTGTGCTCTCCCGCCTCCAACACTGCTCTGTGCTCACTTGTGCTCTCCCGCCTCGAACACTGCTCTGTGCTCACTTGTGCTCTCCCGGCTCCAACACTGCTCTGTGCTCACTTGTGCTCTCCCGCCTCCAACACTGCTCTGTGCTCACTTGTGCTCTCCCGCCTCCAACACTGCTCTGTGCTCACTTGTGCTCTCCCGGCTCCAACACTGCTCTGTGCTCACTTGTGCTCTCCCGCCTCCAACAATGCTCTGTGCTCACTTGTGCTCTCCCGCCTCGAACACTGCTCTGTGCTCACTTGTGCTCTCCTGCCTAAAACACTGCTCTGTGCTCACTTGTGCTCTCCCGCTTCCAACACTGCTCTGTGCTCACTTGTGCTCTCCCGCCTCGAACACTGCTCTGTGCTCACTTGTGCTCTCCCGCCTCCAACACTGCTCTGTGCTCACTTGTGCTCTCCCGCCTCCAACACTGCTCTGTGCTCACTTGTGCTCTCCCGCCTCCAACACTGCTCTGTGCTCACTTGTGCTCTCCCGCCTCCAACACTGCTCTGTGCTCACTTGTGCTCTCCCGCCTCGAACACTGCTCTGTGCTCACTTGTGCTCTCCCGCCTCGAACACTGCTCTGTGCTCACTTGTGCTCTCCCGCCTCGAACACTGCTCTGTGCTCACTTGTGCTCTCCCGCCTCGAACACTGCTCTGTGCTCACTGTGCTCTCCCGCCTCCAACACTGCTCTGTGCTCACTTGTGCTCTCCCGCCTCCAACACTGCTCTGTGCTCACTTGTGCTCTCCCGCCTCGAACACTGCTGTGCTCACTTGTGCTCTCCCGCGTCCAACACTGCTCTGTGCTCACTTCTGCTCTCCCGCCTCGAACACTGCTGTGCTCACTTGTGCTCTCCCGCCTCGAACACTGCTCTGTGCTCACTTGTGCTCTCCCGCCTCGAACACTGCTCTGTGCTCACTTGTGCTCTGCCGCCTCGAACACTGCTCTGTGCTCACTTGTGCTCTCCCGCCTCGAACACTGCTCTGTGCTCACTTGTGCTCTCCCGCCTCGAACACTGCTCTGTGCTCACTTGTGCTCTCCCGCCTCCAACACTGCTCTGTGCTCACTTGTGCTCTCCCGCCTCCAACACTGCTCTGTGCTCACTTGTGCTCTCCCGCCTCGAACACTGCTCTGTGCTCACTAGTGCTCTCCCGCCTCCAACACTGCTCTGTGCTCACTTGTGCTCTCCCGCCTCGAACACTGCTCTGTGCTCACTTGTGCTCTCACGCCTCCAACACTGCTCTGTGCTCACTTGTGCTCTCCCGCCTCGAACACTGCTCTGTGCTCACTTGTGCTCTCCCGCCTCGAACACTGCTCTGTGCTCACTTGTGCTCTCCCGCCTCGAACACTGCTCTGTGCTCACTTTTGCTCTCCCGCCTCCAACACTGCTCTGTGCTCACTTGTGCTCTTCCGCCTCCAACACTGCTCTGTGCTCACTTGTGCTCTCCCGCCTCCAACACTGCTCTGTGCTCACTTGTGCTCTCCCGCCTCGAACGCTGCTCTGTGCTCACTTGTGCTCTCCCGCCTCCAACACTGCTCTGTGCTCACTTGTGCTCTCCCGCCTCCAACACTGCTCTGTGCTCACTTGTGCTCTCCCGCCTCCAACACTGCTCTGTGCTCACTTGTGCTCTCCCGCCTCGAACACTGCTCTGTGCTCACTTGTGCTCTCCCCCCTCGAACACTGCTCTGTGCTCACTTGTGCTCTCCCGCCTCCAACACTGCTCTGTGCTCACTTGTGCTCTCCCGCCTCCAACACTGCTCTGTGCTCATCTGTGCTCTCCCGCCTCGAACACTGCTCTGTGCTCACTTGTGCTCTCCCGCCTCGAACACTGCTCTGTGCTCACTTGTGCTCTCCCGCCTCGAACACTGCTCTGTGCTCACTTGTGCTCTCCCGCCTCCAACACTGCTCTGTGGTCACTTGTGCTCTCCCGCCTCCAACACTGCTCTATGCTCACTTGTGCTCTCCCGCCTCCAACACTGCTCTGTGCTCACTTGTGCTCTCCCGCTATCATGTGGGAGTTCGATACGTGGATTAGGGTAGAAATACTCACGTAGGCTGTTATACGTATAATTACTGTTATGTGGACAGAGCTCTTGCCAGCCGTACCTATCTCACTGCTCACACTCGTAATACTGCCTAGCCGGCTGGCCAGTACCCCGTAGTGGGTGTTTTGAAATTGTGTCAACTCAGCACAATATGAAAGACCGTGACTCAAGACGGTTGGTCGTTGAGTCAACGGACGGTTACGGTAACTGGTTACTAGACTGGTAACTGGTTACTACTACTGAGAGCTCAGCGACGCTAACGTATGTCGTCCCGACATACAACTAATACAAACTAGAGATGGCAGGTATACGGCTTGGGCTGATTCTATACAATGTCAAAGTACACAACATGAACATTATAGATACATAAGTAGAACATTGGAATGAAAGCTTACGTAACTGAAACTGTAATGCAATACAAGGTATACTATAGTACAACTTAAAACTCAACAAATGAACAACGAACTCAACATTGAGATTACAAGTGATAAAAACAAAAATTTTGATCGATCGATCTGTATTCGTGTGATCTACGGATTCTGAGGAAGGAATATATACAAAGAAAGAGTGTTTAACAGAAAGGCAGATTCGGTGCACGCAAATCTAGACTGTTAACTCTCAGAATGCGGAGAGAACATGAACACAAAAAAAAAATTCTTGAATACTGATAAGTTGATACTGTAATTATTCATCTATACAGGTTATTTACATTTAACCCCAACTCTGCTAGGGTAAGATTGGCATATGCAGAATGGGTGTCATCTCTGGGAGGATCAAACTCTGTAGCATTGGCTAACTCATGCTGTATTTGAGGCAAATCTGAATTGGAAGTTACAAATGATACTTGAGGATTTCTCAATACCTGTCGTGTACGTAGGGAATAACGACATTCAGGTTGATCATCTGACTGAGTATCAGAGGAAGAGAGTACAGGATCAGGAGGATTGTCAGAGTCTGTCACATTAGTCTGGGTTGGAACATCATTATCATCACATACTAACTTCATATGATCCAAATGCGATTCTTTATACTGACCAGTACTAATCTCTCTAACCTTATACTTATTACCAGTGATATGTTCAACTACTCGATAAGGACCAACAAGCTTTTGATCAAGCTTTGGCATTGCAGACGTTTTGTTAAAATTAGTCAGCATAACTCTCGAACCTACTTTGATTTTGGATGGCTTTACTCGAGTATTTGCGACTCTTGTAAATTCAGCTGTTGATTTATGAAGTGTTTCACGGATTCTTCTAAAAACACTTTGAGCTAAGCTGGTACGAGTTGCTACGAAATCATCAGGGTTGTAATTTGGTTTCGGATTAGAATATAACAACTCATAAGGCAAACGTTTATCTACACCATACAATGCATAATGTGGAGTGTCACCTATAGAAACATTGTAAGCAGAATTTATAGCACACTGCACATCAGGTATAACTTCATCCCAAGTTTCACTATTGGGATTGATAGTGGCTCTCAATACATCAAGTACTTTCTTATTGGTTCGTTCCGCTAACCCATTGCTGGCAGGATGATGAGGAACAATGGTGGATTTAGAGATCTTGTACAAGGTACACAAATTTTCAAGAATTTCATTACAGAATTCACCTCCATTATCTGTTACTAGGGACTTAGGGGTGGTATGCCTGCAGATAATGCGTTCTTTAAACGCTTTAGCTACTGTCTCGGCAGTCTTATCTGCAATAGGAACTAACTCGCAATATCTGGTGAAATGGTCTACCATAACACACAGATGTTTGTTACCTTGGAGGGAACATCGGAAATTAGTTAACAAATCTAGCGCAACTCTTTCCCAAGGTTCGCTAGTAGTTGGATACACTTGGATTGGATTAGGACCATTAGCATTGCCTTTATGTTGCATGCAGACACTACATTTCTTAACATACTCAGAAATATCAGTTGCCATACGAGGCCAAAAGTATTTCAATCTGGCTTGTTTTACTGAACGATCCATACCAGGGTGTGCAACACCTGGTACATCGTGAACTAGCTGTAAGGCTACATTCACTAGTGACTGTGGAATTACTAACTGGTATACTCTTCTGCTAGGAGTACCCAACTCGGCTGTTCGATACAGTAATTCTTGGTTCATGACAAAGTCACTGATGGGAGCTGGTGGCTTCACAGTCAGAATAAGATCTTCCTGGAGCAGGAATCGAATCACACCAGACCACAAGGGATCGGTTCTTTCTTACTGGAGGAATGAACAAACTCGGTGGAGTGGATGACTCCCCCCGGTTGAAAAATTAACGCTATAACACGCAATATGAGCAAGGGAGAACGAATCTACTATCTCAAACTGCAAGCACAGGAGAAAAGAAATGAACACGGTGAACAATGCTGATATACTGAGTCGCACACAGTGACACGAGGTATCAACTATAAAGAAACTACACTTACAAACTTTAACAACGTGGAAGTTACTCGAGAAATAACTTCTTACAATGCACTGATTACTGTCAACTAGGATGGGATCACAATCTGAAACACAAGGGACAACAACAACACTCAAGTGAGCACACTAGCCACAGAAACGTCTTTCTGCACGGCTTGTGGCATCAGCAAGAGATGGCATAACTCGTTGCAAGTAAAGTTCTTCTCAAAGCGTCCCCTGGGAAGGAACGAATACTTGTACAAGTCGCCATCGCAAGGATAGTAGAGCACTATCGTGCGTGCATGATATTGTGACTGGAGTCCAGACAGGAGTGACAGTATTACTAGTGCCTGACCGCTCGGCTACGTTAATAAGTAATTCACGGATCTATAGGAACTTAATCTGAACTTCACATTTCGCAGCACTTTAACAAATCTCAGATACAAGCTGTGAGAACAAACACATTGCTCGAGGGCTAGGTATTGTCTGTCAGTCGGTAAGGAATTGTGAGGACTGATGACAGGGCCAGCAGTAGTAGCCTGAGAGGACTGAGTGTCGACATTCACTAAAGTATCACTTGACGGTATGTGAGACATAATGGCAAAGTAACACGAGAACAAATAAGGCAAAAATAATGAACAATAAAAATGATATAAAATTCTAGAATTGAAATGAAAAGATATACAACTAATTCTGCAGAATAATGTCTAAACACTGCAAGAAGAAGGAAAACTCAATTTAAAGGACTATTGACAAAAATAAAAAAATTTACATTGAAATATACAAGTAAAAATATTACTGGAGACTGAATTAAATTCAAAATGAGCTGTCTTTACTCTTGCTAATAAAAAATTAATTAATTAAATTATTTAAATCAATGTGAAAGTGTAAAATAAAATTATTAAATTGTTAACTGGGAAATTTAAGTATTTTCTAAGAATGCATAGACAAAATTAAAATATAATTCACAAAATATCAATAAAAGAAAATAATTCACTGCAGAACAAGTTCAACAAAATAATTCACTTCAGAACAAGTGCAACAAAATAAAGTATAGAAATAATCACTGCAGTAATAAAGTGTCACTGGGAAAACTCAGGTAAAATAATGAATTAAAATTATGAAGATCAAAAAAATAAACTGATTGAACACTTTAACTCTTAATTGTAAATTAGACAAAACAATTTACTCAAACAGAGTAAAGAAAACACTTTACGTTAAAAGTAATTGAAATTACATCAAGAGTGAATTTGTTCAAGAATATAAAATATGAATAAAAACACAGGAACAAAACAGGGAATATAACACTTACAGTGACGGAGCACACTTCATTAAAAAAATATTCTTACAACAAAATCCTGCTGTGACTGATACAAAATCTTGCTGTGACTGATACAACAAAAATCTTGCTGGCAAAAATAATGGTACACAGTCTGCGAAAAATTAGAGGAATGAGACACTGTTGGCATACGAAAAAAAAATGACACACATAGAAATAAATGGAAAATTTGGTATACTGGGGTAAATATCACTGCAGAATACAACGCTGAAAGAATACAATAAAAAAAAATGAATCACTTCACACAGAGTGACTGACTGGTACACTACACAATAATACTTACTACAGACGAGTAGCAAAATGAAAAACACAGAATAAAATAATATAAGATAAGTGAAAACACTGAAAAATATTGGAAAAATACTGAGTTAAAGAAATACTGCGTTTACACTGAAAAAAACACAAGGTTTAGAGTACACAAGCAATTTACTATAAATGTCTCACACTCGCAAATGTCTTTAAATGCAAGAAAAATGTCTAAGAAAATTATCACTGGAGTCTGGAGTAGTAGACTGGCGGTGAGTACTGGTGGTGGGGCGGGGGTAGGGTGTCCAGGGCGGTGAGGGCTGACGTCACCTACACTCACTGTTGTCGTGAAGAAATGTGCGTTCTAGGCGAACTCACATAACTGGCTTTATCTCGTTGGCACCAGCTACAATCTCTTGACCAATTATGTGAGCCAAAACAGTACTAGGACCCGGTACAAGGGTGCAAACAACCACAGGTAGATGAGTGGATGGCTGGTGGTGGGTGTGACTCTCGCTGGGGTACTGCCGCGCACCCCGGGTGGTGGGAGAGAGAGGTGGGGGGGACGCTGGGGGTCTGCCGCGCACCCCACTCACCCACGAAGGTGGCTTGGAAAAACCCACTCTATGCCACAGGAATGGTAAAAACCACTCTTAGCATCCAACAGGGAGCACAAAGCGATATAAACAATACCTCAGAGGAGCTTGGCTTACTTCTTACTGCGTGGCTTACTTCTCTCTCTCAGCTGGGTTAGAAGCTGGGTTGGCTGGCTGGCTTACCCCACGAGAATGGATGACTGGAAGACGTGTAACAATGCACAAAGCACGGAGGAGCAGTTGGATGACAGGAGACAGGCTGGATGATAGGCTGACTGGCGTTCACTTCCACAGTCTGGCTTACTGACTGGCTTAATTGCAAAATCCGGGTCAACCCCTCGGAGATTGAAGCAATTAGCACACGAACTAAGCCAGGAAGCTTGAAACGGCTGCAACAGGCTTGCAGGCAGGCAATAGGTTTGAGGGGAGTAGGCGACTGCTGGCTGGTGGTGCGCGAGGGTAGAGCTGGTGGCTCGAGACTCACCTTTGACCCTGCCGGCTACTCACAACAGTCTTCAAACGCCTTGAATTACCCTTAAAAACGTAAATTCACGCTCCACACCGCTGTACACCATTTATCATGTGGGAGTTCGATACGTGGATTAGGGTAGAAATACTCACGTAGGCTGTTATACGTATAATTACTGTTATGTGGACAGAGCTCTTGCCAGCCGTACCTATCTCACTGCTCACACTCGTAATACTGCCTAGCCGGCTGTCCAGTACCCCGTAGTGGGTGTTTTGAAATAGTGTCAACTCAGCACAATATGAAAGACCGTGACTCAAGACGGTTGGTCGTTGAGTCAACGGACGGTTACGGTAACTGGTTACTAGACTGGTAACTGGTTACTACTACTGAGACCGCCTCCAACACTGCTCTGTGCTCACTTGTGCTCTCCCGCCTCCAACACTGCTCTGTGCTCACTTGTGCTCTCCCGCCTAAAACACTGCTCTGTGCTCACTTGTGCTCTCCCGCTTCCAACACTGTTCTGTGCTCACTTGTGCTCTCCCGCCTCGAACACTGCTCTGTGCTCACTTGTGCTCTCCCGCCTCCAACACTGCTCTGTGCTCACTTGTGCTCTCCCGCCTCGAACACTGCTCTGTGCTCACTGTGCTCTCCCGCCTCCAACACTGCTCTGTGCTCACTTGTGCTCTCCCGCCTCGAACACTGCTCTGTGCTCACTTGTGCTCTCCCGCCTCGAACACTGCTGTGCTCACTTGTGCTCTCCCGCGTCCAACACTGCTCTGTGCTCACTTCTGCTCTCCCGCCTCGAACACTGCTGTGCTCACTTGTGCTCTCCCGCCTCGAACACTGCTCTGTGCTCACTTGTGCTCTCCCGCCTCGAACACTGCTCTGTGCTCACTTGTGCTCTGCCGCCTCGAACACTGCTCTGTGCTCACTTGTGCTCTCCCGCCTCGAACACTGCTCTGTGCTCACTTGTGCTCTCCCGCCTCGAACACTGCTCTGTGCTCACTTGTGCTCTCCCGCCTCCAACACTGCTCTGTGCTCACTTGTGCTCTCCCACCTCCAACACTGCTCTGTGCTCACTTGTGCTCTCCCGCCTCGAACACTGCTCTGTGCTCACTAGTGCTCTCCCGCCTCCAACACTGCTCTGTGCTCACTTGTGCTCTCCCGCCTCGAACACTGCTCTGTGCTCACTTGTGCTCTCACGCCTCCAACACTGCTCTGTGCTCACTTGTGCTCTCCCGCCTCGAACACTGCTCTGTGCTCACTTGTGCTCTCCCGCCTAGAACACTGCTCTGTGCTCACTTGTGCTCTCCCGCCTCGAACACTGCTCTGTGCCCACTTGTGCTCTCCCGCCTCGAACACTGCTCTGTGCTCACTTGTGCTCTCCCGCCTCGAACACTGCTCTGTGCTCACTTGTGCTCTCCCGCCTCGAACACTGCTCTGTGCTCACTTGTGCTCTCCCGCCTCGAACACTGCTCTGTGCTCACTTGTGCTCTCCCGCCTCGAACACTGCTCTGTGCTCACTTTTGCTCTCCCGCCTCCAACACTGCTCTGTGCTCACTTGTGCTCTTCCACCTCCAACACTGCTCTGTGCTCACTTGTGCTCTCCCGCCTCCAACACTGCTCTGTGCTCACTTGTGCTCTCCCGCCTCGAACGCTGCTCTGTGCTCACTTGTGCTCTCCCGCCTCCAACACTGCTCTGTGCTCACTTGTGCTCTCCCGCCTCCAACACTGCTCTGTGCTCACTTGTGCTCTCCCGCCTCGAACACTGCTCTGTGCTCACTTGTAATCTCCCGCCTCGAACACTGCTCTGTGCTCACTTGTGCTCTCCCGCCTCGAACACTGCTCTGTGCTCACTTGTGCTCTCCCGCCTCCAACACTGCTCTGTGCTCACTTGTGCTCTCCCGCCTCCAACACTGCTCTGTGCTCATCTGTGCTCTCCCGCCTCGAACACTGCTCAGTGCTCACTTGTGCTCTCCCGCCTCGAACACTGCTCTGTGCTCACTTGTGCTCTCCCGCCTCGAACACTGCTCTGTGCTCACTTGTGCTCTCCCGCCTCCAACACTGCTCTGTGGTCACTTGTGCTCTCCCGCCTCCAACACTGCTCTATGCTCACTTGTGCTCTCCCGCCTCCAACACTGCTCTGTGCTCACTTGTGCTCTCCCGCCTCCAACACTGCTCTGTGCTCACTTGTGCTCTCCCGCCTCCAACACTGCTCTTTGCTCACTTGTGCTCTCCCGCCTCCAACACTGCTCTGTGCTCACTTGTGCTCTCCCGCCTCCAACACTGCTCTGTGCTCACTTGTGCTCTCCCGCCTCCAACACTGCTCTGTGCTCACTTGTGCTCTCCCGCCTCCAACACTGCTCTGTGCTCACTTGTGCTCTCCCGCCTCCAACACTGCTCTGTGCTCACTTGTGCTCTCCCGCCTCCAACACTGCTCTGTGCTCACTTGTGCTCTCCCGCCTCCAACACTGCTCTGTGCTCACTTGTGCTCTCCCGGCTCCAACACTGCTCTGTGCTCACTTGTGCTCTCCCGCTTCCAACACTGCTCTGTGCTCACTTGTGCTCTCCCGCCTCGAACACTGCTCTGTGCTCACTTGTGCTCTCCCGCCTCCAACACTGCTCTGTGCTCACTTGTGCTCTCCCGCCTCCAACACTGCTCTGTGCTCACTTGTGCTCTCCCGGCTCCAACACTGCTCTGTGCTCACTTGTGCTCTCCCGCCTCCAACACTGCTCTGTGCTCACTTGTGACCTCCCGCCTCCAACACTGCTCTGTGCTCACTTGTGCTCTCCCGCCTCCAACACTGCTCTGTGCTCACTTGTGCTCTCCCGCCTCGAACACTGCTCTGTGCTCACTTGTGCTCTCCCGCCTCCAACACTGCTCTGTGCTCACTTGTGCTCTCCCGCCTCCAACACTGCTCTGTGCTCACTTGTGCTCTCCCGCCTCCAACACTGCTCTGTGCTCACTTGTGCTCTCCCGCCTCGAACACTGCTCTGTGCTCACTGTGCTCTCCCGCCTCCAACACTGCTCTGTGCTCACTTGTGCTCTCCCGCCTCGAACACTGCTCTGTGCTCACTTGTGCTCTCCCGCCTCGAACACTGCTGTGCTCACTTGTGCTCTCCCGTGTCCAACACTGCTCTGTGCTCACTTCTGCTCTCCCGCCTCGAACACTGCTGTGCTCACTTGTGCTCTCCCGCCTCGAACACTGCTCTGTGCTCACTTGTGCTCTCCCGCTCTCAGTAGTAGTAACCAGTTACCAGTAACCAGTTACCAGTAACCTGTCCGTTGACTCAACGACCAACCGTCTTGAGTCACGGTCTGTGCTGAGCTGACACTATTTTCAAAAGACCCACTACGGGGTACTGGCCAGCCGGCTAGTCAGTTTTACGAGTGTAACCAAGGAGACAGGTAACGGCTGCGGGTTCTCTCCACATATCTACGATTATACGTAATAACAGCCTACGTGAGTATTTCTACCCTAATCCACGTATCGAACTCCCACATAATAAATGGTGTACAGCGGTGTGGAGCGTGGATTTACGTTTTTAAGGGTAATTCAAGGCGTTTGAAGACTGTTGTGAGTAGCCGGCAGGGTCAAAGGTGAATCTCCAGCCAGCCAACCTCCCCTCACACCCTCTAGCCAGCCGTTTATACCTTCACTCACAACCTTCAGCCTGCAAGCCTGTTGCAGCCGTTTCAAGCTTCCTGGCTTAGTTCGTGTGCTAATTGCTTCAATCTCCGAGGGGTTGACCCGGATTTTGCAATTAAGCCAGTCAGTAAGCCAGACTGTGGAAGTGAACGCCAGTCAGCCTATCATCCAGCCTGTCTCCTGTCATCCAACTGCTCCTCCGTGCTTTGTGCATCGTTACACGTCTTCCAGTCAGCCATTCTCGTGGGGTAAGCCAGTCAGCCAACCCAGCTTCTAACCCAGCTGAGAGAGAGAAGTAAGCCACGCAGTAAGAAGTAAGCCAAGCTCCTCTGAGGTATTGTTTATATCGCTTTGTGCTCCCTGTTGGATGCTAAGAGTGGTTTTTACCATTCCTGTGGCATAGAGTGGGTTTTTCAAGCCATCTTCGTGGGTGAGTGGGGTGCGCGGCAGACCCCCAGCATCCCCCCCCACCACTCTCTCCCACCACTCGGGGTGCGCGGCAGTACCCCAGCGAGAGTAACACCCATCACTCTCTACCACCACCACCAGCCACCCACTCATCTACCTGTGGTTGTTTGCACCCTTGTACCGGGTCCTAGTACTGTTTTGGCTCACATAATTGGTCAAGAGATTGTAGCTGGTGCCAACGAGATAAAGCCAGTTATGTGAGTTCGCCTAGAACGCACATTTCTTCACGACAACAGTGTGAGTGGAGGAGGAACCCCCCCCCCCCGTCACCAGTACTCACCGCCCGCCCACAGGACAACACCTTCTTCCCGTCACCAGTAATCGCCCGTCTACTCCTCCCGACTTCAGTGATAATTTCCTTGAGACATTTTTCTTGCATTTAACGACATTTGCGTGTGTGAGACATTTATAGTAAAATTGCTTGTGTACTCTAAACCTTGTGTTTTCAGTGTAAACGCAGTATTCTTTGACTCAGTATTTTTACAATATTTTTTCAGTGTTTTTATTTATCTTATATTTTTTATTCTGTGTTTTTTCTTATGCTACTCCTGTCTCTAGTAAGTATTATTGTGTAGTGTACCAGTCAGTCACCCTGTGTGAAGTGATTCATTTTTTTTTATTGTATTCTTTCAGCATACCAAATTATCCATTTATTTCTATGTGTGTCTTTTTTTTTCGTATGCCAGCAGTGTCTCATTCCTCTAATTTTTTCGCAGACTGTGTACCATTATTTTTGCCAGCAAATTTTTGTCGTATCAGTCACAGCAAGATTTTGTTGTATCAGTCACAGCAGGAATTTGTTGTAAGAATAAATTAATACTGTTGGGTGCTCCGTCACTGTAAGTGTTATATTCCCTGTTTTGTTCCTGTGTTTTATTTTTTTTCATATTTTTATATTCTTGAACAAATTCACTCTTGATGCAATTTCAATTACTTTTAACGTAAAGTGTTTTCTTACTCTGTTTGAGTAAATTGTTTTGTCTAATTTACAATTAAGAGTTAAAGTGTTCAATCAGTTTAATTTTTTTTGATCTTCATATTTTAATTCATTATTTTACCTGAGTTTTCCCAGTGACACTTTATTACTGCAGTGATTATTTCTATACCTTATTTTGTTGAACTGTTCTGCAGTGAATTATTTTCTTTTATTGCTATTTTTATGATTTATAATTTAATTTTGTCTATGCATTCTTAGAAAATACTTAAATTTCCCAGTTAACAATTTAATAATTTTATTTTACACTTTCACATTGATTTAAAAAATTTAATTAATTAATTTTTTTTATTAGCAAGAGTAAAGACAGCTCATTTTGAATTTAATTCAGTCTCCAGTAATATTTTTACTTGTATATTTCAATGTAAATTTTTTTTTCTTGGTCAATAGTCCTTTAAATTGAGTTTTCCTTCCTCTTGCAGTGTATTTAGACATTATTCTGCAGAATTAGTTGTATATCTTTTCATTTCAATTCTAGAATTTTATATCATTATTTTTGCTTTATTTGTTCTTGTGTTACTTTGCCATTATGTCTCACATACCGTCAAGTGATACTTTAGTGAATGTCGACACTCAGACCTCTCAGGCTACTACTGCTGGCCCTGTCATCAGTCCTCACAATTCCTTACCGACTGACAGACCGACTCAGACACCGAGATATTATAGTTATACTCGTGATTCCCTTGATGCGTTACCTTTATTCAATGGCCATGTACATAGTCTTGAAGCATGGTTTGCAGCCATTCGTTCTCGTGCTAGTCCCCTAGCTGAAGGTCCTCCTTCAGAGGAAAGCCTTATCAGACTTGCTAAAGAAGCTCTTTATCGATCTCCTGCTGCTGTTCACGTTGTTGATCTCCTTGATATGCGGGACTTCAGGAATCTTACTAAGTGGTCACAATATGAGGAACTGATTCGTTCTTTCCTTGTCCCAGTAAAAACAGCTGATCCATATGTCGTTCTTAGAGAACTAGTGAATGCTACACCCATGAGTACTGAATCGTTGAGTGCATTTGCTGTTAGATTAGACAAACTTTTATCATCATTTATCAATGCTGTCCAATCATCATCTTTTCTCCCTGAAGAGGCTAAACCATTTACAGAATCAATTGCTAAAATAGCAGCTTTTGGAGCAATTAAAGAACTAATGCCGCCTGCTTCTGTGTGTGCTTATGAGGCTCATCCTCCAACTGTAACGATGGAACCTCTTACAGCCTTAAATCATGTACGTTCCTTGTGCCCCCAGGGTACTTTCCCTTGTATTAAAAGTAATGTCACACATATGCCTCAGGCTGCACCACCTCTTGTTTGCGCCACAGAGACAAATCGTGGTCGTCAACCATCTCAGAGATCATCAAGAACCAGTGTACAGAGTCGTTATACACCTCGTAGTATTCATAGTACATTCAGTAACCATAGTCGGCGGAATTGTTACAACTGTGGTTTCCGTGGCCATATTGCAATTAATTGTCCTGATAGTTACCCTAAGAGACGTCGTACTGATGATGAGTACTCAGATCTTCCCTACTGTAATTATCATAGAATACATGGACATGACACATCTGAGTGTAATGCTCTCTATAACCTTCAGTACTCTAGATCTTTCCGTGGTCGTTCCAACCGCAGAACCCGTCGAGGAAACAGATCTCGTGGTTATCAAACTAACCAGAACCAGGCTCATTCTTTCAATTATCAAACTAACCAGAACCAGGCTCATTCTTTCAATTATCAAACTAACCAGAACCAGGCTCATTCTTTCAATTATCAAACTAACCAGAACCAGGCTCGTTCTTCCCAGTCGGGGGAATTCGAGCGCCCCAGTCAAACCGCCCCATGGTGACAGTAGGTGATAATGAGTACACCATCCCCGTTCACAACTCCTTTGAAGCCTTAAGCAGTCTCGAGAATGACAACCCTGCTGATGATGTTGCTTCACATGTCTCTGACATAGATGATTTTGGGGATGGAGTAGAACAAGTCTTTTCTGATGAAAATCCACCTTTTTGTTTGCACATAACTTCCAATGCAACCATAGGCCCTATAGTGCAAGCATCTGTTTATAATGCGCCCGTTCAATTGTTCATGGACTCTGGTGCGCAAATCAATATTATTAGGTCTAGTTTGTTTAAGGATAAGAAGTTACGACATGTCCTTCTCGTAGAACCGACTCCTGTGTCCTCCCTTAGTGGAGTATCTGGTTCTCACCTACGTGTCCGAGGTACGACTGCCCTAACCTTTTCTATCCAAGGTAGAGACTTCACTGTTTCCTTCCTTGTTGTCGATCAGATTACTTTCCCTGGTGACCTTCTACTGGGATTTGCTTCCATGCGAGACTTACGCATTGTGCTCGACCCTTATCGATGGCATGCACAAATTGACGACTTGATCGTTCCATTCTGGGGTTACCAGCTTGGATCCGAAATCTGTTATACTGCTGCAGAGTATGATGTACGGATTAAGTCCTTACAAGCTAATGCATTCTCCAGTAGCGTACCCAAGCGGTCAGGCACTGGTAATTCTGTCACTCCCATCAGTGTTCCACCTATACCTTCAGAATTGCAGGATAGTCCGATGCCTCAAGTGTCCGAGGACGCTCAGATTGCCTTGAGTGCTCAACCTATCCCTGCAATGCCTGCTAGTTCGAGTAGTAGTTTCTCCACAGGGGACGCCTTGTCGGAAAACAATTACTTGCAACTAGTAATGCCATCTCTTGTTGATGTCACATGCCGTCTGCAGAAAGACGTTTCTGTTGCGGCTAGTGCTCTCACTAGAGTGTCTGTAGTTGTTCCTAGTGTTCCAGATGGTGATAACGTCCTAGTTGACAGTGATTCCTGCAAAGTAAAAGGTCTATTTGTTGAACCATCCTTACATGTTGTACGAGATAGTAAGATCCATTTCTACCTGGCCAACACTTCTGGTCACAGTGTTCGCCTTAGAGCAAATACCAATCTTGTTGACCTTGTTCACTATCCTTACCCTGTTCAGGTAGAGGATGAGTTGTCACCTGACCAGTGGGTCGGTGCTATTTCTGCCAGGGAGACCTCATCCACCTCACTGGATCAATCTGTTCCACCAGTTGAGGAGAAAGACTTAGCTCCCACTGACTTCCCAGATGCAGTCAAGCGTTTGTTGACTCTGTTGAACAAACGTCGTAAAGCCATTGCTTTACCAGGTGAGAAGATGGGTATAACGAACTTATTGTCCCATCGTATTCCACTTGAACCTGGTACTAGACCTATCTACATACCTGCGTACAGAATGCCTCATTCACAAGTTGCTGTCGCAGAAGAATTGATCAATCAAATGCTTGATGATGGAGTTATTGCACCTAGCAATTCACCTTGGAATGCACCCTTGATACTAGTACCTAAGAAGGATGGTACTTGGCGTCCAGTAATTGACTTTAGGAAGTTAAACGCAAAAACCATTCCAGATCGCTTTCCACTCCCTGTACTGGGTGATCTTTTACGTAATATTGGAGATAACAAAGTCTTTTCAACCCTAGATTTGTTACAAGGGTTTTGGCAAGTCCCTCTTCACGAGGACAGCCAAGAACTAACTGCATTCTCCACTCCTACAGGTCATTATCACTTCCTCCGTATGGCATTTGGATTACGATCTTCCCCTATCACGTTCTCAAGGCTCATGACTAATATCTTTAGAGGTCTCATAGGTAATGCACTTATGGTGTACTTAGATGACGTAATCGTCATGTCTAAAGACGTGGATACACACTTGAAAAGACTTGATGTAGTACTTGGTAAGCTTGAAGAAGCCAATTTAAAGATCAAACTGTCAAAATGTCAATTTTTCAGATCAGAAATTAAGTTTCTTGGTCACGTAGTCACTCCTAGAGGGGTTACGACTGACCAAAGTAAAGTAACTGCAGTACTAAATTTTCCAACTCCCAAAACTGCTGATGCCGTAAGATCCTTTGTGGGCTTAGCAGGTTTTTATAGATCTTTCATTGCCAATTTTTCTTCCATAGCTGCTCCTCTAACTGAGTTGCTTAAGAAAGATGCTCCTTTTGTTTGGACCTTCCGTCAAGAAAGAGCATTCCAAACTCTAAAAGAAAAGCTAACTTCTGCTCCAATTTTGAAATTTCCAGATTTTTCTAAGCCTTTCTATCTGACAACTGATGCTAGTTCAATTGGCATAGGTGCCGTACTAGCTCAGAAGACCGATGGCAAGTACAACGCAGTTGCATTTGCTAGTCGCGTCCTTACAAAGGCTGAACGTAATTATACAGTAACTGAGCAAGAAGCTTTAGCAATAGTATGGTCTTTAAAGCACTTCCGAGACATTATTTATCAGTACTCTGTTCATGTCTTGACAGATCATGCTCCACTGATACCCTTATTCCAGAACAAACAACCTACTGGAAGGTTAGCTAGATGGACCTTGACTATCCAAGAGTTCAATCCCACCTTTGAGCATTTACCTGGCAAGTCAAATGTAGTCGCAGATGCCTTATCGCGACATGTTAGTATAGTAACTGCAGACCCTCCATTTAGTGCTGAAGATGTAAAGAATGCTCAACGAACAGATCCCATGTGGTCTGGTGTGATTCGATTCCTGCTCCAGGAAGATCTTATTCTGACTGTGAAGCCACCAGCTCCCATCAGTGACTTTGTCATGAACCAAGAATTACTGTATCGAACAGCCGAGTTGGGTACTCCTAGCAGAAGAGTATACCAGTTAGTAATTCCACAGTCACTAGTGAATGTAGCCTTACAGCTAGTTCACGATGTACCAGGTGTTGCACACCCTGGTATGGATCGTTCAGTAAAACAAGCCAGATTGAAATACTTTTGGCCTCGTATGGCAACTGATATTTCTGAGTATGTTAGGAAATGTAGTGTCTGCATGCAACATAAAGGCAATGCTAATGGTCCTAATCCAATCCAAGTGTATCCAACTACTAGCGAACCTTGGGAAAGAGTTGCGCTAGATTTGTTAACTAATTTCCGATGTTCCCTCCAAGGTAACAAACATCTGTGTGTTATGGTAGACCATTTCACCAGATATTGCGAGTTAGTTCCTATTGCAGACAAGACTGCCGAGACAGTAGCCAAAGCGTTTAAAGAACGCATTATCTGCAGGCATACCACTCCTAAGTCCCTAGTAACAGATAATGGAGGTGAATTCTGTAATGAAATTCTTGAAAATTTGTGTACCTTGTACAAGATCTCTAAGTCCACCATTGTTCCTCATCATCCTGCCAGCAATGGGTTAGCGGAACGAACCAATAAGAAAGTACTTGATGTATTGAGAGCCACTATCAATCCCAATAGTGAAACTTGGGATGAAGTTATACCTGATGTGCAGTGTGCTATAAATTCTGCTTACAATGTTTCTATAGGTGACACTCCACATTATGCATTGTATGGTGTAGATAAACGTTTGCCTTATGAGTTGTTATATTCTAATCCGAAACCAAATTACAACCCTGATGATTTCGTAGCAACTCGTACCAGCTTAGCTCAAAGTGTTTTTAGAAGAATCCGTGAAACACTTCATAAATCAACAGCTGAATTTACAAGAGTCGCAAATACTCGAGTAAAGCCATCCAAAATCAAAGTAGGTTCGAGAGTTATGCTGACTAATTTTAACAAAACGTCTGCAATGCCAAAGCTTGATCAAAAGCTTGTTGGTCCTTATCGAGTAGTTGAACATATCACTGGTAATAAGTATAAGGTTAGAGAGATTAGTACTGGTCAGTATAAAGAATCGCATTTGGATCATATGAAGTTAGTATGTGATGATAATGATGTTCCAACCCAGACTAATGTGACAGACTCTGACAATCCTCCTGATCCTGTACTCTCTTCCTCTGATACTCAGTCAGATGATCAACCTGAATGTCGTTATTCCCTACGTACACGACAGGTATTGAGAAATCCTCAAGTATCATTTGTAACTTCCAATTCAGATTTGCCTCAAATACAGCATGAGTTAGCCAATGCTACAGAGTTTGATCCTCCCAGAGATGACACCCATTCTGCATATGCCAATCTTACCCTAGCAGAGTTGGGGTTAAATGTAAATAACCTGTATAGATGAATAATTACAGTATCAACTTATCAGTATTCAAGAATTTTTTTTTTGTGTTCATGTTCTCTCCGCATTCTGAGAGTTAACAGTCTAGATTTGCGTGCACCGAATCTGCCTTTCTGTTAAACACTCTTTCTTTGTATATATTCCTTCCTCAGAATCCGTAGATCACACGAATACAGATCGATCGATCAAAATTTTTGTTTTTATCACTTGTAATCTCAATGTTGAGTTCGTTGTTCATTTGTTGAGTTTTAAGTTGTACTATAGTATACCTTGTATTACATTACAGTTTCAGTTACGTAAGCTTTCATTCCAATGTTCTACTTATGTATCTATAATGTTTCATGTTGTGTACTTTGACATTGTATAGAATCAGCCCAAGCCGTATACCTGCCATCTCTAGTTTGTATTAGTTGTATGTCGGGACGACATACGTTAGCGTCGCCGAGCTCTCAGTAGTAGTAACCAGTTACCAGTAACCAGTTACCAGTAACCTGTCCGTTGACTCAACGACCAACCGTCTTGAGTCACGGTCTGTGCTGAGCTGACACTATTTTCAAAAGACCCACTACGGGGTACTGGCCAGCCGGCTAGTCAGTTTTACGAGTGTAACCAAGGAGACATGTAACGGCTGCGGGTTCTCTCCACATATCTACGATTATACGTAATAACAGCCTACGTGAGTATTTCTACCCTAATCCACGTATCGAACTCCCACATGATACCGCCTCGAACACTGCTCTGTGCTCACTTGTGCTCTCCCGCCTCGAACACTGCTCTGTGCTCACTTGTGCTCTCCCGCCTCGAACACTGCTCTGTGCTCACTTGTGCTCTCCCGCCTCCAACACTGCTCTGTGCTCACTTGTGCTCTCCCGCCTCCAACACTGCTCTGTGCTCACTTGTGCTCTCCCGCCTCCAACACTGCTCTGTGCTCACTTGTGCTCTCCCGCCTCCAACACTGCTCTGTGCTCACTAGTGCTCTCCCGCCTCGAACACTGCTCTGTGCTCACTTGTGCTCTCCCGCCTCCAACACTGCTCTGTGCTCACTTGTGCTCTCCCGCCTCCAACACTGCTCTGTGCTCACTTGTGCTCTCCCGCCTCGAACACTGCTCTGTGCTCACTTGTGCTCTCCCGCCTCGAACACTGCTCTGTGCTCACTTGTGCTCTCCCGCCTCGAACACTGCTCTGTGCTCACTTGTGCTCTCCCGCCTCGAACACTGCTCTGTGCTCACTTGTGCTCTCCCGCCTCGAACACTGCTCTGCGCTCACTTGTGCTCTCCCGCCTCGAACACTGCTCTGCGCTCACTTGTGCTCTCCCGCCTCGAACACTGCTCTGTGCTCACTTGTGCTCTCCCGCCTCCAACACTGCTCTGTGCTCACTTGTGCTCTCCCGCCTCGAACACTGCTCTGTGCTCACTTTTGCTCTCCCGCCTCCAACACTGCTCTGTGCTCACTTGTGCTCTTCCGCCTCCAACACTGCTCTGTGCTCACTTGTGCTCTCCCGCCTCCAACACTGCTCTGTGCTCACTTGTGCTCTCCCGCCTCCAACACTGCTCTGTGCTCACTTGTGCTCTCCCGCCTCGAACGCTGCTCTGTGCTCACTTGTGCTCTCCCGCCTCCAACACTGCTCTGTGCTCACTTGTGCTCTCCTGCCTCCAACACTGCTCTGTGCTCACTTGTGCTCTCCCGCCTCGAACACTGCTCTGTGCTCACTTGTGCTCTCCCGCCTCGAACACTGCTCTGTGCTCACTTGTGCTCTCCCGCCTCGAACACTGCTCTGTGCTCACTTGTGCTCTCCCGCCTCGAACACTGCTCTGTGCTCACTTTTGCTCTCCCGCCTCCAACACTGCTCTGTGCTCACTTGTGCTCTTCCGCCTCCAACACTGCTCTGTGCTCACTTGTGCTCTCCCGCCTCCAACACTGCTCTGTGCTCACTTGTGCTCTCCCGCCTCCAACACTGCTCTGTGCTCACTTGTGCTCTCCCGCCTCGAACGCTGCTCTGTGCTCACTTGTGCTCTCCCGCCTCCAACAATGCTCTGTGCTCACTTGTGCTCTCCCGCCTCCAACACTGCTCTGTGCTCACTTGTGCTCTCCCGCCTCCAACACTGCTCTGTGCTCACTTGTGCTCTCCCGCCTCCAACACTGCTCTGTGCTCACTTGTGCTCTCCCGCCTCGAACACTGCTCTGTGCTCACTTGTGCTCTCCCGCCTCCAACACTGCTCTGTGCTCACTTGTGCTCTCCCGCCTCCAACACTGCTCTGTGCTCATCTGTGCTCTCCCGCCTCGAACACTGCTCTGTGCTCACTTGTGCTCTCCCGCCTCGAACACTGCTCTGTGCTCACTTGTGCTCTCCCGCCTCGAACACTGCTCTGTGCTCACTTGTGCTCTCCCGCCTCCAACACTGCTCTGTGCTCACTTGTGCTCTCCCGCCTCCAACACTGCTCTGTGCTCACTTGTGCTCTCCCGCCTCCAACACTGCTCTGTGGTCACTTGTGCTCTCCCGCCTCCAACACTGCTCTGTGCTCACTTGTGCTCTCCCGCCTCCAACACTGCTCTGTGCTCACTTGTGCTCTCCCGCCTCCAACACTGCTCTGTGCTCACTTGTGCTCTCCCGCCTCCAACACTGCTCTGTGCTCACTTGTGCTCTCCCGCCTCGAACACTGCTCTGTGCTCACTTGTGCTCTCCCGCCTCGAACACTGCTCTGTGCTCACTTGTGCTCTCCCGCCTCCAACACTGCTCTGTACTCGCTTGTGCTCTCCCGCCTCCAACACTGCTGATATTATATATCTGCTGGAAAACATAAAAACATCGTTTACTGTCCGCTTGAAGTCAATAAAACACTTCAGGGGCACGTAAGTTGCCCCCGTCTTCTAATAACATGTTCATCAGAAGACGGGGGAACTTACGTGCCTCTTAAATTACTGGAAACTCTTTAAAGTTCTTAGAATATACTCTCTACAGTGGAGAAGACGGAGATACCTGATATACACACCTGAAAAATATTAGAGCCAGATCTCAAATTTACACACTACCACAACTTATTAGGTTAAGAAAAATGCATGTGCAAAATAAATAATTGAAAAACAGGAGCACCTAAGCACAATGAAGACATTGTGGCAACATCCGTGGAGAGAACTCTTGAACTTTCTACAAGGTAAACAGAAATATTGCCGGAAAAAATATAAGTCTTACCTACCTAGAGTTTACCTGCAGTATACTCCATGGGTCCACACTCCCTCGCACGGTCCCAGACCAAGCCTCCCGGAGGCTAACCTTGATTAGTCAGGCTGTTGGTGCTAGCCGCACGAATTCCTGCGTTAAGGGGCTTATTGGTAATCTCCCTTATTTATAAAAAAGAGGAATTTAAAAATTTTGGTCCTCTCACACTTTCCGAGTTTTAGCTTAGTGTTATTCACTGCACCTTTACTGTTCAACGAAGATATCTGGCACCGAGTACTGAGCCTCTAACTTTCATGAGGGGGCTTTGTGTGCAGATTTGGAACCAATACCTCAAGAATTATTCAAGTATAGCTTATAGTGTATCTTTCTCGTATGTTCCAAGGAGGACAGATCGAGGGACTACGTCTATTGTGTCAGATCAGCCAAGTTGTGATGGCTGTAACAGGAACTCAACAAAGAAGCTGGCCAAGGACAAGGCTGGAACGGAAGAAAACTTCTGGAAGTCGGTCATTGGTATATGATAGTTAAGACTTAAATAAATCTGAGCAATGGTTAAATAAAGTGATACTTGAAGGTTTTACTTGAGTACAAGTGATATAAGACAGGGCACACGGAAAATACACTACCATCGTAGGATAGCGATGATGAAGGGAAACTCAAAAATACAATTCATTAAAGCAAATGACCTTGGAATTAGAAATGGGATAATTCCAAAAATTTTGCCGATATCCTGACACCGATACTTGGTTTGGGACCGATACCATTAAAATTACCCGATGCCAACCGACTCCGATACAGTGGCATACACTAACATGAAGCAACAATTTGTGTAAACCTGTTAGATGAAACACTATCAACAACATAATAACATCAGCAGCAGTGTAGGTTAAGTTCGCAGACTTAAGTGCCATTCACAACTAGACAGACTTGTTCTAAAATCTACATATATTTTATCTCACGCCCACAATCTATTCTGAGAATTTGGCGCTGTTGTGGCATCGTCATGTACTAAAACACGGCTAAACACTGGTTTACAAACCACTGTGTGGCCGGGGATTATGTAAAACGTGTTCTGGCGCAAAGGAACCTATAATTTAGAAAAATTCAACGCGTGAATATTCATGTGACGTCGTTCATCAGGTGTCGAGACAAGGGGCTGTCACCTGGTAGACGCAGGTTAGAGCCCACAAAACATCTGTATACAACCTGATATATGCACGACGTTGGAAATTTTAATACGAAATTGAAATACCTGGTGTGTGTGTGCGTGTGTGTGTGTGTGTGTGTGTGTGTGTGTGTGTGTGTTGCAACCCCTGAATTGGTTACGATGTATATTATGTATATGTATATAATGTATATTACCTTTTCATATAATTTTATATTGCTTATATTTGCGACAATAGCTAAATCGTAAATATATTGCTTTATATTATTATTTGGCTTGGTTACTTTTGTTAGGTAGGATGTAACAGTCATATATTATGTGCTCATAGTTCGTCTTGATTGTCTAACTACTGTAATTATCGCTCGTGGCTTGTTACTCTGCCGGCTTCTCGTTGTTGCTGGGCAGCAACTGTCCACGGAGCTATCACGTGATCGAGGGGGGTGTACACACCTCGCCTGAAGTATTCAGTCTGGTCTAGACTCACTTGGTGGTTGGACGTATTCCTGACAAGTGCCTAACTCTCCCTTATTGGCCCTTGTATGAAGATCGTCTCTGTAGCTTTCTTGTTGGTTCTGTAGAACTCTGTTCACTGAAAATTGTTTAAACTTAGTGATTTTCGACGTTGTACTGAGGTTGTGTGTCGCATAGACACTCTGAGCAACTCAGGTCCTGAGCTGTAGCTTCTGACCTAATTTGTACTGGTATCTGTGTGTTGTCACAGTCGGGGATTTTCTTATGCTGAACTTAAATTCAGTAGTATGGGCGTTTTGTGACTTTTGTGGAGGATCTGCCGATGGTTCCTACTTAGTGTCGTTATATTATCTCCTTGTTCCTGATTCTGTGTCGCAGTTGCTTGTTATATTGCTATTGGGCTTAGCATTCTTTTCATTGTTCAAGCAGATTGTTCTGATTGCCAGTTGGTCAAGAAGTTAGTTTATGAGAGGACTTTGTCAGTCACTTGTTTAAGTCATGTCGAGTCGTGAGACATAGTGAACTACTTAGAGCACTTACACACATACACATAAGCTTATTTGTATATTGTATTATTAAATGCTAATGTACCAGATGGTACTTAAGACATAAATATGAGATATGTGCCTCCAGGCACAATACAACTGTACACGAGAGAAGTGATTATTCTTATTTTATTGATATTAATTTAATTTGATTTGATATACGCCTAGACAACTTAATAAATTTATTAAATTTTTATTTCTCTAGTTAGTAGCCTACCAGTTGTAATCCTGAAGCACTATTAATTCTTACTAAATTCTAATGGATAATTGGACAAGGATACTGACTAATTGTTACGAAAACCCAGTAACAGGCTGGATGCTAGAAGGGCAGTCCTTTCTAGTATTCACTGGAGATCTCTAAGCTTTTTAGAAATCGCGTTTTTTGTAACAGTGTGTGTGTGTGTGTGTGTGGGTGTGTGTGTGTGTGTGTGTGTACTCACCTAGTTGTACTCGCCTAGTTGAGGCTGCAGGGGTCGAGTCCAAGCTCCTGGGCCCGCTTCTTCACTGGTCGCCACTAGGTCACTCTCCCTGAACTATGAGCTTTATCGTACCTCTGCTTAAAGCTATGTATGGATCCTGCCTCCACTACATCTCTTCCCAAACTATTCCACTTCCTGACTACTCTGTGGCTGAATAAATACTTCCTAACATCCCTGTGATTCATCTGTGTCTTCAGCTTCCAACTGTGTCCCCTTGTTGCTGTGTCCAGTCTCTGGAACATCCTGTCTTTGTCCACCTTGTCAATTCTTCTCAGTATTTTGTATGTCGTTATCATGTCCCCCCAAATCTCTCCTGTCCTCCAGTGTCGTCAGGTTGATTTCCCTTAACCTCTCCTCGTAGGACATAGCTCTTAGCTCTGTGCCTAGTCTTGTTGCAAACCTTTGCACTTTCTCTAGTTTCTTTACATGCTTGGCTAAGTGTGGGTTCCAAACTGGTGCCGCATACTCCAATATGGGCCTAACGTACACTGTGTACAGGGTCCTGAACGATTCCTTATTGAGATGTCGGAATGCTGTTCTGAGGTTTGCTAGGCGCCCATATGCTGCAGCAGTTATTTGGTTGATGTGCGCTTCAGGAGATGTGCCTGGTGTTATACTCACCCCAAGATCTTTTTCCTTGAGTGAGGTTTGTAGTCTCTGGCCCCCTAGACTGTACTCCGTCTGCAGTCTTCTTTTCCCTTCCCCAATCTTCATCACTTTGAACTTGGTGGAGTTGAACTCCAGGAGCCAATTGCTGGACCAGGTCTGCAGCCTGTCCAGATCCCTTTGTAGTTCTGCCTGGTCTTCGATCGAATGAATTCTTCTCATCAACTTCACGTCATCTGCAAACAGGGACACTTCGGAGTCTATTCCTTCTGTCATGTCGTTCACAAATACCAGAAACAGCACTGGTCCTAGGACTGACCCCTGTGGGGCCCCACTGGTCACAGGTGCCCACTCTGACACCTCACCACGTACCATGACTCGCTGCTGTCTTCCTGACAAGTATTCCCTGATCCATTGTAGTGCCTTCCCTGTTATCCCTGCTTGGTCCTCCAGTTTTTGCACTAATCTCTTGTGTGGAACTGTGTCAAAGCCTTCTTGCAGTCCAAGAAAATGCAATCCACCCATCCCTCTCTCTCTTGTCTTACTGCTGTCACCATGTCATAGAACTCCAGTAGGTTTGTGACACAGGATTTCCCATTCCTGAAACCATGTTGGCTGCTGTTGAGATCATTCCTTTCTAGGTGTTCCACCACTCTTCTCCTGTGTGTGTGTGTGTGTGTGTGTGTGTGTGTGTGTGTGTGTGTGTGTGTGTGTGTGTGTGTGTGTGTGTATGTGTGTGTGTGTGTGGGTGTGTGTGTGTATGTGTGTGTATGTGTATGTGTGTGTATGTGTGTGTATGTGTGTGTGTGTGTGTGTGTATGTGTGTGTGTGTGTGTGTGTGTGTGTGTGTGTGTGTGTGTGTGTGTGTATGTGTGTATGTGTGTGTGTGTGTGTGTGTGTGTGTGTGTGTGTGTGTGTGTGTGTGTGTGTGTATGTGTGTGTGTGTGTGTGTGCGCGTTGCATTATTTTTTTTATTAACACATCGGCCGTCTCCCACCAAGGCAGGGTGGCCCGAAAAAGAAAAACTTTCATCATTCACTCCATCACTGTCTTGCCAGAAGCATGCCTACACTACAGTTATAAAACTGCAACATTAACACCCCTCCTTCAGAGTGAAGACACTGTACTTCCCATCTCCAGGACTCAAGTCCGGCCTGCCGGTTTCCCTGAATCCCTTCATAAATGTTACCTTGCTTACACTCCAACAGCACGTCAAGTCCTAAAAACCATTTGTCTCCATTCGCTCCTGTGTAACATGCTCATGCACGCTTGCTGGAAGTCCAAGCCTCTCACACACAAAACCCCCTTTATCCCCTCCCTCCAACCTTTCCTAGGCCTTCCCTCCACTACAGATTTGTATACTCTCAAAGTCATTATATTTCCTTCCACCCTCTCTACATGTCTGAACAACCTCAACAACTCTTCCTCAGCCCTCTGGATAATAGTTTTGGTAATCCCACACCTCCTCCTAATCTCCAAACTACAGATTCTCTGCATTATATTCACACCACACATTGCCCTCAGACATAACATCTCCACTGCCTCCAGCCTTCTTGTTGCAACATTCACAACCCATGCCTCACACCCACACAAAAGCGCTGGTATAACTATGCTCTCATACATTCCCCTCTTTCCTTTCATGGATAAAGTTCTTTGTCTCCACAGACTGCGGTGCACCACTCACCTTTTTCCCCTCGTCAATTCTATGATTCACCTCGTCCTTCATAGACCCATCTGCTGACACGTCCACTCCCAAATATCTGAACACATTCACCTCTTCCATACTCCTCTGATATCCAGTCTTCTGTTACCTTCTTTTTTTATCCTCATTGCGTTGCTCTTTCCTATATTCACTTTTAACTTCCTTCTTTTACATACCCTACCAAACTCATCAACCAACCTCTGCAACATCACTTCAGAATCTCCCAAAAGCACAGTGTCCCACTTTGTTAGATACTTCATCTTTTAACCCCACACCTCTTGCCAACACCCAAGCATTCACTTCTCTTACTACTCCATCTATAAATATATTGAATAACCATCACACATCCCTGTGTAAGGCCTACTTTTACTGGGAAATAATCCCCCTCTCGGCGACATACTCTAACCTGAGCCTCACTATCCTCGTAAAAACTTTTCACTGCTTTCAATAACCTACCTCCTATTCCATACATCTGCAACATCTGCCACATTGCCCCCTTATCCACCCTGTCATATGCCTTTTCCAAATCCATAAATGCCACAAAAACCTCTTTACACTTGGTCTACACACCCCCTACCTTTCCTAAAACCTCCTTGTTCATCTGCTATCCTACTCTCCGTCTTACTCATAATTCTATCAATAATAACTCTACCACACACTTTACCAGGCATACTCAATAGACTTATTCCCCTATAATTTTTACACTTTCTTTTGTCCCCTTTGCCTTTATACAAAGGAAAATGCATGCTCTCTGCCAATCCCTAGGTACCTTACCCTCTTCCATACATTTATTAAATAAAAACACTGACCATTCCAAAACTATATCCCCACCTGCTTCTAATATTTCTATCTTTATCCCATCAATCCCAGCTGTTTTACTCCCTTTCATTCTACTCACTGCCCCACGTACTTCCCCCGCACTCACAAGTGGTTCTTCCTCACTCCTATAATATGTTATTCCTCCTTGCCCTATACACAAAATCGCATCTTCCCTATCTTCATCAACATTTAACAATTCCTCAAAATATTCCCTCCATCTTTCCGATTCCTCTAACTCTCCATCTAATAACTCTCTCCTCTCCTTTTTTAACTAACAAACCCATTCTTTTCTTAGGCTTTCTCAACTTATTAATCTCACTTCAAATCTTTTTCTTATTTTCAACAAAATTTGTTGATAACATCTCACCCACTCTCTCATTTGCTCTCTTTTTACATTGCATCACCACTCTTTCAACCTCTCTTTTTATCTCCATATACTCCTCCCTCCTTGCATCACTTCTACTTTGCAAAAATCTTTCATATCCTAACTTTTTCTCTCTTACTACTGTCTTTACATCATTCCACCAATCACTCTTCTTCCCTCCGGCACCCATTTTCCTGTAACTACAAACTTCAGCTGAACACTCAAGCACTATATTCTTAAACTTACCCCACACATCTTCGACCCCATTGCCTGTATTCTCACTAGCCCATCTGTCCTCCAACAGTTGTTTATATCTTATCTTAACTGCCTCCTCCTTTAGTTTATAAACCTTCACTTCTCTCTTACTTGCTGCTTCCATTTTCTTTGTATCCCATCTACCTTTTACTCTCACTGAGCTACAATTAAAATGTGATCAGATATATCTGTGGCCCCTCTGTGAACATGTACATCCTGAAGTCTCCCCAAAAACATTTTATCTACCAATACGTAGTCCAGCAAACTACTGTCATTTCGCCCTACAGCATATCTTCTATACTTATTTATCCTCTTTTTCTTAAAATATGTATTACCTATAACTAAACCCCTTTCTATACAAATTTTAATCAAATACTCACAATTATCATTTACACCTGGCACCCCAAACTTACCTACCACACCCTCTCTAAATGTTTCTCCTACTTTATCATTTAGGTCCCCAACCACAATTACTCTCTCATTTGGCTCAAAAGTTCCTAGACACTCAACATCTTCAAAAATCTCTCTCTCTCCTCTATACTCCTCTCTTCTCCAGATGCATACACACTTATTATGACCCACTTTTCACATTTGACCCTTATTTTAATCCACACAATCTTTGAATTTTTACATTTATATTCCCTCTTCTCTCTCCATAACTGATCCTTTAACATTATTGCTACCCCTTCCTTAGCTCTAACTCTCAGATACTCCCGACTTAATCCCATTTATTTCTCCCCTCTGAAACTCCCCTTCCTCCTTCACCTTTCTTTTGCTTAGGGTTAGGACATCCAACTTCCTTTCACAAAGTTTGCAATCACTTCTTTCTTATCATCTGCATTACATCCTCGCTCATTCAAACATCCCAATTTTATGTTCTTCTTTTTAGTAATTTATATAGGAGAAAGGGTTACTAGCCAATTGTTCCCGGCATTTAGTCGCCTCCTACGACACGCATAGCTTACGGAGGAAGAATCCTGTTCCACTTCCCCATGGAGATAAGCAGAAATAAACAAAACAAGAACTAGGGAGAAAATAGAAGAAAACCCTGAGGGGTGTGTATATATATGCTTGTAAATGCATGTGTAGTGTGACCTAAGTGTAAGTAGAAGTAACAAGACATACCTGCAACCTTGCATTTTTATAAGACAGAAAAAGACACCAGCTATCCTACCATCATGTAAAACAATTAGAGGCTTATGTTTCACACTCATTTGGTAGGACGGTAGTACCTCCCTGGGTGGTTGCTGTTGACATTATATATATATATATATATATATATATATATATATATATATATATATATATATATATATATATATATATATATATATATATGTCGTACCAAACAGGTAAAACTTGCTAGTTTGGCTTAAAAAGCAGCTATCATATTGCCAAATAAGGCAAGCAAATGACAACAGAGAAATGAGTGAAATATTAAAATCTCAATACGACTCTGTGTTTAGCGAACCATTAATTAGTAGTCTAAAGATCGACACTCCAAATGATTTTTTCTTGACTGAGCCTTAAAACCCAGTCAATGAATGCCAGATTTCTGACATAACCCTAACTTCACTAGGCTTTGAGAAAGCCAATGACAACATGGCCATGCACTCAGCCCCAGGCCCAGACTCGTGGAACTGTGTTCATTAAGAACTGCAAGAGACCCCTTTCGCGGGTCCTAAGTATGCTATGGAGAAGGAGCATAGACACAGGTGAAATTCCACAGTCACTAAACACAACGGATATAGACACACCATAAAAGTGGCAGCAAAACAATAAATAGCTAAAAACTATAGACCAAGAGCACTAACGTCCCACATCATAAAACTCTTTAAAAGAGCACTAAGAGGTATTCCGACCAATCGCAATTACTCTCGCAACTAATGGATCACTATGATATAGTCTTGGACGCACTAGAAGAAAAACAATGCAAATGTAGTATACACAGATTTTTCAAAAGCCTTTGACAAGTGCGATCATGGTGTAGCTGCGCACAAAATGTTTGCTAAAGGGATAACTTTTGAAGTGGGCAGATGAATCTTCAACTTTCTATCCAATCGAACACAAAGAGTAGTGGCCAACAGAGTTAAATCAGAAGCTGCCATAGTGAAGAGCCTTGTTCCACAAGGCACAGTACTTTCCCCTATCCTGTTCCTCATCCTCATTTCAGACAGAGACGTAAACCATAGCACCATATCATCCTTTGCAGACGATACTACGATCTGCATGAGAGTGTCATCCACTGAGGACACGGTAAATCTCCAGGAAAATATAAACCAAGTTTTCCAGTGGGCAACGGAGAGCAATATGATGTTCAATAAAGAAAAATTCCAACTGCTCAATTATAGAAAACTTGAGGAAATAAAAGCTAGAACTGAGTAGACTAGAAACTCTATCGTCAATAGAGCAGAAAAGTAATGTGAAGGCCCTGGGAGTGGTAATGTCTGAGAATCTCACCTTCAAGGATCACAACAATGCCATTATCACATCTGCGAAGAAAATAATAGGATGGATAATGAAAATGTTCAAAATAAGAGATGACAAGCCAATGATGATCCTTTTTAAATCCCTTGTTTTCTCTAGGCTAAAATCTCCATTCAAGACAGGTGAAATAGCAGATCTAGAGAATATACAGAGAATCTTTCCTGCACATGTAAGTTCCGTCAAACACTCTTAACTACTGGGAACGCTTGGAAGCACTTGACTTACACTCGCTGGAGCGCAGGCGAGATACATCATAATCTACACCTGGAAAATCTTAGAGGGACGGGTCCCTAATCTGCACACAGAAATCACTCCCTACGAAAGCAAAAGACTTGGTAAGCGGTGCACATACCCCCCAGTGAAAAGTAGGGGCGCCATTAGTACACTAAGAGAAAACACAATAAGTGTCCGGGGCCCAAGACTGTTCAAGAGCCTGCTACCAGCCATAAGGGGAATTACCAATAGACCCCTGGCTACCTTCAAGAGGGAGCTGGACAGATACCTAAAGTTAGTGCAGGATCAGCCGGGTTCTGGTTCGTACGTTGGACTACGTGCGACCAGCAGTAACAGCCTAGTTGACAAAGCCCTGATCCGCCGGGAGGCCTGGTCATGGACCGGGCCAGGGGGCATTGATCCCCTGCAATACCCTCCAGGTAGACTCCAGGTAGGAGGATGTTCCGGGGGCGTTGACCCTCGGAACACCTTCCAACACCACCGGTCTTAGTGGCCAGTGTCAGAAACGAGGGACGGATGGAAGTCAAAATATTGCAGGATATTTAACTTCAGAATCTGGCTGCCACAGTCAAGAACCTCAGTCATACTAGCAATTAAGCTCTGCAACTCAGCGACCACAAGTCAACATCTCAACTAATAGCCCAGAGCACACAAACTTGACCTTCACTATTATTATTGTTAGCATTGGTAGTAATAGTAATAGTCGTCTGCAAACAGGGACACTTCTGAATCTATTCCTTCAGTCATGTCATCCACATACACCAGAAACAGCACCGGTCCTACGACTGACCCCTGACTAGTAGTAGTATTAACAGTAGCAACAGTGCTATAAATTGTAGTAACAGCAGTAGTAGTAGTAGTAGTAATAATAGTAATAGTAGTAGAAGTAATAGTAACAGTACTAATAGTAGTAATAGCAGTAGTTGTAGTAACAGTAGTAGTAACAGTAGCGGTAACAATAGTAGTAAGCACAGATTAGGACTGCGTTTTCCACACTGTACTTAATTTGGCATTATCTGACCACATTAGCCTTATATGGGTGTGAAGCGTGGGTGATGAATGTTGCAGCGAGGAGAAGGCTGGAGGCAGTGGAGATGTCATGTCTGAGGGCAATGTGTGGTGTGAATATAATGCAGAGAATTCGTAGTTTGGAAGTTAGGAGGAGGTGCGGGATTACCAAAACTGTTGTCCAGAGGGCTGAGGAAGGGTTGTTGAGGTGGTTCGGACATGTAGAGAGAATGGAGCGAAACAGAATGACTTCAAGAGTGTATCAGTCTGTAGTGGAAGGAAGGCGGGGTAGGGGTCGGCCTAGGAAGGGTTGGAGGGAGGGGGTAAAGGAGGTTTTGTGTGCGAGGGGCTTGGACTTCCAGCAGGCATGCGTGAGCGTGTTTGATAGGAGTGAATGGAGACAAATGGTTTTTAATACTTGACGTGCTGTTGGAGTGTGAGCAAAGTAACATTTATGAAGGGATTCAGGGAAACCGGCAGGCCGGACTTGAGTCCTGGAGATGGGAAGTACAGTGCCTGCACTCTGAAGGAGGGGTGTTAATGTTGCAGTTTAAAAACTGTAGTGTAAAGTACCCTTCTGGCAAGACAGTGATGGAGTGAATGATGGTGAAAGTTTTTCTTTTTCGGGCCACCCTGCCTTGGTGGGAATCGGCCGGTGTGATAATAAAAAAAAAAATAATTAGCCTGTCTAAATCCTTCTAAAGATGTGTGGTATTTTGTTTGAAGATCACCTCCCTTCCCTCTTGAAAGGTAAGTGACAACTACACATCTTAGATCTTAACCTGACAATCAGACACGCAAAGTACAAGAAGTAGAGTACAGTTGTTAGCTACGTAATATGGAGGAGGAGTTGTGCTCACACTCTACAAGTCTACATGAACACAATGATCAACCTGCACACACTACATGAACACAATGATTAACCTGCTCACACTACATCAACACAATGATCAACCTGCTCACACTCTACATGAACACAATGATCAACCTGCACACACTACATGAACACAATGATCAACATGCTCACACTACATCAACACAATGATCAACCTGCTCACACTCTACAGCAACACAATAATCAACCTGCACACAGACTACATCAACACATTGATCAACTTGCTCACATTCTACACCAACACTGAGTGAGCAACCTGCTTACAAACCAACACTGAGTGAGCAACCTGCTTACACACCAACACTGATAACTTAAGAACATAAGAGCGAAGGAACACTGCAGAAGGCCTACTGGCCCATGCGAGGCAGGTCCAAGTCTCCTACCGCCTTAAGCCAATGCACCCAACCTAGTCAGGTCAGGTCACATTGACTTAAGGGAGGAACACGGCAACCGACCTGGTAGCACAAGCTATCAGGTCCAACTCACACCCACCCACATCCACTCATGTATTTATCCAACCTATTTTTAAAGCTACACAACGTTCTGGCCTCTATAACTGTACTTAGGCGTTTGTTCCACTCATCCACAACTCTATTACCAAACCAGTATTTTCCTATATCCTTCCTGAATCTGAATTTTTCCAACTTAAAACCACTGCTGCGAGTCCTGTCTAGGCTAGATATTTGAGGCACACTATTTACATCCCCTTTATTTATTCCTGTCTTCCCTTTATACACGTCAATCATATCCCCCCTAATTCTACGTCTTTCTAGAGAATGCAGATTCAGGGCCCTTAGTCTATTCTCATAGGGAAGGTTTCTGATACATGGGATCAACTTTGTCATCCTCCTTTGTACATTTTCCAGAGCATTTATATCCATTCTGTAATACGGTGACCAAAACTGTGCAGCATAATCTAAATGAGGCCTAACCAAGGATGTATAGAGTTGAAGAACAACCTGAGGACTCCTATTATTTATGCTTCTTGATATGAAGCCAAGGATTCTATTAGCTTTATTGCGAACACTTATGCACTGTTGTCTTGGTTTCAGATTACTGCTAACCAGAACTCCGAAATCTTTTTTGCAATCCGTAATATTAAGATCTACATTATTTAGTTTTTATGTGGCATGGTTACTGTCCTGTCCAACATTTAGAACTTTGCATTTGTCTATATTAAACTGCATCTGCCACTTCTCCGACCACTGCATCAGTCTATTCAAATCTTCCTGGAGTGCTCTAATGTCCTCGTCAGAATGAATTCGACGGCCTATTTTGGTATCATCGGCAAACTTGCTGATGTCGCTCTTTATGCCCTCATCTATGTCGTTTATGTAGACTGTGAACAGCAGGGGGTCCAACACTGACTCCTGTGGAACACCGCTCGTGACGCTTCCCCACTCTGATTTCTCCCCATTTATGCAAACTCTCTGCTGCCTATTTGTCAACCATGCCTCTATCCAGGAAAAAATTTCTCCTCCTATTCCATGTGCCTTAATTTTCCTCAATAGTCTCTGATGTGGGACCCTGTCAAAAGCCTTACTGAAGTCCATATACACAATATCATATTCACTACCATGATCTACCTCCTCAAATACCTTAGTGAAAAAAGTTAATAAATTCGTAAGGCAGGAACGCCCCTTTGTAAAACCATCCTGGGATTCGTTGATTAATTTATGCTTTTCAAGGTGGCTACGAACTGCCTCGGCAATTATTGATTCCATAAATTTTCCCACTATGGAGGTTAGGCTTATTGGTCTATAGTTCGAAGCTAAGGACCTGTCACCTGCTTTGAAAATAGGTATCACATTTGCCATTTTCCACTTATCTGGCACCATGCCAGTTTGTAGTGATATGTTGAAAAGATTAGCCAAAGGTTTGCTAAGCTCCTCTTTACATTCCTTTAGACCCTTGTATACAGTTCATCAGGGCCTGGGGATTTGTTAGGTTTTTATTTATCTATTTGCCTAAGGACCATGTCACTTGTGACCCTAATCGTGCACAGTTTATCGTCCTGTTCTACATAATTTATCATTTCTGGAATATCGCTGGTATCCTCCTGTGTAAAAACTGAGAGGAAGTATGTGTTAAAAATTCTACACATTTCCTTATCACTGTCAGTGAGCTGACCCGAGGAACTTTTGAGTGGGCCTATCTTGTCCCTGATCTTACTTCTGTATACCTGAAAGAATCCTTTTGGGTTAGTCTTCGATTCTCTTGCAACTTTAACCTCATAATCTCTTTTTGCTTTTCTAATTCCCTTTTTTATTTCTCCCTTTAACTGAATATATCGATTTCTTAATTGCCCCTCTCCTCTTTTGATTTGCCTATATATGCCTTTCTTTTGACCAATCAGATATTTTGATCTATTGTTCATCCATTAAGGATCATTTTTGTTTGATCTGATTTCCCTATTTGGAACATAATTTGACTGAGCAGCTAGAACTATGCCCTGGAAAGCGTCATATCGGCAACCATCACCACCTACCTGACCCTTAGTCAAGTCATTCCAGTTCAGCCCACCTAAGTAACTTTTCAGTCCTATGAAATCAGCCAAGTGAAAGTCAGGGACGGAGACTTGATTGCCATTATTAGGGAATTCCATGATATATTAAAACTGAGTGATTTGTGATCACTTTCCCCAAGCTCATCATTAACCTCAAGATTATTAATTAGTGTTTCCCTACTGGCAAGAACCAAGTCAAGGAGGTTATTTCCCCTAGTTGGCTCTGTCACAAACTGTTCTAAAAACAATCCTGGATCGTATCAAGAAAGTCACCTGACTCTAAATTTCCTGTCAAATTGCTCCAGTCAATCTGTCTATAGTTGAAATCTCCCATTAGCACAACATTTTCGTATGTAGATGCCTTACGAATTTCGTCCCATAGAAGTTTACTGCACTCCCTATCAAGATTTGGGGGCCCTGTAAATCACACCCAAAATTAGTTTTTCTCGGCCCTCGAGAAGCTGTAACCAAACAGATTCAGTGGCCGACACTTCTAATTTTATATCTTGTCTAACACAATTTAAAATTTCTCTGACATACATCGCTACTCCACCACCCTTCCTGTTGACCCTGTCAGTGTGGAATAATTTATAGCCTTGTATGTGACATTCAGAGGGCATCTCTCTATCTTTCAGATTGAGCCAGGTCTCTGTTATAGCAATAATATCTATGTTTCCTGCACTTGCAATTAATCTTAGCTCATCTATCTTATTTCTTACACTCCTGCTATTAGTATAGTAAACCTTAAGGGAGCTAGTCCCTTGCTGCCCTCTGCTGTCCCCCTTTGTTTGCTGACCTGATCTATTGTCTTTATTTATAACTTTATGCTGAATGCCTTTTATACATTTACTGTTTCCAACCTTAGTGTTGCAACCTGCTTGTTTCCCACACACACCCATACCTCTATCTTCTATCAGTTTAAAATCATAGGCATTTCACCAATGGCCTTCTCAATTGAGTTTACAAGTGCTACCACCCCAGCCCCAGAGAGATGTACCCCATCCCTTGCATACATATCATGTTTGCCATAAAAGTTGTTCCAGTTGTCAATGAATGGGATTGCAAGTTCCTTGCAGTATCTGTCTAGCCAGCAATTTACACCAATTGCCCTAGACAACCATTCATTTCCTACTCCCCTTCTAGGCAAGATGCTACATATGATTGGGACCCCACCCTTAGACTTAATGAAATCTATAGCTGACCTGTACTTATCTAGAGCTCTTCTCTCCTACCCTTCCCAATATCATTTCCACCAGCACTGAGACAGATAATGGGCTTGTTCCCATTACCTGACATGATATTATCCAGCCTGTTAACTATGTCCCCAACACCAGCTCCAGGGAAGCACACTCTATCTCTCATCTTCTTATTCCTATTACAAAAAGCACGGTCAATATATCTTACCTGAGAGTCACCAACAACAAGAATGCGCTTACCTCTGTTACCAGGGGCAGTAGTACCCTTACCTTCACTGGCCACTGAAGTACATTCATCCTGAAGAACAGAGAAGCGATTTCCTACCTTCAGATCTTCACTCTAAACTTTCCTTAATCTGATTCTCCTCCCATTACTGGTTACCACTCGCCACTTGTAGCAGGTGCTGGACTGCACCTCACTGCTAGAAGCCTTATTCCCCACAACTCCAGCCACCTCACACTCTCTCCCAGACCCATTGAGGTGGACCTTCAGTCTCCTAATCTCCTCCTGGAGAAGCAAGACCTCCTCCTTCAACTCTCCAACCTCAATTTTTAAAACACTGCAGAAGCAACTTCCATGTTAACGAACCGAAGATTCCATAACAGATAAAATACTAATTTATAAAGGTTTCTACTTTTGTATTTATGAGAACAGTAAAATAAAGCTAAAACACCTGCATTTACTTGACAAGTTACTTTTAGTTAAACAGTATCAAGGGTAAAAGTACATACAGAGGCTAAAACACAAACTGTCGTGCATTCCACATGAGGGAAATGAGGCGACTTAACACAAATGGACGTTAAATTAATCATGATAATTATACAACTTTATAGACCACAGAGATATCTTTAGTGTCGGAAGTTAAAAAGAATGATAAGAAATAAGAATATACCATGATGGTGGAACCATGTAAAACTGGAAACTAAGCCAGCGACTGGCTCATCACAATTGCCAATATTAATGACAACAAAAAAAAAAAGCTTAACAAATAATGTAACAGCATTAACTTTTAACACAGGAGCTGGAAATTGTCGAGGTCGTATACTCCCCGCACAGAATCAATAAATCATCTAAACTACTGAAACAACTCTTATTACTCGCTCCGAAAAGGAGTAATAACAACTTGCCTTGGGTTCAAACCCCACCCAATCCCTGGTTTACTAGAATGAAAGAAATATGAGAAAGTCTGGCATAAACCCACTGAACAGCAGAGAAGGGGGAGGGATGATCAAGGATACAATTAAAGAACACCGTCAACATCCGAGGCCCAAGACTCTGCAACGTATTGTCGGGAAGGTTCCTTAAGTGGATTACAGGTGGTAAATGATAATCACTGAGACGGTAAACTAGGATATTGAGAAAAGGTAGTAGGAAGCCCAGTATGCAGTCTTGCCCTGTCTGCTTGAGGGTACGTGTCTGACTGGCTACTCCCTCACTGCGGGGCGTCTAGTAGGGTTTGAACTTTGCTGACCTGACAGTATTTGAAGTCCGCGGCGTCACGGCTAACGTATGTTGAATTATGCTGACAGTATTACCTGGAGTCTACCTGGAGGGCATTCCGGGGATCAACGCCCCCGCGGCCCGGTCCACGACCAGGCCTCCCGGTGGATCAGGGCCTGATCAACGAGGCTGTTACTGCTGGCCGCACTCAATCCAACGTACGAATCACAGCCCGGCTGATCCGGCACCGTCTTTAGGTATCTGTCCAGCTCCCTCTTGAAGACAACCAGGAGTCTTCCCGTAATGCCCCTTAGTGCTGGTGGGAGGCTGTTGAACAGTCTTGGGCCCCAGACACTTACTGCGTTTTTTCTTATACCTGTGACGCCCCTACTTTTCTGGGGGTACGTTGCATCGCCTGCCAAGTCTTTTGCTTTCCTATGAAGTGATTGCTGTGTGCATATTAAGGACCAGTCTCTCCAGAATCTTCCAGGTGTAGATTATGATATACCTCTCTCGCCTGCGCTCTAGTGAGTACAAGTCAAGTGCTTCCAGGTGCTCCCAGTAGTTAAGGTGTTTGATGGAACTTATACGTGCAGTAAAGGTTCTCTGTACATTCTCTAGTTCTGCAATTTCACCTGCCTTGAATAGGGAAGTTAATGTACAGCAGTATTCCAGCCTAGAGAGAATAAGTGATTTAAAAAGGATCAACATTCGCTTAGCATCTCTTGTCTTGAATGTTCTCATTATCTTTCCTATCAGTTTCCTCGCAGATGTGATAGTGGCATTGTTGTGGTCCTTGACGGTGAGGTCTTCGGACATTACCACACCCAGGTCCTTCACATTACTTTTCTGCTCTATTGTGTGATTGGAGTTTGTAGTATACTCAGTCCTAGTTATTATCTCTCCCAGTTTTCCATAACGGAGTAGTTGGAATTTGTCTTCATTGAACATCATATTGTTCTCTGTTGCCCATTGGAAAACTTGGTTTATATCTTCTTGGAGCTTTGCCGTGTCCTCAATGGATGACACTCATGCAGATCCTAGTATCGTCTGCAAAAGATGATACAGTGCTGTGGTTTACATCTATGTGTATGTCTGATTTGAGAATAAGGAAAAGGATAGGTGCGAGTACCGTGCCTTGTGGGACAGAGCTCTTCACTATGACAGCATCTTATTTAACTCCGTTTACCACTACTCTTTGTGTGTGATTGGTCAGAAAGTTGAAGATCCATCTGCCTACTTTGCCTGTTATCCCTTTAGCACGCATTTTGTGTGCTATTACACCATGGTCGCACTTGTCAAAGGCTTTTGCAAAGTCTGTGTATACTACATCCGCCTTCTGTTTGTTTTCCAGTGCATCTAGGACCATGTCATAGTGGTCTAGCAGTTACGAAAGGCAGGAGCGACCTGCTCTGAAACGATGTTGCCCTGCTAGTCACAAATCATTTCCTATATGCCACCCTCCATAACAACCGTTATACTGAGCCTGGCATTCTACACATAGCACTATAAAAACTATTTTTTTTCCTCTTCAATGGACACTGATCCTTCCCTTCTATGGGTTTAGAAACGTATATACACTTTAGGTTTTCACACGCCTATTTTCCACACTCTGTCCCCTCTGGTACCCCAGATATACGCGAAATTAGCGGAGCTCAAAACACGCGTGACTTCCCGGTCCTTCGCAACGTTACCATAAAATATTAAAATTATTGCTGGAACAAAGATAGAAGTTCTCAAGAAACTGGACAGTTTCCTTCTACAAGTGCCTACTGACCACTAGCACAGCCTGGTTGACCAGGCAATCATTACTACTATTACTACTACTACTACTACTTCTACTACTACTACTACTACTACTACTACTACTACTACTAATAATAATAATAATAATAATAATAATAATAATAATAAATAATCTTTATTTTTACATGTACAAGATACAATTGATACAGACCTAGCTGATATTATTGCCATACTATGTAGAGTCCCCGGTTAAGTAGAACATTTCGAGCAATTAAGGTCGCATCCTGAGGGACCTGGAGGTTACCTGGAGGTTATTCCGGGGATCAACGCCCCCGCGGCCCGGTCCATGACCAGGCCTCCCGATGGATCAGGGCCTGATCAACTAGGCTGTTACTGCTGGCCGCACGCAGTCCAACGTACGAGCCACAGCCCGGCTGATCCGGCACTGACTTTAGGTATCTGTCCAGCTCTCTCTTGAAGGCAGCCAGGGGCTTATTGGCAATTCCCCTAATGCTTGATGGGAGGCTGTTGAACAGTTTTGAGCCCCGGACACTTATGGTGTTTTCCCTTAGTGTACCAATGGCGCCCCTACTTTTTATTGGCGGCATTTTGCATCGCCTGCCCAGTCTTTTACTTTCGTACGGAGTGATTTCTGTGTGCAGATTTGGGACCATTCCTTCCAAGATTTTCCAAGTGTAGATTATGATATATCTCTCCCTCCTGCGTTCCAACGAGTACAAGTCAAGTGCTTCCAAGCGTTCCCAGTAGTTAAGGTGCTTGACAGAACTTATGCGTGCAGTAAAGGATCTCTGTACACTCTCTAGATCTGCGATTTCACCTGCTTTGAATGGAGATGTTAATGTACAGCAGTATTCCAGCCTAGAGAGAACAAGTGATTTGAAAAGGATCATCATGGGCTTGGCATCTCTCTTTTTGAAAGTTCTCATTATCCATCCTATCATTTTCTTTGCACGTGCGATCGTGGCACTGTTGTGATCCTTGAAAGCGAGATCCTCAGACATTACTACTCCCAGGTCCCTTACATTATTTTTCCGCTCTATTGTATGGCCGGAGTCAGTAGTATACTCTGTTCTAGTTATTATCTCCTCCAGTTTTCCATAACGCAGTAGTTGGAATTTGTCCTCATTGAACATCATATTGTTTACCGTTGCCCACTGGAAAACTTTGTTTATATCTTCTTGGAGGTGAACCGCGTCCTCAGCAGATGACAGCCTCATGCAGATCCTAGTATCATCCGCAAAGGATGATACGGTGCTGTGATGTATATCTCTGTCTATGTCTGATAAGAGGATGAGGAATAAGATGGGGGCGAGTACTGTGCCTTGTGGAACAGAGCTCTTCACTAGGATGCGACCCACAACAGTCAACTAACAACCAGGTACCTACTTACTGCTAAGTGAACAGGAACGACAGGTATAAGGAAACATGCCCAACGTTTCACCCGTGCCAGGGATGCTACCAACCAAGCTTTCTCAATCTGTGATGCATCATAAGACGATAGACTTAAAACTGGTTAGTATCCATGCAAAACACTGTCTTAATAAAGTGTTCAGTGTGCTCTTGTGTCTTTGTTCTGAAGCTTGTCCGTATTTTATACATGGTACGCTCCTCATCAAGAAGTCCCGGAGGTGGGTGGGTGAGCTTCACTTGTGGGCGTTCCTTGTGCTACAACACCCCTACCAATCCCCGCACCCCCCCCACACACACCAGGCAACAGCTCCCCCTACCACAACATGACCACCGACCACCCCCACCTAGAAGGCTCTGGAGCTTGTCAAGTCTCTGCCTGACGGACAGCGCTTCTGCTGTTGAGATCACAGCATGCAGGAATCATGTGTGTATTCACAGTTGTGTGTGTGGGGCTTGAAACTCCAACGTTGGTTTCTAACCTCTTGTTCCCTCTCAGTTGTCATACTGAAAACTTTGTTGACAACTCACTGCTTTAAATCACCTTTTTCAACTTTGTTCCATTTTTTTAACCATCTTAAGACTGAGGAGATATTTCTTTGCCACCCAAGAATTAATTTAAGCTGCCACTTATTCCCCCTTCTTTCAGTTCTCCTCCATCATTCTCTCCATATCCGCTGTTACTGCCTCTGAATATATTATAGTGTCCACGAAGGTCGTATCTCCCCTGGTTCTTCTCTTTGCCCAAAGTTCGTCAGATTCACCTTAGTCTCTCCTCGTAGGTTATTCTGCGAGTTCCGTAACTATTCTCAAGTAGCCGTGTGTTTCATCCTGAGTGGATCCACGCTGCGTTGATGGCTCTGATAAATGTGCACAGCGTCTTTGAAAAAAAAAAAGAGACTTTTATATTCTGAAAGCAATTCTTTAGTTTGCTTGCATCACATACGCTGTCAATGTAACACAGTTGATGGATGCGTGTGTGGGTGGGGGTGCGGGGGGGGGGGGGTAAGTATGCCTGGAATAATTTCATAGATTACCGTTCCAGCGGCAGGGACCCAGACTTCCGGGTTGTTTGCCTGATCGACCAGTCTGTTGGTGCGAGCCACAGAGGAAGTTGTGAAGTTTACAGAGCACTGGAACTCAAAAGTCATTCAGTACTCAGTTCTTACAATAACAATACCAGTTCTTAGAATAACAGTACAATAACAGTACTAATCCTTAGTAACAATCTTACAATAACAGAACTAGACAATAACAATACCAGTTCTTACAGTATTCTTAGAATAACAATACCAGTTCTTACAATAACAGAACTAATCCTTACAATAACAATACCAGTTCTTAGAATAACAGTACCAGTTCTTACAATAACAATACCAGTTCTTACAATAACAATACCAGTTCTTAGAATAACAGTACCAGTTCTTACAATAACAATACCAGTTCTTACAATAACAGACAATAACAATACAGTAGAATAACAATACCAGTTCTTACAGTTCTTACAATAACAATACCAGTTCTTACAATAACAATACCAGTTCTTAGAATAACAGTACCAGTTCTTAGAATAACAATACCAGTTCTTACAATAACAGAACTAATCCTTACAATAACAATACCAGTTCTTACAATAACAATACCAGTTCTTACAATAACAATACCAGTTCTTACAATAACAATACCAGTTCTTACAATAACAATACCAGTTCTTACAATAACAGTACTAATCCTTACAATAACAATACCAGTTCTTACAATAACAATACCAGTTCTTAGAATAACAGTACCAGTTCTTAGAATAACAATACCAGTTCTTACAATAACAATACCAGTTCTTACAATAACAATACCAGTTCTTACAATAACAATACCAGTTCTTACAATAACAATACCAGTTCTTACAATAACAATACCAGTTCTTACAATAACAATACCAGTTCTTACAATAACAATACAATAACAATACCAGTTCTTACAATAACAATACCAGTTCTTACAATAACAATACCAGTTCTTACAATAACAGTACCAGTTCTTACAATAACAATACCAGTTCTTACAATAACAATACCAGTTCTTACAATAACAGTACCAGTTCTTACAATAACAATACCAGTTCTTACAATAACAATACCAGTCCTTACAATAACAGTACCAGTTCTTACAATAACAATACCAGTTCTTACAATAACAATACCAGTTCTTACAATAACAATACCAGCTCTTACAATACCAGTGTTAGTCATTACAACAATAAATAATAAAAAAATCACACGTTAAAAGAGAGCACTGCACATAAAAAATCACAAACGGTGAAGCAGTATCCACACTGAGCGTATCACTGGAAATGTCAACAAGTGAGACGAGCCTCGGGTCACAGCTCACATAATAATCCATCCCTGGATGTTTTTTCTTGTATGACAGTTAAGGTTACTTCCCTCTCAGGCAGTACTTTTTTACAACTCTTTTATAACTACCTTCAATTCTCATGGCCGCCAAGAAAAAACGTGTGTAGCAAAATAACGTTTTACTGGGACAACGTTTTGTTCTATGATAAAGCTTCAACGTGTGTCTTTCTTCCCTACAGTTAGCAGTACGTCGTTTAATTTTTCATGACGATGTTTCCACCACTTGCTTGAGCAGTCAACAGTAGATGACATACAAATATTACACTGTCCAGATACAGAACACACGAGGTTCTGAAAATACAGGATACAAAATCTAGGATGACCTTCCTGAAGAATGAAAGAAGACTGTGAAGGACCTAAGAAAAATCATATAGGATGACCTTGACCTCCGAGAACATAAGGAAAATGTATCAAAAACTAGGAAAATGACAGGATGGATTATAAAACTTTAAAAACAGAAATCAGGCCCATTATTATACTTTTCAACTCATTTGTTTTCTCACATCTACATAATGGTTTGTGTTCAAAGTTCAATTTTAAGATATATCGAACAAAAAATATAGTGATAAATTAGACACATGTGCAACTCTTGGGTATCTTTATTGAGGAAACGTTTCGCCACACAGTGGCTTCATCAGTCCATCAATCTTGATGGACTGACCACATCGACTCAAGGTTGAGGGACTGATTACCTCATTCTACTTCTGTTCTTCAAGATTCTCCTTTGTATGGACTGATGAAGCCACTGTGTGGCGAAACGTTTCCTCAATAAAGATACCCAAGAGTTGCACATGTGTCTAATTTATCAACATGTCGGTTCTCTGAACCATTCATCTACAAAAAATATAGTGCACAGGCATCCTGGTTGACGACCTCATCAATCAGCTCAGTTGATTAATAACTGATTTAATTAACTTATTAAGTGCCCTCTTGAAGACAACTAGGGGGGTTGATGGTAATTTCCATTATGTGTGAAGAAGGGTGTTGAAAGGTCTTGGTCCCTTTGTACTCACTGCATCCCTGCTTTTCATTAAGGGTATTTTGCACTGTCTGTTGAGCCCTTCGTTTTATGGGGAATATTCTGGGGTGCAAATTTGGGACCAATCTCTCCAGAATATTTCAGATGTAAATTGTGGCGCATCTCTCTCGCCTGCCTTCCAGGAAATAGTTAGAACGACTTCGGGCATTCCTAGTATTTTCAAACGCTTGACTTAAGTTACATGGACAGTATAGCTTCATTCAAGCACCATATATACAATTTCGCCTGTCTTAAAAGAGGATGGAGTGCAACACTCCAATCTAGAAATCATCATCACTGGCTTGGCATCTCTTGTTCCTTACAGTTGTGATAATAACATTTGTTGTGAGCCTTGGATATAAGATCCTCTGACATTATCATGTCTAACTCCAACACATTGTTCTTCTACATTGTTGGGTGATTCGAGTTTGTCTTATATTCTAATCCGGTTTTTATTGCTTCAAATTTTCCATGGCGGAGTATCTGAAATTTATCTATATTGAACATCACATTATTTTCTGTTTTCTGAGGCCTACTGGCAGACCTGGTTAATGTCAGTCTGGATATTTGCTGTGTGCTCAATGGATGCAACCCTCTTACAAATTCTTGTATCGTCTGTGAAGGACGATACGGTGCTATGAATTGTGTTTCTGTTTATGTGAGATATAAGAATGAGAAAGAGAAGTGGAGCGAGTATTCTGCCTCGAGGAAGAAAGATGATCACTGTGGCAGCCTGTAATTTACCTTCGCTCACTATTATTCTCTGCGCTCCATTTGTTAAAAAGTTAAATATCCATCTCCCCACATTTCGATTTTTTTTTTTGCATCCATTCACCACTAAATTATGCTCACACTCGCCGAAAGCTTTTGTATATTTGCGTATACTGCTTCGGCATTTTTTTTTATTTCCACTGTATCTCAGACCATGTCGCAAATGTGCACCATCTCTGAGAATCAGGAACGACCTGTTTTAAACCCATGTTATCTTAGGTTGTGCATCCGGTGGAAAAAAAATATAACTTATGAAGCTGAGGAAAGGCTCTGAAATTTACATGTTATAACAAACATGGTAAGGTAAAATGAAACATCAACACTAGGAGCAATTACTGGGATAAAAACAAGAAATAATCCCACATTCTCTGGGAAATCATTCTGAGTATTCTAACCTCTAATACTAGTAAACACAAAATATAGTTCTTAGGAAAATATATATCAGTAAAACAAATAACGAGCATAAAAAAACGAGTTAGTGAGCTATTTAAATGTGACAGAACAAAGAAAATTTATACAGATAACAGAGGGGAGAAACACACATCCCACACAGTTACATACTGTACAAGAAAAAGGTACTCAGGCGATAGGAAAGTAATGCAGTGAAGGTGGAAGAGTCACTGATGAGAGGTGATGACATAGTACTAGGTAGAGGGGAGAGAGAATGGAGGAGGGGGATAAAGAAGGGCAAAGGGAGGAGGGGGAATGGGGGCAGAGGGGAAGGAGGCAGAGGTGGAGGGAGGACTAGCACTGGCAGAGCCGGATGCGTGCCTCCAATCCTGTCGAGTGTCTGACTTCACCCACGACTTGGTCACTTCCATCCTTCAACAACCAACCCTCCCCCAACCCCTTCACGAAACTGGTAAAAAAGGGGGTTAATCTCGATACAAAAGTAACTGAAGCTTTTCTGGAAGGAAAATTGTCATAGCCATTGAATTAATAGTGGAATATTGTTAGATACCTTCATCGTCCTTGCGAGGACCTTCTGCTCAAGCTGACACATCTCCAGTACACAACCTATACTGTATAGTATGATGGAACCGGAGAGGGTTAACACTGCATACTGCTCTTCCCACACTGTACCTCTCATATATGGCACTCCATCAATACCGATACTTATTTAAAAACATAAGAGTTCCTTTGGGAAAGGATGGCCCTTCATGGGTATGGCAGATGAAGATGCTGGCAGATGTAAGTGATGGAAGGTGAGGATGCTGGCAAATGAGATGGCAGGTGAGGATGCTGGCAGAGATGGCAGGTGTGGATGCTGGCAGATGTGAGGGATGGCAGGTGAGGATGCTGGCAGATGTGAGGGATGGCATATGAGGATGTTGGTAGATGTGAGAGATAACAGGTGAGGATGCTGGCAAATCTGAGGGATGGCAGGTGAGGATGCTGCCAGATGTAAGTGATGGAAGGTGAGGATGCTGGCAAATGAGATGGCAGGTGAGGATGCTGGCAGATGTAAGTGATGGGAGGTGAAGATGCTGGCAAATTAAATGGCAGGTGAAGATGCTGGCAGAGATGGCAGGTGTGGATGCTGGCAGATATGAGGGATGGCAGGTGAGGATGCTGGCAGATGTGAGGGATGGCATATGAGGATGTTGGCAGATGTGAGAGATAACAGGTGAGGATGCTGGCAAATCTGAGAGATGGCAGGTGAGGATGCTGCCAGATGTAAGTGATGGAAGGTGAGGATGCTGGCAAATGAGATGGCAGGTGAGGATGCTGGCAGATGTAAGTGATGGGAGGTGAAGATGCTGGCAAATTAAATGGCAGGTGAAGATGCTGGCAGAGATGGCAGGTGCGGATGCTGGCAGATGAGAGAGATGGCAGGTGAGGATGCTGGCAGATGTGAGATATGACAGGTGAGGGTGCTAGCAGATGAGGGTGCTGGCAGATGTGAGGGATGGCAGGTGAGGGTGCTGGCAGATGTGAGAGATGGCAGGTGAGGGTGCTGGCAGATGTGAGACATGGCAGGTGAGGATGCTGGCAGATATGAGATATGACAGTAGGGGTGCTGGCAGATGAGGTTGTTTTCAGATGAGGGATGGAAGGAGAGGATGCTAGATGTGAGAGATGGCAGGTGAGGATGCTGGCAGATGAGATGGAGTGTGAGGATGCTGGCAGATGTGAGAGATGGCAGGTGAGGATGCTGGCAGATGTGAGAGATGGCAGGTGAGGATGCTCGCAGATGTGAGGGATGGCAGGTGAGGATGCTGGCAGTGAAAAATGGCAGGTAAGGATGCTGGTAGAGATGGCAGGTGATGCTGGCAGATGTGAGAGATGGCAGGTGAGAATGCTGGAAGATGTGAGAGATGGCAGGTGGGGATGCTGGCAGATGTGAGAGATGGCAGGTAAGGATGCTGGCAGATCTGAGGGATGGCAGGTTAAGGTGCTAACAAATCTGGGGAATGGCAGGTGAGGAAGCTGGCAAATGTGAGAGATGGCAGGTGAGGATGCTGGGAGATGTGAGATATGGCAAGAGAGGGTGCTGGCAGATGTGAGATATGGCAGGTGAGGGTGCTGGCAGATGAGAGATGGCAGGTGAGGGTGCTGGCAGATGTGAGATATGGCAGGTGAGTATGCTGGCAGATGAGATGGCAGGTGAGGGAGCGAGGAGTAAATGATCGGGGAGAGGGTAGTCGGGGGAGGATGAGAGGATGGCGGGGAGGATGGAAGAGAGAATGGAGGGGAGGATGGGAAAGAGGATGGTGGGGGAGGATGGGAGAGAGGATGGCGGGGAGGATGGGAGAGAGGATGGCGGGGAGGATGGGAGAGAGGATGGTGGGGGAGGATGGGAGAGAGGATGGTGGGGAGGATGGGAGAATATGTGGAGAGGATAAAGGGGAAAGGATGCGGAGGAAAGAGTGATTGGGTGAAAGGTGGGGAGACGATTTTGTGGTGGAGGGTGGTGGGGAGACGATGTTGGGGTGGTGGGGAGAGATGGTCGAGTGCAGGGTGGTGGGGAGAGGATGGAGGGGTGGAGGGTGGTGGGGAGAGGATGGTGGGGTGGAGGGTGATGGAGAGACAATGGTGGGGGTGGAGGGGAGACAATGGTGAGGGTGGAGGGTGAAAGACAATGGTGAGGTGGAGGGTTGGGAGAGGAAGATGGGGGGTGAAGGGTGGTGGGGAAACGATGGTGGGGTGGAGGGTGGTAGGGAGATGATTGGGGGTAGAGGGTGGTGGGGAAACGATTGTGGGGGGTGGAGGGTGCTAGGAAGACGGCGGTGGGGTGGAGGGTGTGGGGAAGGATTGTGTGGAGGGTGGTGGGGAGTAGATGGAGGGGTGGAAGGTGGTGCGGAGACGACTGTGGGGAGACGTTGGTGGGGGAGGAGGGTGGTAGGGAGTAGATGGAGGGGTGGAAGGTGGTGCGGAGACGACGGTGGGGAGACGTAGGTGGGGGTGGAGGGTGGTAGGGAGACGACGGTGGGGTGGAGGGTGGGGGAGAGGATGGTGTGGAGGGTGGTGGGGAGTAGATGGAGGGGTGGAAGGTGGTGCGGAGACGACTGTGGGGAGACGTTGGTGGGGGAGGAGGGTGGTAGGGAGTAGATGGAGGGGTGGAAGGTGGTGCGGAGACGACGGTGGGGAGACGTAGGTGGGGGTGGAGGGTGGTAGGGAGACGACGGTGGGGTGGAGGGTGGGGGAGAGGATGGTGTGGAGGGTGGATGGATGAAGGGGTGGAAGGTGGTTGGGAGTAGATGAAGGGGTGGAGGGTGGTACGGAGACGACGGTGGGGAGACGATGGTGGGGGTGGAAGGTGGGGGTGGAGGGTGGGAGGGAGAGAGAGGTAGGGTGGAGGGTGGGGGAGAGCATGGTGGGGAAGAGGGTGGTGTGGAGTCGATGGAGAGGTGGTTGGGAGAGGATGGTAGGTGTGGACCGTAGACGGGTGGAGGGTGGTAGAGGAGACAAAGTGTGGGAAGACGATGGTTGGGTGGAGGGTGGTGGGGAGATGATGGTGGAGGCGCAGGGTAGAGGGGAGAGGATGGTGGGGAGACGATTGTAGGGTGGTTGGAAGACACAATCCAGGGCAACATGGGTTCAGGGCAGGTCGCTCCTGCCTCTCACAACTACTGGATCACTATGATATGGCCTTGGATGCACTGGAAGAAAATCAGAATGCAGTTGTAATATACACAGACTTTGCAAAAGCATTTGATAAGTGCGATCATGGCGTAATAGCGCACAAAATACGTGCTAAAGGAATAACTGGCTAAGTGGGAAGATGGATCTTCAACTTCCTAACAAATCGAACACAAAGAGTAGTGGTCAACAGAGTTAAATCGGAGGCTGCCATAGTGAAGAGCTCTGTTCCACAAGGCACAGTATTCGCCCCCATCTTATTCCTCATCCTCATATCAGACATAGACAGGACCCCAATGGAAATAAGTCACTGTCTGACTTTTTTGGGTTATCCTAGGTTCTCTACACATATGCTGCTATGTACGATAATTCTATGTAACTGTATTTGTGTATACCTGAATAAACTTACGTACTTACTTATAACCCACAGCACCGTATAAACTTACGTACTTACTTATAACCCACAGCACTGTATCATCCTTTGCAGATGATACTAGGATCTGCATGAGGCTGTCATCTGCTGAGGACGCGGTTAACCTCCAAGAAGATATAAACGAAGTTTTCCAGTGGGCAACGGTAAACAATATGATGTTCAATGAGGACAAATTCCAACTACTCCGTTATGGAAAACTGGAGGAGATAATAACTAGAACAGAGTATACTACAGACTCTGGCCATACATTAGAGCGGAAAAATAATGTAAGGGACCTGGGAGTGGTAATGTCTGAGGATCTCACTTTCAAGGATCACAACAGTGCCACGATCACAAGTGCAAAAAAAATGATAGGATAGATAATGAAAACGTTTAAAACGAGAGATGCCAAGCCAATGATGATCCTTTTCAAATCACTTGTTCTCTTTAGGTTGAAATACAGCTGTACATTAACATCTCCGTTCAAAGCAGGTGAAATCGCAGATCTAGAGAGTGTACAGAGAACCTTTACTGCACGTATAAGTTCTATCAAGCACCTTAACTACTGGGAACGCTTGGAAGCACTTGACTTGTACTCGCTGGAACGCAGGAGAGAGAGAGAAATTATAATCTACACTTGGAAAATCTTGGAAGGAATGATGCCGAATCTGCACACAGAAATCACTCCCTACGAAAGTAAAAGACTGGGCAGGCGATGCAAAATACCCCCAATTAAAAGTAGGGGCGCCATTGGTACACTAAGAGAAAACACCATAAGTGTCCGGGGTCCAGGACTGTTCAACAGCCTCCCACCAAGCATAAGGGGAATTACCAATAGGCCCCTGGCTACCTTCAAGAGAGAGCTGGACAGATATCTAAAGTCAGTGCCGGATCAGCCGTGCTGTGGTTCGTACGTTGGACTGCTTGCGGCCAGCAGTAACAGCCTGGTTTATCAGGCCCTGATCCGCCGGGAGGCCTGGTCGTGGACCGGGCCGCGGGGGCGTTGATCACCGGAATAACCTCCAGGTAGACTCCAGGTAGGTGGGGAGATGGTGGGGTGTAAGGTATATGGTTGGAGGGTGGTGTGGAGAGGATGGTGGGGTGGAGGGTGGTGGAGAGAGGATTGGGGTGGTGGAGAGAGGATTGTTGGGTGGTGGAGAGAGGATGGTGGGTGGTGGGGAGAGGATGGTTGGGTGGAAGGCAAAGGGATGAATGGTGGTGGGGGAGAGGATAGTGGGGATGATGCAGGGGTGAGGGGGCCAAGACAAACAAACATTGACACCCACTTCAAGACAAGATGACCACTTAAACATGAAACTTCACTATACCCTCACCACCCACACTCACAACTCACACTCACAACTCACCCTCACCGCCCACCTTCACTCACCCTCACCACCCACCCTCACAACTCACCCTCGTCTTGCAGTCTAATATAATAGCATTGATTTGTAAATAAGGAAATGTACTCAAGTTGCACCCCACTAATGGAAGTAAGTCATACCTACAGGTTATGTAAGCTTTGGAGAATTTCCTTCAGAAGCCGCTAGGTGGCGAAACTTTTCCAGGATAAAGATTCCCAAAATGTTGCCCAAGTGTCTCGATTATCAACTTGTCGGTTTTCTAAACCATTTATATAAGATACAAGTTATGAACTTTTGATATACCTTTGAAGAGTGTCGAGAGTTTCACTACTCTCAGACCCCGGCCATGGGCCAGGCTCGTCTGGTGCTTGCCTGGTCAAACAGGCTGTTGCTGCGGGAGGCCCACTGCACCACATATACAGTGTTCCCTTATTGTGCCCACATCATCCCTGCTCCTCACTGGGTTTATTTTGCACTTCCTCCCCTATCTCTCACTCCAGTATGTTATAGTTATGGCAGTGTGCAGATTTGGGACCAGGCCCTCTAATACTTCCCAGGTATATATTATGTATCTCTCCTCCGGTCCAGTGAGTACATGTTCAAGACTTGAAGGCGTTCCCAGTAGTTTAGGTGCTTTACTGACTCAGTGAGAGCCATAAACAATTCCTGTATTTGTTCCTGCTCTGACATTTCTCCTGCTTTTGAACGAGGCTGTCAGCACTGAGCAACATTCTAAATGAGAGAGCACTAGCAATTTGAAGAGTGTCACCACTGGCATTAACACAGCAGCTAAGACAGCAGTCAAGAGCCTGTGACACAGCAGCTAAGACAGCAGTCAAGACCTGTAACACAGCAGCTAAGACAGCAGTCAAGAGCCTGTGACACAGAAGCTAAGACAGCAGTCAAGAGCCTGTGACACAGAACCTAAGACAGCAGTCAAGAGCCTGTGACACAGCAGCTAAGACAGCAGTCAATAGCCTGTGACACAGCAGCTAAGACAGCAGTCAAGAACCTGTGACAGCAGCTAAGACAGCAGTCAAGACCTGTAACACAACAGCTAAGACAGCAGTCAAGACCTGTAACACAGCAGCTAAGACAGCAGTCAAGACCTGTAAGACAGCAGCCAAGAACCTGTGACACAGCAGCTAAGACAGCAGTCAAGACCTGTAAGACAGCAGCCAAGAACCTGTGACACAGCAGCTAAGACAGCAGTCAAGACCTGTAAGACAGCAGCTAAGACATCAGTCAAGTCCTGTAACACAGCAGCTAAGACAGCAGTCAAGACCTGTAATACAGCAGCTAAGACAGCAGTCAAGACCTGTAACACAGCAGTCAAGACCTGTGACACAGCTAAGACAGCAGTCAAGACCTGTAACACAGCAGTTAACTGAATAAAAAAAGGCACAACACTGTGACTGGAACAATACGCAAATAACCCGCACATAGCAGACTGAAGCTTATGACGGTGTTTCGGTCCGACTTGGGCCATTAACTAGACACATAGAGAAGCGTGAAGGAAAGGGATTCGGAATATGTAAGAGAGTGGGGGGAGGGAGGGGAAGGAATTGTACAGTAGTAATAGTAGTAGTAGTAATAATAATAGTAGTAGTAGTAATAGTAATAGTAGTAGTAGTAATAGTAATAGTAGTAGTAGTAGTAATAGTAATAGTAGTAGTAATAGTAATAGTAATAGTAGTAGTAGTAATAGTAATAGTAGTAGTAGTAGTAGTAGTAGTAGTAGTAGTAGTAGTAGTAGTAGTGGTGGTGGTTTGTAGTAGTAATAGTAGTAGTGTAGCAGTGATGGAGCTGGCAATAAGAAATGTAGTTGTATTGAAAAAAGTAAGTCTCTTCCACCCATTTCTCGATGCTCTTAAAAATCGTGCCCCTTCTATCAAGTTCAAAGCTTCGTTTCCTTAATGTCCATCTCCATCGCTCGGCGATATGTTTTTCTTTTTCCATTTGCAAGCCAATGCACAGTGGTATGTACATTCACTATTTTTCTTATCATGCTCCCTTTGTCAAGAAAAGTGTTATTTCTCTTCTCCGAGCCTCCGCATCCATGACCCTCAGTTTCAATTCAATTCAAAGTTTATTCTCTATAAGGATTACAATGCTGAGTTTACAGAATTTGGTTATTGTGTGGTTTACATGTAGTAAAATAATAATTACAGAGTGTACCAATAGAACACCTAGCATGGCTAGGCATTTCGGGCAGACTTAGTTTAATTCCTAATTTTAAAATATTACAAATTATGAGGTAAGTTGGTTTTATGGCTAAGTTACTAAATACTAGTTTGTGAGTTTAGCAATGTGAATGCTTTTGTTTTGGCACAGTACATAGTTTCAGTATTGGAGTATCATAGGATTCATTATTTTAAGATTGAGATTAATATTTCTGTTTATGGTCAAATGGGTGAGTGAGCGTAAGTGTGTCTGCAGTTCTGAGTTTTCAGGTAGGGTGTTCCAGATTTTAGGGCCTTTGACATACATTGAATTTTTGTAAAGGTTTAGTCGGACACGGGGAATGTCATAGAGATGTTTGTGTCTGGTGTTATGCCTGTGGGTTCTGTCACAGCTATCAAGAAAGTGTTTTAGGTCAAGGTTAATATTGGAATTTAAGGTCCTGTAGATGTAGACTGCACAGTAGTAAGTGTGGATGTACTGAACAGGGAGTAAGTTTAGAACTATGAAGAGTGGGGGTGTGTGTTGCCAGGGATGGGATTTAGTGATTATACTTACTGCGGCTTTTTGTTGGGTTATTATTGGCTTTAGGTGTGTTGCTGCAGTTGATCCCCAAGCACAAATAGCATAGGTGAGTAGTTGAGTAGTTTCTTGAGTAGTTTTGGGAAGGTGCTAGTTTCTAGTGACTTGTTAAAAAGTAATGAAATACTATGCGAAAGGACATGGGCCACTCGCTTGTACAATAAGGGTGGGACATGAGACAGATTCCCTGACTCAAAATGTCCACTCTGCAGTTCGTTCTCTCGTTTTGGTTACCCAACCGATTTCATAAACCCTGCCTACTCTCATACTCAACGGACTTTCTTCTCTCTCAAACTCTCTTTTGTAAAATCTCCTATATTTTGACTTTCTTTTACTTCTAGTCTCCTAAATCTTAGCAACACTCTCCGTTCCTTAAACATCAAACTTTCTTCGTAGTTATCTAGTTCATACCTCTATTGCAACTGATGTTTCTGGAGTCTACCCCATTTTCTGCTGCTCCTGTCCTCTCCAACACTTTGGAGAAACAGGCCGCTCTTTTTCTGACAGACTTAAGGAACACAAAAAAGTATTAGCCTCGCCAGCACTAATAAAACTCTTTTCTGTCATATTAGAGACCACAGTCATCCTATTAACTGGTCCTCTGCCAAAACTGTCAACCCTTCTAGTATTCACAGAAGTCATCTTGTTGAAGCATCCCTTCTACATAACTTTCCTAACATGAATCCTAGCCCTGGCTTTGTCTTCGTAGATGCCTTCCTTTTTCATTACATTTTTAAATGCTCCAAAATTCAGAACAATAGTAACTTGACTTGATCTTTATGTCCTCTCTTTATTCCTCCTCCTGCCCTATTACGGTTTTATCCCACAGAGATTTTGTCCTGCCCCGTAACCATTAGCTCTCCTGCTGCTCTGTTTTCTTATTCCTTAGACTACCTCCACTATTACTACTACTAATATTCCTACTATTTCTTGACAAACATTCCACTCTCTGCCCCCATTTTCATTACCACTACTACCTATTACCACCTCCATCATTGTTCACTACTACTACTACTACTATAAAATAATTCCCTCCTCCCATTCTAACCCCCTCCCCCTCTCTTATACAGTCTGGCTTCCTTTCCTTCGCGCTTCTCTGTGACTATTTAATGGTCCAAGTCACATCGAAACCTCGTCATAAGTTTGTTTCCTATGTGCGGGTTATTTGTTTACAACAGTTAACTAATGCAGCAGCTATAAAGAGCCCAGTAACACAGCAGTTAACTCATATAGAAATTAAGAGCCCAGTAACACAGCAGTTAACTAGTACAGAAGTTAAAGAGCCCAGTAACACAGCAGTTAACTAGTACATAAGTTAAGAGCCCAGTAACACAGCAGTTAACTAGTACATTAAAGAGCCCAGTAACACAGCAGTTAACTAGTACAGAAGTTAAGAGCCCAGTAACACAGCAGTTAACTAGTACAGAAGTTAAGAGCCCAGTAACACAGCAGTTAACTAGTACAGAAGTTAAGAGCCCAGTAACACAGCAGTTAACTAGTACATTAAAGAGCCCAGTAACACAGCAGTTAACTAGTACAGAAGTTAAGAGCCCAGTAACACAGCAGTTAACTAATACAGAAGTTAAGAGCCCAGTAACACAGCAGTTAACTAGTACAGAAGTTAAGAGCCCAGTAACACAGCAGTTAACTAATACAGAAGTTAAGAGCCCAGTAACACAGCAGTTAACTAATACAGAAGTTAAGAGCCCAGTAACACAGCAGTTAACTAGTACATTAAAGAGCCCAGTAACACAACAGTTAACTAGTACAGAAGTTAAGAGCCCAGTAACACAGCAGTTAACAAGTACATTAAAGAGCCCAGTAACACAGCAGTTAACTAGTACAGAAGTTAAGAGCCCAGTAACACAGTTAACTAGTACAGAAGTTAAGAGCCCAGTAACACAGCAGTTAACTAGTACAAAAAAGAGCCCAGTAACACAGCAGTTAACTAGTACAGAAGTTAAGAGCCCAGTAACACAGCAGTTAGCTAGTACAGAAGTTAAGAGCCCAGTAACACAGCAGTTAACTAATACAGAAGTTAAGAGCCCAGTAACACAGCAGTTAACTAATACAGAAGTTAAGAGCCCAGTAACACAGCAGTTAACTAGTACATTAAAGAGCCCAGTAACACAGCAGTTAACTAGTACAGAAGAGCCCAGTAACACAGCAGTTAACTAATACAGAAGTTAAGAGCCCAGTAACACAGCAGTTAACTAGTACAGAAGTTAAGAGCCCAGTAACACAGCAGTTAACTAGTACAGAAGTTAAGAGCCCAGTAACACAACAGTTAACTAGTACAAAAGTTAAGAGCCCAGTAACACAGCAGTTAACTAATACAGAAGTTAAGAGCCCAGTAACACAACAGTTAACTAGTACAGAAGTTAAGAGCCCAGTAACACAGCAGTTAACTAATACAGAAGTTAAGAGCCCAGTAACACAGCAGTTAACTAGTACAGAAGTTAAGAGCCCAGTAACACAGCAGTTAACTAGTACAGAAGTTAAGAGCCCAGTAACACAGCAGTTAACTAGTACAGAAGTTAAGAGCCCAGTAACACAGCAGTTAACTAGTACAGAAGTTAAGAGCCCAGTAACACAGCAGTTAACTAGTACAGAAGTTAAGAGCCCAGTAACACAGCAGTTAACTAATACAGAAGTTAAGAGCCCAGTAACACAGCAGTTAACTAATACAGAAGTTAAGAGCCCAGTAACACAGCAGTTAACTAATACAGAAGTTAAGAGCCCAGTAACACAGCAGTTAACTAATACAGAAGTTAAGAGCCCAGTAACACAGCAGTTAACTAATACAGAAGTTAAGAGCCCAGTAACACAGCAGTTAACTAGTACAATAAAGAGCCCAGTAACACAGCAGTTAACTAGTACAGAAGTTAAGAGCCCAGTAACACAGCAGTTAACTAGTACAGAAGTTAAGAGCCCAGTAACACAGCAGTTAACTAGTACAGAAGTTAAGAGCCCAGTAACACAGCAGTTAACTAGTACAGAAGTTAAGAGCCCAGTAACACAGCAGTTAACTAGTACAGAAGTTAAGAGCCCAGTAACACAGCAGTTAACTAATACAGAAGTTAAGAGCCCAGTAACACAGCAGTTAACTAATACAGAAGTTAAGAGCCCAGTAACACAGCAGTTAACTAATACAGAAGTTAAGAGCCCAGTAACACAGCAGTTAACTAATACAGAAGTTAAGAGCCCAGTAACACAGCAGTTAACTAGTACAATAAAGAGCCCAGTAACACAGCAGTTAACTAGTACAGAAGTTAAGAGCCCAGTAACACAGCAGTTAACTAATACAGAAGTTAAGAGCCCAGTAACACAGCAGTTAACTAATAAAGAAGTTAAGAGCCCAGTAACACAGCAGTTTGAAAGTTAAGACACATGTGCAACATCTGGATATCTTTATTGTAGTAGACGTTTCGCCATCCAGTGGCTTTATCAATACAGATTCTAGGACATAATAGGAAGACAGTAGAACTATATACAAAAGATGAGGTAATCAGTCCCTCGGCCTTGGGGTTAGTGTTCACAGCATCGTGGTGGAGGAGAATCTGGAGCAAAGACAAGAAGACTGGCGGTTATATAGGCGTCAGTGGATAGGGACGGGCAGCAGACGAGGGCAAAGTCACTGGTAGGCGGGGTTCCCAAGTGGAAGTAGGTCCTTCCCAAAGAGATGGGTTAGTTGCAGCAGCCGTAAAGAAGGTCTTGTAGATGTCCTCTGAACCAAGATTCCATGATGTTGCAGTGTCTGACAAGTTGTGCAAGAAAGGTATAAAATACCGACAATATGAAAGTTAAGACACATGTGCAACATCTGGATGGCGAAACGTCTACTACAATAAAGATATCCAGATGTTGCACATGTGTCTTAACTTTCATATTGTCGGTATTTTATACCTTTCTTGCACAACACAGCAGTTAACTAGTACATTAAAGAGCCCAGTAACACAACAGTTAACTAGTACAAAAGTTAAGAGCCCAGTAACACAGCAGTTAACTAGTACATTAAAGAGCCCAGTAACACAACAGTTAACTAATACAGAAGTTAAGAGCCCAGTAACACAGCAGTTAACTAGTACAGAAGTTAAGAGCCCAGTAACACAGCAGTTAACTAGTACAGAAGTTAAGAGCCCAGTAACACAGCAGTTAACTAGTACATTAAAGAGCCCAGTAACACAACAGTTAACTAGTACAAAAGTTAAGAGCCCAGTAACACAACAGTTAACTAATACATTAGTTAAAGAGCCTAGTAACACATTTTAATAATATATCAGGTAAGTGCTCAGTAACACAGTGTTACTGAGTGTGCTACATTATTAACACACCTGGTGCTGTTGGCAGTCTTGCTCAAACAAATCAACATTGTTTAAACATTTATTATTAAAGTTAAATCAATTTTGTCAACATTATATAATTTTTAATAACATGGAATGCAAATTTGACTTAAATATTTTATCTTAACTTTCAAAAATAAATGTAATATACTAAAACTTACTCTTGATCAAACTATCTTAGGTTAGTCTTAAATTTCTTTACATTTTTTTTCCCATCTATGAATTATATTAATATCGCAATCTTCACTCTGAAAATCTCACCTCCAGGACTCAAGTCAGGCTACCTTTCCTGAATCCAGTACAATGCAATCCTTTATTGACTGCGTTTCGTCCACACAGTGGGCTCTATCAAGCCACAAACAGATCTACCTGAGTGACTTGATAAAGCTCACTGTGTGGACGAAACTTAGTCAATAAAAGATCGTATTATACTGCTATGTGTCTTATTTTGCCATCGTGTCGGCATGATAATAATAATATAATAACCTGTATCTCTACAAGTACGTGTGCAAGGTATACAAACCTAGTTAACATCAGTGACATACTATATAGAAAGAACCTGGTTATGCAGAGTATTTCTGACAAATTAGGTTAATTTCGTCACCCAGGATGTTACCCACACCAGTCTTCTAACACCCACGTACCTATTTACTGTTAGGCGAACAGGAACAACAAGTGTTTTAAGGAAATACATCCTAATGTTTCGACCCGTACCGGGGATCGAACCACGGACCTCAATGTTTGAGATGAGTGCGCTGCCAACCAAGCTACGGGTCACCGTGAATCCTGAATCCCTTCATAAAATTTACCCTGCTTACACTCCAACAGTAGTTTATTTCCCAAGTATTAGTAACTACAGTTTTGCTGGAAAGAAACCTTAGAAGGTGCCGGAGCTGATGATCCTATATGAATATAATACCAGATGATCTCATATCCTTGATGATATAAATATAATACCTGATGATATCCTCATCGCCTTGCTGAAAAAAGTACTTTATAGGATCCCTATGGTTTTAGCTGCCATGTGGATGCGCGCACGCGCTGGCTCCAGATGTCATGTATTTACCAATATGCAGAGCCCGTGTGGTGGACAAGTTTGTATACAGTTATTTTTGTTGCTTCATGGCCGCCCACTGCAAGCCAGTCAGACCACCCCACACTTACGCCCACACACCCACGTAAAGGATACACCTTGACCCACCCCTCCCCAGGGGCATAACCCCTACCTACCCGGCATAGGTGCCCGCTACACCCGAGGTCACGTGTGCACACAACTGAAGATTATGACATTTGCATGCATAAGTCACAAGGCTGGAAAGAGGCCACCACCAGAGGCCACCACCAGAGGCCACCACAATAGGCCACCACCAGAGGCCACCACCAGAGGCCAGAGGCCACCACCATAGGCCACCACCAGAGGCCACCACCAGAGGCCACTACCATAGGCCACCACCAGAGGCCAGAGGCCACCACCAGAGGCCACCACCAGAGGTCACCACCATAGGCCACCACCATAGGCCACCACCAGAGGCCACCACCATAGGCCACCACCAGAGGCCACCACCATAGGCCACCACCATAGGCCACCACCAGAGGCCACCACCATAGGCCACCACCAGAGGCCACCACCAGAGGCCACCACCATAGGCCACCACCAGAGGCCACCACCATAGGCCACCACCATAGGCCACCACCAGAGGCCACCACCATAGGCCACCACCAGAGGTCACCACCATAGGCCACCACCATAGGCCACCACCAGAGGCCACCACCATAGGCCACCACCAGAGTACTGCACTTTGTTGTCGGGAACCACTCACATTCTTACTACCATTAATATCTCATTTAAAATACCAAACAGTCAAACTCACAATAAACTGGCCATTTCGACCGCAAAATATACAAAAAATCACATTCCCAAGCTCACGCCTCTTCTTAACATATGTAATACTCTCATTCCTACATTAAAAATTAACACACTTGAAAAATGAAAGATAAGGAAGTAGTGTGGGTCAAGAAGTACCTGAAACACCTAGTAGTAAGCAGTAGGGAAAAATAGTTTACCAAGACAGATGAGCATACAATGGGATATATTAGAAAACATTTCGGTCTTTGGACCTTAATCACTTCTAACACACCCCCTGTTTAAAAATAATAATATATATAAAGTGTTGGGTGTGACACATTGTTACAAAAAACGCGATATCTAATAATGATAGAGATCTCCAGTGAATACCAGAAAGAACTGCCCTTCTAGCATCCAGCATGTTACTGGGTTTTCGTAACAAGTAGTCAGTATCCTGGTCCAATTATCCATTAGAATTTAATAGTAAGATTCAATAGTTTTTATTAATAAAGATAAAGTTGTCTAGGTGGACAATATCAAAGTAAATCAAAGTAATCAATTTAATATAATATAGGATACAAGTTGCTACACTTCTCTCGTGTACAGTAGTATTGTGCTCAAGGCGCATATCATATTTTTATGGCTTTTAAGTACCGTCTGGTACATTGTCAGCATTTAAGAACATAATAGTAGCACGTATATACAAGTGTATGTATGTATGTATGTGTGTAAGTGCTCTAAGTAGTTCGCTATGTCTCAAGACTCGATTAGACTTAACTAGTGACTGACTAAAAGTCCTCAAATAAACTAACTTCTTGACCAACCTGGCAATCAGAACAGCTTGCTTGAACAGTAAAACGACTGATATGCTGAACAGCAATATAACAAGCAGCAGCAACACAGAATCAGGAACAAGGAGATAACACAACGGCACTAAGTAGGGACCATCTGCAGATCCTCCACAAAAGTCACAAAACTCCCATACTATTGAATCTAAGTTCAATTTTAGAAAAATCCCCGACTGTGACAGTGCACAGATACCAGAACAAATTAGGTCAGAAGCTACAGCGCAGGACCTGAGTTTCTCAGTGTCTATGCGACACACAACCTCAGTACAACGTCGAAAATCACTAAGTCTAGGCCATGCTCTGTGAACAGTTGCACAGAACCAACAAGAAAGCGACAGAGATGATGTTCCAACAAGGGCCAGCAAGGGAGAGCTGGAGAGGGACGTCTTGTTGGAATCATCGTCAACCAGACAGAGCACTCGCCAAGGCAAGACAGTCCAGGCAGTCCCTCACCCAGGTGAGGTGTGATCACCCCACCCTGATCACGTGACTCTCCGAGGACTGCTGCTGCCCAGCAACTATAGAGAAGCCGGCAGCGAAACAAGCGGAGTGGTAGTTAGACAAGGCTGTCAGCTACTTAACACTCTCGAACAATGAGCACTGAATAATATAAATATAAATGTTACATCCTACCTAATAATATAACTAAGTCAAATAATAATATAAAGCAATATATTTACGATTTAGCTAATATCGCAAATATCAGCAATATAAAATTATATGAACAGATAATATACATTATATACATTGTGACCCATTCAGGGGTCGCAACACACATAGTAACCTAAAATAAAAAAAAATGATAAATTTGAGATGAAGTCAGGTAGACAATGAGGTAATATAATTTCCGTACTGTTTTTAAACTCTATCAGTTATCGTTCCATTAAAGAACGATACATCAGGATGGACAAGGGTAATGAGTGGGGTTTCATAAGGATAGTTACTGGAATGACTACTTTTCCTGATATATGTTAATGACTACCCACACACACCATCCTGTGTGTGCGTGTTTGCTGGCATTGTAAAATTAATGAGACAGATAAGAACAAGATAATCTACATACAGGATCCAGGAACATGCCTGGGACCTGGTCAGGCTGAAAACATGATCCAATAAGTGGTCATGGAGGTCATTGCGAACAAATGAAAGTTAATGCAGATTTGAAAAGGAGAGGGAAGACCATTCAAAGAAAAGCATGCGATACATGAAAAGATAAAAATGTTCGTAAAGATAAAGAGTGTGGATGCTAACACGGCACCATGTACCGCGTTGGAGGTACATGGTGCCGTACATGGAGGTACACCTGAAACATACAACCTAATTAGTGTAAGAGTAGCAAGCCTCAGAGCATTTTGGGATCTAAAGGATCTTTCAGGATGTTATACATAACATATTTGAGGCCCATCATCGAGTATGAGGCCCCATCGTGGAGCTCCACCTGATCAAGCATGTGTAATATTACCACAACAGAGTGCTAAACCCTCAAGCAAATGAAGAAACTCGAAAAGGTTCAAAGGTTTACATTCAGATTAATTTGAGCTTAAATGCTCTAGGTTATGAGATTGAAGGAACTAAACATACCATCAAATGGAGATAAATGAGATCAAGAATAGTAACTAAGACCAAGACGATGCAGGTGAGACCAGGTAAGGGAAATGGCTGTTTAGCTGATGTGTATGAGAACTGAACACTTTAAATAACTGCTTCATTAATATTATAATTTTATTACTTATATGTAATTTAAGGTTTTTCAATCGTTTTTTTCTAGTCTATGTATTACATAAAGTCTTCAGTACTCTAACCGCCGAACTGTCAGAATTACTAAGAACTACATGAGCCAACGACGAATGCGATCATGGAGTGACTGCGCAGGAAATGAAGGCCAAAAGCATTACGGGGAAGGTAGGCGGATGAATTTCCGGGTTCCTAACACAAACACAAAAAGTAGCAGTAAACAGAGCAAAATCCAGCATCAGCGAGGTGTAAAAAAAAAAAAACTCAGTTCCCCAAGGCGCTGTCCTGGCACCTCTGCTGTTTCTCATCCTCATAGCAGACATAGATATAAAAAACACCCGTCACAGCTTCGTATCATCATTTGCAGATGAAACATAAGCACGAAAGTCACTATGGTAGAGGACACTGAAAAAAATACAGATATACATAAGCAGAGTTTTCCAGTGGGCAGTGGAGAACAACATGACGTTCAGTGGTGACAAGCTCCAGCTGCTTAGGTATGGAAAGAATGAAGAACTCAAAAGGAACACTGTATACAAAACTCAAAGATCACCAAACAGAACGAAATGAACACGTAAAAGACTTGGGAATAATTATGTAAGCTGACCTTTCTTTCATAGAACATAAGACAAAGATCACGGCAGCCAAGAGGATGACGGGGTGGGCATTGAGAACTCTCAAAACAAAGGAAATAATGCCAATGGTGACACTCTTCAAATCGCTAGTGCTCCCTCAGTTGGAATATTGCTCTGTGCTGACGGCCCCGTTCAATGCAGGAGAAATACCAGAGCTTGAACAAAGATCGTTTACGGCCCAGATAGAGCCAGTCAAGCATTTAAATTACTGGGCACGCCTTAAAGTCTTGAACATGTACTCATTGGAGCGGAGGAGAGAGAGATACATGATAATATATACCTGGAAAGTACTCGAGGGCTTGGTCCCAAATCTTCATACTGCCATAACATACTGGAGTGAGAGATATAGGAGGAAATGCAAAATAAACCCAGTGAGGAGCAGGGGTGCGGTGGGCACAGTAAGTGAACACTGTATCAACATTCAGAAACACGGCTGGAACAACTGTAGAGGTCTTCAAGAGAAAACTGGACAAGAATCTTCACCATGAGGACCTGGTAAGAAACATAACAATATCAAAAACAATTAATTCCCATCACAATCCAATCGAAGTTCAGACTTACATGCACAGGGATCCTCATCAGCAAAATGCACGTATCTGTGAAGGTGTCTTCAGCAAATACAACAAGAACATCAACTGGGACCAGGTGAACCATATATTAAATGAAACGTGTTGGGAACATATCTTAAATAACATGGATCCAAACCAGTGACTGGAAAGGATCAACTTCATGGCAGCTGAAGTATGTTCCAGGCAGATTCCCCTAAGAAAGAAAAAGAGAAGTATACTGTAAAGAGACAGATGCTCCCTTTACAGAAGATGACGAAGAATCGCTGAGCTCCTCAAGAACGCTAGATTATCTGATACACGGAAGGAAGCGCTGACCAGGGAAGTGGAAAATATCGAAAATAAGTTAAAGGACTCATATAGGACCCAGGAGAGACAGGAAAAAGCTAAAAGCGATTAGTGAAATTCAAAAAAAATCGAAATATTTCTTTTCTAATGACAAAAACAAGGCAAGTACCACATCAAGTATTGGGCTCTTGCTCAGACAAAATGGAACTTACACAGATAACAACAAAAAAATGAGCGAGATACTGAAATCCCAATACGACTCTGTGTTTAGCGAGCCACTAATGAGTCTAAAGATCGACAACCCAAATGATTTTTTCATGAATCAGCCTCAAAACTCCATCAATGAATGCCAAATTTCCGACATTACCCTAACTCCAATAGACCTTGTGCGTGCTCTAAGTATACAACGGAGAAGGGTGAAATTCAACAGTCACTAAAAACAACGGATATAGCCCCACTCCATAAAGGTGGCAGCAAAGCATTAGCAAAAGACTATAGATCAACAGCTCCAACGTCCCACATCATAAAAATCTTTGAAAGAGTGCTAAGAAGCAGGATTGCAAACCACTTGGATTCCCAAAAACTGCACAATCAAGGGGAACATGGGTTCAGAGCAGGTCGTTCCTGCCTCTCACAACTACTGGATCACTATGATATGGTACTGGATGCTCTGAAAGAAAAGCGGAATGCAGATGTAATAATAAAGGAGAGGGATCTTCAACTTTTTAACCAATCGAACACAGAGAGTAGTGGTAAACAGAGCTAAATCGGAAGCTGCCATAGTGAAAAGCTCTGTTCCACAAGGCACAGTACTCGCCCCCGTCCTGTTCCTCATCCTCTTATCAGACATACAGAGATGTAAAACATAGCACTGTGTCACCCTTTGCAGATGATAGTACGATATGCATGAGACTGTCATCTATTGAGGACGCGGTTAACCTCCAAGAAGATATAAACGAAGTTTTTCAATGGGCAACGGAAAACAATATGATGTTCAATAAGGACAAATTGCAACTACTTCGTTATGGAAAACTGGAGGAGATAATAACTAGAACTGAGGATACCTCAAACTCTGATCATACAATAGAGCGGAAAAATAATGTGAGGGACCTGGGAGTGGTAATGTCTGAGGATCTCATTTTCAAGGATCACAACAGTGTCACGATCACAACTGCAAAGAAAATGATAGGATGGATAATGAGAACGTTCAAAACAAAAGATGCCAAGCCAATGATGATCTTTTTCAAATCACTTGTTCTCTCTAGGCTGGAATACTGCTGTGCATTAACATCTCCGTTCAAAGCAGGTGAAATTGCAGAGCTTGAGAGTGTACAGAGATCCTTTACTGCACGTATAAGTTCCATCAAACACCTCAACTACTGGAAACACCTGGAAGCACTTGACTTGTACTCGCTGGAGCGCAGGCGAGAGATATATATCATAATCTACACTTGGGAAATCGTAGAAGGAATGGTTCCAAATCTACACACAGAAATCACTCCCTAGGAAAGTAAAAGACTGGGTAGCCGGTGCAAAATACCCCCAGTGAAAAGTAGGGGCGCCATTGGTACACAGAGAGAAAACACAATAACTGTCTGGGGGCCCAAGACTGTTCAACAGCTTCCCACAAAGCATAAGGGGAATTACCAATAGGCCTCAAGAGGGAGCTGGACAGATAAAGTCGGTACCGGATCAGCCGGGCTGTGGTTCGTACCTTAGAGTAAGTGCGGCCAGCAGCAACAGCCTGGTTGATCAGGCCCTAATCCACCGGGAGGCCTGGTCGTGGACCGGGCCGTGGGGGCGTTGATCCCCGGGATACCCTCCAGGTAGACTCCAGGTAGGTGCCAGATCAACTAGGCTGCGATGGATATGTGGGGTAGCGGCCCTCCAGCAGCAACAGCCTGGTTGACCACGCAAGCACCAGACTAGCCTAGCCCATGGCCGGGCTACGAGAGCAGTAAAACTCTTGAAACTCATCAAAAGTATATCAAAAGACCGACCACCTACCCAGTCTTTGTAACTATTCTACCTTCAAGTAAGTTAGTAATTATTAAGTTATAAGTAAGTTTGTAGTAAGGGACAAATGAGACCCCATGAAGGGCATATCAGACCTACAATATTAACACTGTTTAAAATGTCATATTTCACCTTGGTAAATATATTTCAGATTTATATAAGACCTCCAATATTAACACTGCTTTAAATATCATAAGACATTTTATACAGAACTATTTCTCTTATCTACAGGATGGTGCACATGTATAAGAGAAAGAGCACAAGGATGTACTCTGAAGAGGCCATGCAGAATGCCCTGATAAAACTCTCAAGAGGCATGTCACATGCAGTCAAACAATACAAGATACCTAAGACAACTTTGCAGAAGCATTTCACTGGAAGGTCCAAATCCTGTTAGATATGGCTTAATTATGACTCACGAAATCGTAATGACACGATTGCAAATAAACCACTGTACGGGTGGGACTTGAGTCGTAAAACTCCAGGCCAGCGCTTAAGCCACAAGACCAGATGGCTACAATAAGATTCATCCAACTAGGTATATTTATACACGGCCACGCTGGCGGGAGATTCATCTGTAAAATCTTGCATTTGTGGTCACAGTGGGACCCATGTTAACCTCCCTGTGGTGTATAAATATACCTACTTGAATGAATGTTATTGTAGCCAACTGGCCTGGAGTTTTACGATTCGCTTGCCAAGAGTTCAAGCCCCAGCCGTACAGTGGTTTGTTTGCAATCGTGTCACTGAGATTTTGTGAGTCATGATCAAGCCATAACAGGAAGGAAACAACGAGTGAATGTCCGAGAAGAGGTGTCGCAATGAGTGCACATGACGAGTGGGGTTCCACAAGGCTCATTACTAGGATCGTGGTACTATTTCTTGTCAAGGATGTCCCTGTTCGCAGATGTGAAACTAATGAAGAGAATACAAACAGGTGGGACCAAAACTACAAATGGATCTAGACAGGCTATAGGTCTGGTCTCAGAAACGGCTACTGGAATTTAATCCTAGTAGGTGTAAAAGTTATGAAGTTTGGGGAAAGGCAAAGAAGACCGCAAATGAAGTACAGGCTAGGGGGGAGGGGGGTTGTGGGGTTTGCAAAGGTTGGAAAACCTCACTCAAGGAAAATGACCTCGGGGTGAGTAGTGTACTGAGTACATCACCTGGGGAACACATCCACCGAATAACAGCTGAAGAAAATGCGCGTCTGGCAAATTTAAGGCTAGTTTTCAGAAATCTAAGTAAAGAGTCGTTCATAACATTGTTTACGGTGTACGTCAGGCCCATACTGGAGTATGCGGCACCAGTGTGAAACCCACACTCGGTCAAGCATGTAAAAAAACTGGAGAAAGTGTTGAAGTTTTCAACGACATTAGTCCAGGAGATGAGGGGTGCGTCCTATGAGGAGAGTTTAAGGAAACTCAACCTGATGACACCGGAGGAAAGAAAGACTAAGGGCAATATAGCACACAAAATACTGGGAGGAATTGACAGGCTGGACAGGGACAGATTGTTTGAGAGAAGAGAAACAGGAAAAGACGGCACAGCTGGAAGTTGAAGACACAGACGAGTCTACCTACCTGGAGTCTACCTGGAGGGTATTCCGGGGGTCAACGCCCCCACGGCCCGGTCCACGTCCAGGCCTCCCAGGGGATTAAGGCCTAATCAACCAGGCTGTTACTGCTGGCCGCAGGTAGTCCACCGTACGAACCACAGTCTGACTGATCCGGCACCGACTTTAAGTATCTGTCCAGTTCCCTTTTGAAGGCAGCCAGGGGCCTATTGGCAATTCCCCTTATGCTTGGTGGGAGGCTGATGAACAGTCTCGGGCCCCGGACACTTATGGCGTTTTCTCTTAGTGTAACAATGACGCCCCTACTTTTCATTGGGGGTATTTTGCATCGCCTGCCCAATCTTTTATTATCGTAGGGAGTGATTTGTGTGTGCAGATTCGGGAACATTCCTTCTAGGATTTCCCAAGTGTAGATTATGATATATATCTCTCGCCTGCGTTCCAGCGAGTACAAGTCAAGTGCTTCCAAGCGTTCCCAGTAGTTGAGGTGTTTGATGGAACTTATATGTGCAGTAAAGGTTCTCTGTACACTCTCTAGATCTGTAATTTCACCTGCTTTGAAAGGAGATGTTAATGTATTCCAGCCTAGAGAGAACAAGTGATTTGAAAAGGATTATCGTTGGCTTGGCATCTCTTGTTTTGAACGTTCTCATTATCCATCCTAACATTTTCTTTACAGTTGTGATCGTGGCACTGTTGTGGTCCTTGAAAGTGAGATCCTCAGACATTGCTACTCCCAGGTCCCTCACATTATTTTTCCGCTCTATTGTATGATCAGAGTTTGAGGTATCCTCAGTTCTAGTTATTATCTCCTCCAGTTTTCCATAACGAAGTAGTTGCAATTTGTCCTTATTGAACATCATATTGTTTTCCGTTGCTTATTGAAAAACTTCGTTTATATCTTCTTGGAGGTTAACCGCGTCCTCAATAGACGACAGCCTCATGCAGATCCTAGTATCGTCTGCAAAGGATGACACGGTGCTGTGGATTACATCTCTGTCTATGTCTGAAATGAGGATGAGGAACAGGATGGGGGCGAGTACTGTGCCTTGTGGAACAGAGCTTTTCACTATGGCAGCTTCTGTTTTTCTTCCAGTGCATCCAACACCATATCATAATGATCCAGTAGTTGCGAGAAGCAGGAGCGACCTGCTCTGAACCCATGTTGCCCTGGATTGTGCAGTTTTTGGGAATCCAAGTGGTTTGCAATCATGCTTCTTAGCACTCTTTCAAAGATTTTTATGATGTGGGATGTTAGAGCTATTGGTCTATAGTTCTTTGCTAATGCTTTGCTGCCACCTTTATGGAGTGGGGCTATATCCGTTGTTTTAAGTGACTGGAATTTCACCCATGTCTAAGCTCTTTCTCCATAGTATACTTAGGGCACGTGAAAGGGGTTTCTTGCGGTTCCTAAGAACACAGAGTTCCACGAGTCTGGGCCTGGGGCTGAGTGCACGGGCATGTTGTCAATGGTTTTTTCAAAGTTTATCAGAGTTAGGGTAATGTTGGAAATTTGCCGTACACTGATGGAGTTTTGAGGCTGATTCATGAAGAAACCATTTGGATTGTCGATCTTCAGACTGATTAGTGGCTCACTAAACACAGAGTCGTACTAGGATTTCAGAATACTTGGAAGAATTAAGTGGAAGAGACAGGATCCATTCATGGCTTTAAGAAGAGGTACGATAAGGCTCTCGAGGCCAGGGACCAACGAAGTGGGACCAGAAGCTGAGATTCGACCTCTGCAAGCACATACAGGTGAGTACGGACACACACCAAACATGGTCACAATATGCAGTTATGACCTGCAATGTAACTCAGGCTGATGCAGTCGTGGGCGTGTGAGTGTGCAGGAGAAAGTGTAATGGGCGTGGGTTGGATGGGGGTGCATGGAACGGAAGGGTCACAATCACCCCCACACACCCGCCTCCCACTACCCCGTCGGTCCACTGACCTCTTTACCGTACCTCCATGACCACCACCCTCTCTACACCACCTCCACCACACCACCTGTATCCTACCACTGTTCCTACACAACACCACCATCATTAAGAACATAAGAACATAAGAACGAAGGAACACTGCAGAAGGCCTACTGGCCCATGCGAGGCAGGTCCAAGTCTCCTACCGGCTTAAGCCAATGCACCCAACCTAGTCAGGTCAGGTCACATTGACTTAAGGGAGGAACACGGCAACCGACCTGGTAGCACAAGCTATCAGGTCTAACTCACACCCACCCACATCCACTCATGTATTTATCCAACCTATTTTTAAAGCTACACAACGTTCTGGCCTCTATAACGGTACTTGGGAGTTTGTTCCACTCATCACATATATACCTAACCACTGTTCCTACTCTACCTTCACACGTTCACCCCTTCACCACAGCTGCAGCCCTATACCACTACCATTACACGTCCACCCTCCATCCCTACATCATCACACCTGCACCCTCCATCCCTACACCATCACACCTGCACCCTCCATCCCTACACCATCACACCTGCACCCTCCATCCCTACACCATCACACCTGCACCCTCCATCCCTACATCATCACACCTGCACCCTCCATCCCTAAATCATCATACCTGCACCCTCCACCCCTACACCATCACACCTGCACCCTCCATCCCTACACCATCACACCTGCACCCACCATCCCTAAATCACACCTGCATACCATGCCTACACCATCACACCTGCACCCACCATCCCTACACCATCACACCTGCACCCTCCATCCTTACACCATCACACCTGCACCCACCATCCCTACACCATCACACCTGCACCCACCATCCCTACACCATCACACCTGCACCCACCATCCCTACACCATCACACCGGCACCCTCCATCCCTACACCATCACACCTGCACCCTCCATCCCTACACCATCACACCGGCACCCTCCATCCTTACATCATCACACCTGCACCCTCCATCCATACACCATCACACTTGCACCCACCATCCCTACACCATCACATCTGCACCCACCATCCCTACACCATCACACCGGCACCCTCCATCCCTACACCATCACACCGGCACCCTCCATCCTTACATCATCACACCTGCACCCTCCATCCATACACCATCACACTTGCACCCACCATCCCTACACCATCACACCTGCACCCACCATCCATACACCATCACACCGGCACCCTCCATCCCTACACCATCACACTTGCACCCACCATCCCTACACCATCACATCTGCGCCCACCATCCCTACACCATCACACCGGCACCCTCCATCCCTACACCATCACACCTGCACCCTCCATCCCTACACCATCACACCGGCACCCTCCATCCCTACACCATCACACCTGCACCCACCATCCATACACCATCACACCGGCACCCTCCATCCCTACACCATCACACCTGCACCCACCATCCCTACACCATCACACCTGCACACACCATCCCTACACCATCACACCTGCACCCTCCATCCCTACACCATCACACCTGCACCCTCCATCCCTACACCATCACACCTGCACCCACCATCCCTACACCATTACACCTGCATCCACCATCCCTACACCATCACACCTGCACCCACCATCCCTACACCATCACACCTGCACCCACCATCCCTACACCATCACACCTGCACCCACCATCCCTACACCATCACACCTGCACCCACCATCCCTACACCATCACACCTGCACCCACCATCCCTACACCATCACACCTGCACCCTCCATCCCTACACCATCACACCTGCACCCTCCATCCCTACACCATCACACCTGCACCCACCATCCCTACACCATCACACCTGCACCCACCATCCCTACACCATCACACCTGCACCCACCATCCCTACACCATCACACCTGCATCCACCATCCCTACACCATCACACCTGCACCCACCATCCCTACACCATCACACCTGCACCCTCCATCCCTACACCATCACACCTGCACCCACCATCCCTACACCATTACACCTGCACCCACCATCCCTACACCATCACACCTGCACCCTCCATCCCTACATCATCACACCTGCACCCTCCATCCCTACACCATCACACCTGCACCCACCATCCCTACACCATCACACCTGCACCCACCATCCCTACACCATCACACCTGCATCCACCATCCCTACACCATCACACCTGCACCCACCATCCCTACACCATCACACCTGCACCCTCCATCCCTACACCATCACACCTGCACCCACCATCCCTACACCATCACACCTGCACCCTCCATCCCTACACCATCACACCTGCACCCACCATCCCTACACCATCACACCTGCATCCACCATCCCTACACCATCACACCTGCACCCACCATCCCTACACCATCACACCTGCATCCACCATCCCTACACCATCACACCTGCACCCTCCATCCCTACACCATCACACCTGCACCCACCATCCCTACACCATCACACCTGCACCCACCATCCCTACACCATCACACCTGCACCCATCATCCCTACACCATCACACCTGCACCCACCATCCCTACACCATCACACCTGCACCCACCATCCCTACACCATCACACCTGCACCCACCATCCCTACACCATCACACCTGCACCCATCATCCCTACACCATCACACCTGCACCCACCATCCCTACACCATCACACCTGCACTTATCATCCCTACATCATCACACCTGCACCCACCATCCCTACACCATCCAAACTCGGTTGACCCATTAACATTTATAAGGAAGAAACACTCAAGAATGTGGTAGATTACCTGGCAGAAGATAATGAAGAACTATTAGTGACCTTGCAGTGAACACGAGAGAATACTGCAGTGATGATACCTACGGTGACAAATACATGAAGACAAAGATCGTAGAATTCAAGATTAATATTATCATTAATAACAAACTGGAAAGGTCAATCTAGCAACTTTCAGAAGCCCTGTCACAACAATAATTAACTTTTTTTTACGACGCACGTCAACTAAAAGACTATGACACGGAAAAAATAAGGAATGCGATGACATCAGCAACCTTGTGAATATAATACAAGTATATAATACCGACAAGTATTAAGCCAAAGTGATGATGCTTGTAAAGGGTTAGATCAATGTGTGTAAGAATGGTATATAATACCGACAAGATGAAATTAAGACACATGTGCAACATCTGGGTATCTTTATTGTAGACGTTTCGCCATCCAGTGGCTTTATCAATACAAATTCTAGGACATAACTTGAAGACAGTAGAACTATGTACAGAAGATGAGGTAATCAGTCCCTCAACCACGACTATGGTGCTCTTCGCACCTACTCCTAGGTTGAGGGACTGATTACCTCATCTTCTGTACATAGTTCTACTGTCTTCAAGTTATGTCCTAGAATTTGTATTGATAAAGCCACTGGATGGCGAAACGTCTACAATAAAGATACCCAGATGTTGCACATAGATCAATGTGTAGTGGTGCGTGATGCGCTACTTTAGTCTCCTCTGTCCTCTAGTAAACTAGAGGATCTTGTACAACAATGTGAACTACCACATCACATGCACATAATGTGAATATGATAATGGTATACAAGAATGACAAGTTGATAAGTACGACACACGTGCAACAGTTAGGTAGCTTTATTCCAAAACGTTTCGCCCGCACAGTAGGCTTCTTCAGTCGAGTACAGACGATAAGACGATAGAAAATTTCATCGAGTACAGACGAGGCAGAAGAAGCAGTAGACATTTCCGCAGACGCAAGTGCCTCGAATCAGCACTGATCGCTGTTTCGGATACAATTAAACAAAACAACGGCAGCTTCACTATCTCTGAGGTCTTAGCAAGAATCCTCCTGAAAACAGTAAACCCTACCATCACACAGTCTCTCCTGTTATACTACACAGAGCACATTACAGAGAGTGAACACTGAAACAAGCTGTCTCTATCCAGTCTATATTTGTCCAACCTATTTTTATGTTACCCAAGTAATAGCTTTTATATCCTTTTACTCATGTACGAATTAATTGCTCTACCATATTGTATTACTACTACTACTACAACTTTTGCCTCTACTACTACTACTACTACCACTAGTGAACATCGAAATGGTACCTCACTAGTATTGCACCTCACTCTGAGCCTTTATATGCCCTCTGTGTCCATATACTGTTTGTATCGGCTTGACAAAGCTCCTGGAGAGCGAAACGTTGCCACAATAAAATGTCACACTAGTTGCACTTATGTCCTTTTACTTTACAAGCAGTAGACATGTAAAAACTATGTAATCAGTCCATCACCCTTGAAGACGTAGTTCTAACATGGTCAGTCCCACAGCCAGGCTGAGGGACTGAATAAAACTACCTAACTGTTGCACATGTGTCTTACTTAATATACACAATGTACCTACCTGCAGAATGCCACTTATTTAATGTTAGATCGCATCTGTGAACAAAAAGCCATTACAATGTATTGCTTACATAACACTCACGGGATATATAGTTTTATACAAATATTTCATCCAACTATATATCCCGTGAAGTGTCCCGTAGCTCCAATGTTAGCACACCTAACTGGGAATATAAACACTTATGCAGTATAATGTGATCCTTTATTGATAACGTTTCGCCCACACAGTGGACTTTATCAAGTCACAAACAGATCTACCTGGGTGGAAGGTACGCGAATATTTATAGTCAGGTTCAGAATGCTGGATCAGGTGGAGAATGCTGCATGTGATCTACCGAGTGAGGTTATAGAATCTAAAATCTTGGGTAGCTTGGAAGAGAGACTGGATAAGTACATGAGTAGACCTTCTACAGTGTTCCTCCATTCCTATGTTCTTATGTGGGATAGCGATGAAGAAGTTTCTTGGCAAGTGGTTCAGCAACGTTACAGAAGCCGTTGTTCTGGTTGAAGTTGTTGGATATAGAGATAAGCGATGATTCCAGGATTCTTCGGTAATGAGTGTTGTCTTCTCTGGCGATAAGTTTAATCCCACTCAGTAGATCATCACATGCAGCATTCTCCACCTGACTATAAATACTCGCGTACCTTCCACCCCAGGTACTGAGGTACATCTGTTTGTGACTTCATAAAGCCCACTGTGTGGGCGAAACGTTGTCAATAAAGGATCATATACTGCTTCTGTGTTTATATTTTCATTGTGTCGGTATTTTATACCATTTATTTCCAGCGCACTTAGCTCACACACTAGGGTCCGGAGATCGATCCCCCTGTACGGGTGGAAAACTTTAGAACGTGTTTCCATATAGACACTTACTGTCCATGTTCACCTATCAGTAAAATGGGTACCTGGGTGTTAATCGACTGGCGTGGGTCGCATCCTGGGACAAAACTGACAGAATTTGCCCGAAATGTTCTGCATAACAAGCGGTTTTCTATATAGTAGTATGTCAGTGATGTCAGCTAGGACTGTATACCTTGTACATGTACTTGTAGAAATAAAGATATTATAATTGTTATTCAATATCCTAGCAGAATATATCAGAAACATTGCTGGGACAAGTGCAGATGTCCCCAAGAAGAAACTGGAGAAATACTTTCACCAGGTGCCAGATCAACCAGGCTGTGATGGATATGTGGGCCAGCAGGCTGCCAGCAGCAACAGTCCGTGACCAGGCAAGGACTCCCGGAGCCAAACCTTGGATCAGGCTCCGGGAGTAGAAAAAACTCTCGAAACTCCACAAAGGTATAATGTATATCTTAGCGAATGAAATTGTCTGGTTTCGGAAGCATTGCCTCAAGCACATTGGTTTATTTTTTTTTATTTACGAAGGTTTGAGTAATCCAAGATTCTCAGGCTTGGGTCTAGCACACTGAGATCTCAGTGTCAGTGTTAACTAGGTAGCAAAGTTACACCACCGACTATACAACACAATACACAGCACACTTCCAGATCCCCGATACAAGAATAACTTTAATGGCAATGCAGTGGATGAGTCATGTAAAACAAACCTTGACATTATTGAGAACTGAAAGAAACTCGGAAGAAAATTCAGCAGTTCAAGAACTGAGAGAGTGCAGCTGGCTTGCTAGCAGCATCAGGCAACAAAAACTGATGAAGAATGTCAATATGTAATAGGGATTGATGAACTTGAAGAGTTTGATTTTGATAAATGTTATGAGAACTATAGCCAGTATTCCCAACAACAGAACGTCACAGACATCAGCCTCGAGATCCCTTTCCAGATCACAACAGAGTTTTATGTTTTATTACCACAAATGCACTATTGACAATAGCATTATTGCCTAAAGAAGGAAATTCACTTATGTGGTGAAACTAAAAGATAATAGCGCGTTCATCCCCGGCAAGCCTAGCCAGTAAATATCAGAGTTCACCCTCGTTTTCAACAGCGAGTGAAAGATTGGTCAACACTGAGAACATTTACTCTCCTCATAAAAATAGATTAACTTCTGAGACGAGAGAGTTGTTGATGTTCATCAACGTCAAGTCGAGATTTCTTAATCCCAGTTATTAGACTAAATGTATATTTACTTTATGTTTCAAGTATTAGAATAATGTATGTTTTTTTATAGTTTTTATTGTGTTTCTTTCAAGTTAAAAACTATTCTGTATAATGGAAATGTGTTAGTTAATTCAGTTTAATAATTCAGTGAAGAGGCGGGGTCAGGAGCTATGGATCAACTCCTTCAACCACAATTAGGTGAGTACAGTTAGATGAGTGCACACACACGGGGCCAGGAGCTATGCTAAGAGCTATGACATCACCCTTACAACCACATTTAGGTGAGTACACACACACACACACATACACACACAAACATGTAAGCACATACATTATCGACAAGAGCCTTTATCAATACAAATTCCAGGACATAATTTGAAGACAGTAGAACTATATACATAAGATGAGGTAATCAGTCCCTCAGCCTTACTGTACGAAAGGTTATTATTATAAAATATGTTTCGTTTTTAGTTTTAATTTCAGATTTAATACAACTGGAAATTATTTAGACTTTCATATTCGCAACTGATTTCTGATTACGTTTTCATGTTATTAATATGGAGAGAGTCAGAAATGTTACGTTTTCTTTCTTTCAATTTGTAAGCCTAAGGGGGGTACCTGTAATTAATAAGCCTAGGTAATGTAACACCTAGCCTCACCTTTGATCAGTTTTTATGGTGCAAACCTATGACTACTGTTGCCAGCGAACCATATAACAGTGAATTACATTCATGGTGCTTTGCTTAGTGGTTTCCACACTGAAATGATCTTCGGTTGCACAGGACATCTGCTGTTAGGGGTCAGGTCTTGAAGAACTGCAGAAGCACAGTGGCTGTGTAAGTTAATTTAATTGTGATTGCACCAGAACATTTCCTGGGTGGCTTTTCACAAGAACCAGCACTAAATTTCAAAAATTACAAAACAAAACAAAACTGTAATATGCAGGCAGTGAAGCTGTTGTTTCAGTTAACTTTACTTACATTGCATATATTCCTTTTGTAACTATTATGAATATAATGTTTCTTAAATATTCATTAATGTAACAGTAAAATAAATCATTTTGTAATCAGTTATATTTTGACTTATATTTGCTGCTAGACTGTGTACTGTAAGAGTCATTGTGTGTGTTGGTAGACATGAGCATGTAGTGGTACACACCAGTGGTTGTTTACAGCAGCGTCCCCGCCGGTGCAACCACCATCACCACCACTCACCAGGTGACCACATGAAGGTTCGTGTCAAGTAATTCTTTCTGACGAATTTAAGAGCAAATACTTCTACCACTGTGTAAAGTAAAAGGACACAAGTGCAACTAATGTGACATTTTATTGTGGCAACGTTTCGCTCTCCAGGAGCTTTATCAAGCCATTGATAAAGCTGTTCTACCACTACAGCACTACACCCATGAGTTAATTTGTGTACTTTTTCGTACCCGTGTACCTTTATGCACCCATGTGTTTCGGTGTGTACCTGTATGGTCCATACTCACCCCGACACCGTTTCTCCTTACCTGTAAAAAGACAAGGAAGAAAAATTCATTAATGTTGCATTCATGTGTTGAGTCACGCGCAATGATTCAATAATATTTATCTCATGTCGGTGAAGGGACAAGTGAAGGGAGTGAGGGGGGCAAGGATGGGAAAAGAATGAGAGTGGGGGGGGGGAGCTAGGGAAGCAAGAAAAGGGTCGAACTGAGAAATGAGGGAGGCAGAGAAAAGGATCAATTTGAAAGACAAAATCTTATCCAAGAATATTTTCAAAGGTTATCTTCAAAGTTATAGCGGCTCCAGAACAGCCACAACACTATTGACATCAATTATGGTGACTCCAGAACAGCCACAACACTGCTGACATCAATTATGGTGACTCCAGAACAGCCACAACACTGCTGACATCAGTTATGGTGACTCCAGAACAGCCACAACACTACTGACATCAGTTATGGTGACTCCAGAACAGCCACAACACTACTGACATCAGTTATGGTGACTCCAGAACAGCCACAACATTGCTAACATCAGTTATGGTGACTCCAGAACAGCCACAACACTGCTGACATCAGTTATGGTGACTCCAGAACAGCCACAACACTGCTGACATCAGTTATGGTGACTCCAGAACAGCCACAGCATTGCTAACATCAGTTATGGTGACTCCAGAACAGCCACAACACTGCTGACATCAGTTATGGTGACTCCAGAACAGCCACAACACTACTGACATCAGTTATGGTGACTCCAGAACAGCCACAACATTGCTAACATCAGTTATGGTGACTCCAGAACAGCCACAACACTGCTGACATCAGTTATGGTGACTCCAGAACAGCCACAACACTGCTGACATCAGTTATGGTGACTCCAGGACAGCCACAACACTGCTGACATCAGTTATGGTGACTCCAGAACAGCCACAACACTGCTGACATCAGTTATGGTGACTCCAGAACAGCCACAACACTGCTGACATCAGTTATGGTGACTCCAGGACAGCCACAACACTGCTGACATCAGTTATGGTGACTCCAGAACAGCCACAACACTGCTGACATCAGTTATGATGACTCCAGAACAGCCACAACACTACTGACATCAGTTATGGTGACTCCAGAGCAGCCACAACACTACTGACGTCAGTTATGGTGACTCCAGAACAGCCACAACACAGCTGACATCAGTTATGGTGACTCCAGGACAGCCACAATACTGCTGACATCAGTTATGGTGACTCCAGGACAGCCACAACACTGCTGACATCAGTTATGGTGACTCCAGGCAGCCACAACACTGCTGACATCAGTTATGGTGACTCCAGGACAGCCACAACACTGCTGACATCAGTTATGGTGACTCCAGGCAGCCACAACACTGCTGACATCAGTTATGGTGACTTCAGGCAGCCACAACATTGCTGACATCAGTTATGGTGACTCCAGAACAGCCACGACACTGCTGATATCAGTTATGGTGACTGCAGAACAGCCACAACACTGCTGACATCAATTATGGTGACTCCAGAACATCTACAACATTAATGACATCAGTTATGGTGACTCCAGGACAGCCACAACACTGCTGACATCAGTTATGGTGACTCCAGGCAGCCACAACACTGCTGACATCAGTTATGGTGACTCCAGGACAGCCACAACACTGCTGACATCAGTTATGGTGACTCCAGGCAGCCACAACACTGCTGACATCAGTTATGGTGACTCCAGGCAGCCACAACATTGCTGATATCAAAAAGTGACAACAAATCACAAGTGGTAAGCTGAAAATGTTACGCATATGGTGTGAAGAAAGAGTGAAGGTTATACTGACTTACCTTCACTGCCACTGTATGAAGACAACCTCACATCACTGTATTAAGTCACTGCTCTCACCTGCTACTCAACATTATTTCTTAACACTAAGTTTTCAATGCGGTCAAGAAAAAAAAGAGGAGGCAACGTTCAACTCTGAACGTTGAAGACGATGCTACACCACGTCTCTTGACTTGAAAATAAGTTGTGATTCTCGTTTTTCAACTTACAAACGAGTTGTATTTATACTGCATCCAGGCATTCACTAAACCTATTGAGGTCATACAATACCTGGAAGGATAGAAGGCAATCAGGTTCGATCAAAGGAAATGGAGAACAGGTCTATCACTGGCATGAAAGAACCTCCCCTAAAGGGAGTTATATCTATAGAAAACATAGGTACAACGGATCGTTCTCAGTCGTGGTTGTAAAATTTTAATTGCTTAAGTGACTCGTTTTTATATGTGGATGTGTATAAGAAGGAACGTTTGTGTGTGCAGACGTAAGTTGGAGTGTATGTATGTATGTATGTATGTATGTATGTATGTATGTATGTATGTATGTATGTATGTATGTATGTATGTATGGTAGATTTAAATTATTGTGTTTGTAACCTGGGGACCTCCTGTATTACCAAATCAGGCACGTTAACTGTTCAACCTGAGACAACACTCAGTATAATAGAGAACATTATTCCCGAGTCACTCGACTACAAAATTACAATACACTCAGATATCACTAACTTAAAAAGAACATGTATTATTTACGTGTGAGCTGGTTAACGTTGCTTCTACTCTCACGGTCGAGAAAGTTTGTTTACCAGAGTGAATATTCACTTCGCATGATCTGCCATAAACACTGAATTATCTGCTAATAAATTAGAAAGTCTTCGAAAAACTGCAAACAGCGCAAATGTTAACTCACCGAACACAGAGGATTCGAACTCGCGGAAGGCTAGCAGGACAATCCTCATACAAACAGTGAAAGTTGCAGACATTATCAAGGAACCAAACAGAAGGCAAGGCAGACTATACAAAATACCATAATGGAAAGAACGTAAGTACACTAAGAATAATTTGATAAGAATAAAGACTCCAAGACTTTTTAACACCTCACCATCAGTCATAACTGGAATTACCAATAGACCGCTCCCTTCAAAAGGAAACTTGACGAGTTTCTAGAACAAGTTCCTTATCTACTGGGCTGTAGTGGCTCCTTTGGCCTGCATGCTGGGAGTACCAACAGCCTCATTGGTCATGATGTCAACATGGAGATTTGGTCTCGAACCAGGTCGCGGAACAATGATTATCGAAACAATATTTACGTAAACTTCAAGTAAAGAGCAAGGGACCCCAAAGCTTCAGGTAAAGAGCAAGGGGCCCCAACTTCAGATAAAGAGCAACAGGCCCCAAAATTTCAGGGAAGGAGCATGGGGCCGCAAAACTTTGTGTAAAGAGCAAGGGGTCTTCCAGACTCCAGGTAAAGAGCAAGGGGTCCCAAAACTTCAGGTAAAGAACAAGAGGCCCCAAACTTCAAGTAAAGAACAAGGGGCCTTCAAGCTTCAGGTAAAGAGCAAGGGGCCTCCCAAACTCCAGGTAAAGTGCAAGGGGCCCCAAACTTCCAGTAAAGAGCAAGGGGCCTCCAAACTTCAGGTAAAGAGCAAGGGACCCCCAAACTTCAGGTAAGAGCAAGGGGCCTCAAAACTTCAGGTAAAGAGCAAGGGGCCCCAAACGTCAGGTAAAAACAAGGGGTTCCAAACTTCAGGTAAAGAGCAAGGGGCCCCAACTTCAGGTAGAGAGTAAGGGACCTCCCAGACTTCAGGTAAAGAGCAAGGGGCCTCCCAGACTCCAGGTAAAGAGCATGGGGTCCCCAAACTTCAGGTAAAGAGCAAGGGGCCCCAAACTTCAGGTAAAGAGCAATGGGCCTCCCAGACTCCAGATAAAGAGCAAGGGGCCTTCAAACGTCAAGTAAAGAGCAAGGGGCCTCCAAACTTCAGGTAAAGAGCAAGGGGCCCCCAAACTTCAGGTAAGAGCAAGGGGCCCCCAAACTTCAGGTAAAGAGCAAGGGGCCCCCAAACTTTAGGTAAAGAGCAAGGAGCCCCCAAACTTCAGGTAAAGAACAAGGGGCCCCAAACTTCAGGTGAAGAGCAAGGGGCCCCAACTTCAGGAAGAGCTAGGGGCCCCAAACTTCAGGTAAAGAGCAAAGGGCCCCAACTTCAAGTAAAGAGCAGGGGACCCCCAAACTTGAGGTAAAGAACAAGGGTCTCCCAAACCTCGGGTAAAGAACAAAGGGTTCCAAACTTAAAGTGAAGAGCAAGGGGCCCCCCAAACTTCAGGTAAAGAGCAAGGGGCCCCCAAACTTTAGATAAAGAGCAAGGAGCCCCCAAACTTCAGGTAAAGAACAAGGGGCCCCAAACTTCAGGTGAAGAGCAAGGGGCCCCAACTTCAGGAAAAGAGCTAGGGGCCCCAAACTTCAGGTAAAGAGCAAGGGACCCCCAAAACTCCAGGTAAAGAGCAAGCTGCCCCAACTTCAGGTAAAAAGCAAGGGGCCCCCCAGACTCCAGGCAAAGAGTAAAGGGTCCCCAAACTTCAGGTAAAGAGTAAGGGGCCCCAAACTTCGAGTAAAGAGCAAGGGGCCCTCAAACTTCAGGTAAAGAGCAAGGGGCCCCCAAACTTCAAGATCAAGAGGGGCCTTCATCCCCCCCCCCACCTTCCAGACAAATACCTACATTCTGTACTGATTTTCCGAATGGTAACAATTGAAAATAAGTTAAGGAAAATTAGAATGCGTCATGCACCACAGCAAAGCAGAACTTGGAAAGAGACAATCTCTCCAAAAGCAAAGCATCTATAATATTAACAATTAACCGAATAAACTGAGGTTTTCAGTCAGCTGAAACACACTGTATCTCTTAAAGAAAGATCAATAAATCTCTTACTGAAGTATCAGCCACGTCAAGCTGTCTGTGAAGACATATGTGGACCGTTTTTTGTCAGACATTCACTCCCAATTCTTAAACGATAGCGCAAAGTCAGGACCACAAGACCAGAGATATAATGAAATGAATGCACTTTTAAAAACATTTAAATGCCTCAGTGGGCCATTATTTACACAGGTTACGGTGAAGGTCGATCATTAATAAAATATACCTAAACAACTATTGCTATTACTAACAGTTTGTTTGATCTCGATCCCAAGAATATATGCTCTGACACAAGAATGAACTTTCTACAATCCCGAGATTCAGGAGAAATTCAATATATCCGGTATCTTGCAAAATGACAACTAGAGAATTAAATGTCTACAGCTCTTTTTTTTTTTATTTTGACCGAGAATTAGTTCTCTAAGCAACAGGAAAAAGACTTTGTATATCAATATTTTTGCAAATCACAGTGTGGCAGACCATTGTACACGTCACTTGTGTTGAAGGCAGTTTCAGCAGTGTGGAGGAATGTCGTGGTAAATTCTCTGCTGCATCAGGATCTGCTGAGTGTGTAGTACGTCATGCTTAGTTCAAGGCTGAATTGAGAAAGTTCCCGGTTAGCATTCTTAAGCCAGGACTATAACTCGTTGGATCTTTCTTGTAGTCTTCGTGCAGTTTCTTGTCAACAGCTGCAAGAAAGCAACACGAAATTTATTCCCTATGGTCGATCGTTTGTATAAATGAGAAATACCGTAGGGCCCAGGATTGATGCTTGTGAATTCTTCATATTTCATGCTGAGGCCTCACCCACCACAGTGATACTCGCCCTCAACAAAGTATTACATTTACCTATTTGTAGCTACAGTAGTAAAGCTAAACTTGTGAAAAAGGGGATATTACTAAGCTGTTTCTGACAAATGCACACATTTTGAATGTGTGTACTCACCAAATTTGTGTTCCGGGGAGTTGAGACATAATCTTGCCCTTCCCCATCCCCCACATCATCCTGGGCCACCTTGCTTGGCATCACTGACTTCTAGCCTCTAGGGTTTTATCATGTCTACTCTTGAAGTTATGTTTTGAGTTTGCCTCCATCACTGTCTCATCAACCACTATGAGATTAAAAAATACTTCCTTACAGTCCTATGGTTCATTTGTGTCTTCAACTAACTTTCACGATGCTCCAGGCCCTCGTAAGTCATTCTGTCCCTATCAATTCCTCTTAAGATTTTCTATGTAGTAATCATGTGTTCCCTTGCCCTTCTCTCCTCTAAAGTCGTCAGGGTCAGTTCTTTCAACTTCTAAGTTCTGGTACTAGCCTGGTTGCAAACTTCTGGGCATTTTCCAGTTTCTTCACTTGATTGAGCAGGTGTGGATTCCATGCTGGGGCCGCATACTTAACTACTGGCCTAACACACATCTTGTATAGGGTTCTGAAGGATTCGCATTCACGTTTGCTAATTTTACATATGCCGCCGAATAATATGGTTTATGTGCAATTCTGGTGATATGCTAGGTGTTATACTCACCCCCAGGTATATGAAGCTTCTCTCCTCTTATGCTGTACTCTGTGTCTGGTCTGCCATCACTTTCTCAAAAATGCATGACCTTGCATTTGCTTGGGCTGAACTCGAGAAGCCCATCTGCAGTCTGTTGAAGTCTCTCTGGAGTTTATTACTGTCTTCGCCTTTTCTTATTCTTTTCATTAGTATTACACTGTCAGCATTGTTAGGTTGAGTATTTCCAGTACCTTTTAGCCTGTTCTTTTTGCAGTGCCTTCCCGTAATTCTCCACTTTTCTCTAAGACTTCTCTGAATCTTCTGATAAGCACTTCACATACTTCTCTGTCATTACCTGTTTAGTCTCCCTCCTTCCTCAGCATTATCCCATGCTATTTCACAGTCGCCCTTTTTTATATGGCTATGGAGTAACTTTGGTTCTGTTTTGGACTTTGAGGTTATATCATTTTCAAACTGTCTTTCAGTCCCCCTTCTTGTTCTTGCACATTTATTTCTAGCTCTCCTGTTTCCCTCCCTGCTTCCATTATTATTATTATAATCAAGGGGGAAACGCTAAACCCGTAGGATTATAAAGCGCCCAGGGGAGGGGGGATGTGGAAGGCATTCAGGCTTAATTCGGGGAACTGGAGCACAGATCCAATTCCTTAAATCAAGAGCCCCTCACCAACATCAAGGAACCTTCCATGAGGGGTCCCTGCTTCCAGCATTTTGATTTACTCTATAATTTTTCCAAGTCCTCTTCCTCCTTCCCTTGGTCTTTCTTCATTCTTGGTTAAACCATGATTTCCATTTGTTTTTCCTTGTTCCTTTTCTTCATGTCTGGTATGAATCTGACGTTTGCCTCTTGCCACTTATGTTCTGTTACCTCCATCACTTTGTACAGTTCAACCTTCCAGTTCCCTTTCCCATTCCACTTCTCTCAGAAAAATTATCATGCAAACATAAGCCCCTCTTCTGTAGTTCCATTTCCTCTTACTTGCATCGTCCCTTTCTCTAATCCCATTTCCAACAGGTACTTAAACTTAGCACCACATGAATTCCAGATAAGTTGTTATAAACGACTGTCAATGAATAATTGGATGAATGGACACGGATTCAAACCGTGGTCCTGAATGGTAGCAGGTCCACCACTCTACCACTGGGCTACGAGGTTTCTAATAGGAAAGTTTCACAGACAGCACTGTTGTGTCATGTCTGCGGTATGAGAACAGATCTGCTATAAGTCTACTTGGGCTGTGGGAAAGGACAGTTAGGTCACAGTTCGTGGCCTCTGATGCAGACATGACACAACAGTACTGTCTGTGGAACTTTCCTATTAGAAGCCTCGTAGCAAAATGTAGAGTGTTGGACCTGCTACCATTCAGGACCACAGTTCAAATCGCCGTCCATTCTTCTGATGAGTTCCACATGATCACTGGCTCTGTTGGTTCCCCATAATCAAATTCTGTTAAGTCACATTCATTTTGTGTGAAAACCAAATCAATTCTCACTCATCTCCTTCCCTTACTCTTTGTTTCTTTCACATGTTGACTCAGACAGATTTTCATAAATGTGTCCATATATTTTGTTCTCCATGTTTGTGGAGAACCAGAAACAGAGACTGAAGTTTCCTAGTACCAGAAGTTTAGTTTTATTTATTTTTGCCCTCTCAGCCAGTACTTCCAGTACATGAATGTGTACTGATTGTTGGAGGATTATATATATCACTGCCACTATTACTCTAGTCTCTTCAGAAGTTACAACACTTGTTATATAGTCCCTGAACTCTCCTGTTCCCAGGTTCCATAGTTCCTCACTCAAGTCTACAGTGATTTCGGACCATCACTGCTGCCCCCCCTCCTCTAGTTGCCCTTTTACTTCTTACTATTTGGTAGCCCTCTGGGAATACCGTATTTATCATCCCTGAGAGTTTTGTCTCTGTTATAGCTACTATATCAAGGTTTTTCTTCCTTATACTGTCTCCCATGGCTTCACACTTGTTACACCATCTACAGTAAATGTGATTATCTCGTACTGCTTTCTCGACACGTTATTTACTTTGTTTCTGGAGGTACTAGGTTGTGAGTCTCTGTGTAGTGCCGAGGTACTTTCTGTACCCCTACCCCATCATGCTGGACCCCTTTTGCAATAGGTATTCTCGTTGTGTGTGTGTGTGTGTGTGTGTGTGTACTCACCTATTTGTGGTTGCAGGAGTCGATTCATAGCTCCTGGCCCTGCCTCTTCACTGATTGCTACTAGGTCCTCTCCCTGCTCCATGAGCTCTATCAAACCTCGTCTTAAAACTATGTATGGTTCCCGCCTCCACTACGCCACTTTCTAGGCTATTCCACTGCCTGGCAACTCTATGACTGAAGAAATACTTCCTAACATCCCTTAGATTCATCTGAGTCTTCAACTTCCAATTATGACCTCTTGTTTCTGTGCTCCATCTCTGGAACATCCTGTCTTTGTCCACCTTGTCTATTCCGTGCAGTATTTTATATGTCGTTATCATGTCTCCCCTGACCCTTTTGTCCTCCAGTATCGTCAGGCCGATTTCCCTTAACCTTTCTTCGTAGGACAATCCCCTCAGCTCTGGGACTAGTCTTGTTGCAAACCTTTGCACTCTCTCTAATTTCTTGACGTACTTGACCAGGTGTGGATTCCAAACTGGTGCTGCATACTCCAGTATGGGCCTGACGTAAATGGTGTACAGAGTCTTGAACGATTCCTTACTGAGGTATCGGAATGCTATCCTTAGGTTTGCCAGACGCCCGTACAGTGCAGCACTTATCTGATTGATGTGCGCCTCAGGAGATGTGCTCGGTGTTATACTTACCCCAAGATCTTTTTCCTTGAGTGAGGTTTGCAGTCTTTGGCCACCTAGACTATACTGTGTCTGCGGTCTTCTTTGCCCTTTCCCAATCTTCATGACTTTGCATTTGGCAAGGTTAAATTCAAGGAGCCAGTTCCTGGACTAGGCTTGTAGCCTATCCAGATATCTTTGTAGTCCTGCCCGATCTTCGACCAATTTGATTCTCCTCATTAACTTCACATCATCTGCAAACAAGGACACTTCTGAGTCTATCCCTTCCGTTATGTCATTCACATATACCAAAATCAGCACAGGTCCTAGGACTGACCCCTGTGGAACCCTGCTTGTCACAGGCGCCCACTGAAACACCTCGTCACGTACCATGACTCGTTGTTCCCTCCCTGTCAGGTAATCTCTGATCCATTGCAGTGCCTTTCCTGTTATGTGTGCCTGATCCTTTAGCTTTTGCAGTAACCTCTTGTGAGGAACTGTGTCGAAGGCCTTCTTGCAGTCCAAGAAAATGTAATCCATCTCAGTAGTAGTACCAGTTCCTAGTAACCAGTTACCAGTAACCAGTGTACCAGTAGATGACTCACTACCAACCGTCTGTGTGAATCACTGACTGTTATTCATGTTGCTGCTGACTATAGCTATTTTTGAATGCCTTACCCGCTAGGCACTTGTGAGTCAGTCTAAGATAGGGAGCAGAGAGAGGCAGGTCGGCTGATAGTGCTTCCCATTCTTCCTGTTATATATTATACGTACTACCAGCCTACGTGAGTATTTTTACCCCATCCACGTTATCGAACCCACATGACAAATTGGTGGCACCGGTGTGGGCGTGGATTTACAGGTAATTTCAGACGTTAGAAGACTGTTTGTGGGTTGCCGGCAGGTCAGAGGTGAACCGTCTGCCACCTCCAGCTAGCAGTTATCCTCACTCTCCTCCCCCCTGTGAACTCTAGCCTGCAAGCCTGCCGCAGCCACTTTTCAAGCTTCCTGGCTTAGTTCATGTGCTAATTGCTTCAATCTCCGAAGGGTTGGCCCGGATTTTGCAATTAAGCCAGTCAATAAGCCAGACTGTGGAAGTGAACACTAGTCAGCCTGCCTCAGCCTACCATCCAGCCTGTCTCCTGTCATCCACCTGCTCCTTTATGCTGTGTGCATCGTTGCACGTCTTCCAGTCAGCCATTCTCGTGGCTTAAGCCAGTCAGCCAACCCAGCTTCCTAACCCAGCTGAGAGAGAGAAGTAAGCCACGCAAGTTCCTCTGAAGTATTGTCTCTCATATCGCCAGTTGGATGCTGCTAAGAGTGGTCTTCACCATCCCTGTGGCAAAGAGTGGCTTAGTTAATCAAGCCACCTTCGTGAGTAGTGAGTGGCAGTGCACGCCAGTGAGCACCAGCGAGTGAGTCACGCTCCCTTCACCCACCCACCACCCACTCTTCACTCATCTACCTGTGGTTTTTTCCACCCTTGTACAGGGTCCTAGTACTGTTTTGGCTCACATAATTGGTCAAGAGATTGTAGCTGGCGCCAACGATAAAGCCAGTTATGTGAGTTCACTTAGAAAGCGCATTTCTTCTGACAACAGTGTGAGTGTAGGAGGCGTCATCGCCCACACAGGACAACCTTCTCCTCATCACTCGTCATCCCGTCTACTACTCCAGACTTCAGTGATAATTTTCTAGAGACATTTTCCTGCATTTAAAGACATCTGCGTGTGTGAGACATTTACAGTGAATTTCTTGTGTACTCTAAGCCTTGTGTTTTCAGTGTAGACTCAGTGTTTCTTTGACTCATTATTTTTGCAATATTTTTCGGTGTTATCGCACATCTCATACTTTTTTTTATCTGTTTTTTTTTTATGCTACTCTCTGTCTGTAGTAAGTATTATTGTGTAGTGTACCAGTCAGTCACTCCTTGTGAAGTAATTAATTCATTTTTATCTTGTGTTCTTTCAGCATTGTATTCTCCAGTATTTGTCATTATTGTAGTTCCTGCAGTGTTATTCACCCCAGTATACTAAATTATCCATTTATTTCTATGTGTACCTTATTTTTTTCCGTATGTCCAGCAGTGTCTCATTCCTTTGATTTTTTCGCAGACTTGTGTACCATTATTTTTGCAAGCAATTTTTGACGTATCAGTCACAGCAATATTTTGTTGTAAGAATATACAAAAAAAAATGAATAAGTGAATATGTTGGGTGTGCCCCGCCACTTGTAAGTGTTGTGTACCCCATCCACGTTATCGAACCCACATGACATCCATCCACCCCTCTCTCTCCTGTCATACTTCTGTCACCTTGTCATAAAACTCCAGCAGGTTTGTGACACAGGATTTTCTTTCCCTGAAACCATGCTGGTTGTCTATTATACACTTGTTTCTTTCCAGATGCTCCACCACTCTCCTCTTGATGCTCTTCTCCATGACTATGCATAATATACACGTTAGTGACACAGGTCTGTAGTTTCATGCCTCATGTCTGCCTCCTTTTTTAAAAACTGGGACTACATTTGCCATCTTCCATACCTCAGGGAGTTGCTCAGTTTCAATGAATGTGTTGAAGATCTTTGTTAGTGGCAGACACAGTATCTGCTCCCTCTCTAAGGACCCACAGAGAGATGTCTGGTTCCACCGCCTTTGAGGTGTCAAGTTCTCATAGCAGCTTCTTCACCTCCTCCTTGGTTATGTGTACCTCATCCAGCACTTGTTGGTGTACCTCCCTGTTCTGATTTCCCGGAGTCCTACCGTTTCCACTGTAAATACTTCTTTAAATCTCATGTTGAGCTCCTCACATACTTTTATCTCTGCATATTCGTTTCTGGCTCTCTCTTCGGCTAATCTCTTTATTTTCCTGGGTCCTTTGTCTTCTGTACCTTTCCCATTCTCTAGTACACATAGTTTTTGCCTCCCTACACCTTTGGGTGAACCAAGGACTAGTTCTGGTCTTCCCAATATTTCTGTTTCCCTTGGGTACAAACCTCTCCTCTGCCTCCTTGCACTTTGTTGTCACATAGTCCATCATTTCTTGTACTGGTTTTCCTGTCAGTTTTCTCTCCCACTGAACGTCTTGCAAGAAGTTCCTCATGCCTGTGTAGTCCCCCCTTTTGTAGTTTGTTTTTCCCATCCTCTTCCTGCTACTCTCTCCACTTGTAGCTCAACTATGTAGTGTGTATTATGCGTGTGTGTGTGTGTGTGTGTGTGTGTGTGTGTGTGTGTGTGTGTACTCACCTATTTGTGGTTGCAGGGGTCGAGTCCTAGCTCCTGTGTGTGTGTGTGTATATACTCACCTAATTGTGTTTGCAGGGGTCGAATCACAGCTCCTGGCCCTGCCTCTTCACTGGTGAGTGTGTACTCAACTAAATGTGTGTGTGTGTGTGTGTGTGTGTGTGTGTGTATACTCACCTAATTGTGTTTGCAGGGGTCGAGTCACAGCTCCTGGTTCCGCCTCTTCGCTGGTGAGTGTGTACTCACCTAATTGTGTGTGTGTACTCACCTAATTGTGGATGCAGGGGTCGAGACTCAGCTCCTGGCCCCACCTCTTCACCGACCGCTACTAGGTCCTCTCTCCCCCTGCTCCATGAGCTTTATCATACCTCGTCTTAAAACTATGTATAGTTCCTGCCTCCACTACATCACTTGCCAGACTATTCCACTTCCTAACTACTCTATGACTGAAGAAATACTTCCTAACATAATTTTGACTCATCTGAGTCTTCAGCTTCCAATTTTGACACCTTGTTTCTGTGTCCCATCTCTGGAACATCCTGTCTCTGTCCACCTTGTCTATTCCACACAGTACTTTGTATGTCGTTATCATGTCTCCCCTGACCCTCCTGTCCTCCAGTGTTGTCAGACCGATTTCCCTTAACCTTTCTTCATAGGACATTCCCCTTAGCTCTGGAACTAGCCTTGTTGCAAACATTTGCACTTTCTCTAATTTCTTAAAGTGTTTGACCAGGTGTGGGTTCCAAACTGGTGCTGCGTACTCCAGTATGGGCCTGACGTACACAGTGTATAAAGTCTTGAACGATTCCTTACTGAGGTACCGGAACGCTATTCTCAGGTTTTTAGGTAAGACACACATGCAACAGTTAGGTATCTTTATTTCGAAACGTTTCGCCTACACAGTAGGCTTCTTCAGTCGAGTACAGAAAAGTTGATAGAAGCAGAAGATACTTGAAGACGATGTAATCAGTCCATTACCCTTAAAGTTTTGAGGTGGTCAGTCTCTCAGTCTTGAGAAGAGTATTGTTCCATAGTCTGAAACAATATGGAGTTGAAGTAACAGGATGGAGCCTATATACCGTCAGGATGTGAGATGTAGGCCACTAGTAGAGGTAAGAATGTAGTCATTGGGAGGTCGGGTCCCTCTCAATTCCAGCCATTCTCACTAGTAGAAGTTGTCCAAGTGAGAATGGCTGGATTTGAGAGGGACGTGACCTCCCAACGACTACGTTCTTACCTCTACTAGTGGCCTACATCTCACCTCCTGACGGTATATAGGCTCCATCCTGTCACTTCAACTCCATATTGTTTCAGACTATGGAACAATACTCTTCTCCAGACTGAGAGACTGACCACCTCAAAACTTTAAGGGTAATGGACTGATTACATCGTCTTCAAGTATCTTCTGCTTCTATCAACTTTTCTGTACTCGACTGAAGAAGCCTACTGTGTAGGCGAAACGTTTCGAAATAAAGATACCTAACTGTTGCATTTGTGTCTTACCTAACAACCTGTCGGTATTTTATACCATTTTAATGTTCATTCTCTGGTTTGCCAAGCGCCCATATGCCACAGCAGTTATCTGGTTAATGTGTGCTTCTGGCGATGTACTCGGTGTTATACTCACTCCTAGGTCTTTCTCCTTGAGTGAGGTTTGCAGCCTTTGGCCTCCTAGCCTATACTCTGTCTGCAGTCTTCTTTGCCCTCCTCCGATCTTCATGACTTTGCATTTGGTGGGGTTAAATTCTAGGAGCCAGTTTCTGGACCACACATCCAGCCTGTCCAGGTCTCTTTGTAGACCTGTCTGGTCTGCGTCTGATTTAATTCTCCTCATTAACTGCACGTCATCTGCAAACAGGGACACTTCTGAGTCTATCCCTTCCGTCATGTCGTTCACATATACCAAGAATAGCACTGGTCCCAGGACTGACCCCTGTGGGACCCTGCCCGTCACTGGCGCCCACTGTGATACCTCATCACGGACCATGACTTGCTGTTGCCTTCCTGTTAGGTATTCTCTGATCCATTGCAGTGCTCTTCCTGTTATACGTGCCTGTTCCTCTAGGTTTTGTACTAATCTCTGGTGAGGAACTGTGCCGAAGGCCTTCTTGCAGTCCAAGAAAATGCAATCAACCCACCCCTCCCTCTCATTTCTTACTTCAGTTACCTTGTCATAAAACTCTAGTAGGTTTGTGACACAGGACTTGCCTTCCATGAATCCGTGCTGACTGTCGTTTATACTCTTGTTCCACTCCAGGTGCTCCACCACTCTCCTCCTGATAATCTTTTCCAAGATTTTGCATACTACACATGTCAGTGACACTGGTCTATAATTTAGTGATTCATTTCTGTCTCCCTTCTTAAAGATGGGGACTACATTTGCCTTCTTCCATACTTCAGGTAGTCGCCCAGTTTCAAGGGAAGTGTTGAAGATTTTGGTTAGTGGCACACGTAGTGTCCCTGCTCCCTCTCTAAGGACCCACGGAGAGATGTTGTCCGGTCCCACCGCCTTTGAGGTATCAAGGTCACTTAGGAGCTTCTCCACCTCCTCCTCAGTTGTGTGTAATTCATCCAACACTTGTTGGTACATCCCTTGTTGCTGTACACCACTGTTTTGTCTTCCCATTGTCCCTTCAGCCTCCACTGTAAATACTTCCTGAAATCTCATGTTGAGCTCCTCACATACCTCCTGGTCGTTTCTTGTGAGCTCCCCACCTTCTTTCCTCAGCCTGATTACCTGGTCCTTGACTGTTGTCTTCCTCCTGATGGGGCTGTAGAGTAGTTTCGGGTCAGACTTGACTTTTGATGCTATGTCATTTTCATACTGCCATTGCACCTTCCTTATCTGTGCATACTCATTTCTGGCTCGTCGACTAATCTCTTTATTCTCCTGAGTCCTTTGCCTTCTGCACTTTTTCCATTCTCTAGAGCACTTAGTTTTTGCCTCCCTGCACCTTCGGGTAAACCAAGGGCTCGTTCTGTCCTTCCTATTATTTCTGTTACCCTTGGGAACAAACCTTTCCTCTGCTTCCTTGCATTTTGTTGTTACAAAGTCCATTATTTCATTTATTGATTTTCCTACCAACTCCTGTTTCCACTGAACCTCCTGCAGGAAGGTCCTCATTCCTGTGTAGTCCCCCCTTTTATAGTTTAGCTTTTCCCTTTCTACTCCTGTTACCCTCTCCACTTTTAGCTCAACGATGTATTCAAGGCTCATAACTATGTGGTCACTAGCTCCAAGGGGCCTTTCATATGTGATGTGCTCAATGTCTGAGCTACTCAGGGTGAACATGAGGTCCAGTCTTGCTGGTTCATCCTCCCCTCTCTCTCTGGTAGTATTCCTAACATGTTGGTGCATGAAATTTGCCAGCACCACATCCATCATCTTGGCTCTCCATGTTTCGGGACCCCCATGTGGCTCCAGGTTTTCCCAATCAATCTTCCTGTGATTGAAGTCGCCCATGACCAGTAACTTCGCTCTACTTGAGTGGGCCTTTCTTGCCACCTCAGCTAGTGTGTCCACCATTGCTCTGTTGCGCGCGTGCGTGTGTATGTGTGTGTGTATGTGTGTGTGTGTATGTGTGTATGTGTGTGTGTATGTATGTGTGTGTGTGTGTGTGTGTGTGTGTGTGTGTGTGTGTGTGTGTGTGTGTGTGTGTGTGTGTGTGTGTGTGTGTGTGTGTGTGTGTGTTCATGCATGCTTGCGCATGGAGACCTGGGCCACAGAGGGTAGATAAGTTATCAGTGGGGACACCCACCAACACACTAGTACCAGGCTTCCGCTACTCAACCATCCAGTAAGTTCATCACTAGGCTTTCAGTACACATCAAACTTTTTATGATATTCAAGGCGCACACGTATATTTGATACATTAAAATTGCATTACGAGCTTATAACCCAAGGTAACCTAGTGAAGTTAAACAATGTGTTTCATTTCCATTATGGTATGTGAAGTCAGACCCAAAACCACCCAGCACCATCACCACCACCCAGCACCAGCAGCACCACCACCCAGGACCACCACCACCCTGTACCACCACCACCCTGTACCACCACAACCCATCACCACCACCACCACCACCCTTCTGAATGCAACATACAGGATTATAAACTATTCCACACTGACAGGGTCAACAGAAAGGGTGGTGGAGTGGCGATTTATGTCAGAGATAATTTAAACTGTTGTGTTAGACAAGATGTAAGATTAGAAACATCGGACACGGAATCTGTTTGGTTACAGTTTATCGAAGGTCGTGAAAAATTAATTTTGGGTGATTTATAGGACCCCAAACCTTTACAGGGAGTGCGGTAGGCTGCTATGGAACGAAATTCATAAGGCGTCTAGATATGAAAATGTTGTGCTAATGGGAGATTTCAACTATAGACAGATTGACTGGAGCAATTTGACAGGAAATTTAGAGTCAAGTGACTTTCTTGATATGATTCAGGATTGTTTTTAAAATAGTTTGTGACAGAACCAACTAGAGGAAATAACCTGCTTGCTTGACTTGGTTCTTGCCAGTAGCGAAATGCTAATTAATAATCTTGAGGTTAATGATGAGCTTGGGGAAAGTGATCACAAATCATTCAGTTTTAATATATCGTGGAATTCCCCGAATAATGGCAATCAAGTCTCTGTCCCTGACTTCCACTTGCCTGATTTCATAGGACTGAAAATTTACTTGGGTGGGCTGAACTGGAATGACCTCACTATGGGTCAGGTAGGCAAAATCAAAAGAGGAGAGGGGCAATTAAGAAATCAATATATTCAGTTAAAGAGAGAAATGAAAAAGGGAATAAGAAAAGAAAAGAGAGATTATGAGGTTAAAGTTGCAAGAGAATCGAAGACTAACCCAAAAGGATTCTTTCAGGTATACAAAAGTAAGATCAGGGACAAGACAGGCCCACTCAAAAGTTCCTTGGGTCAGCTCACTGACAGTGATAAGGAAATGTGTAAAATTTTTAACACACACTTCCTCTCAGTTTTTACACAAGAAGATATTAACGATATTCCAGAAATAATATATGTAGAACAGGACGATAATAAACTATGCACGATTAGGGTCACAAGTGACATGGTCCTTAGGCAAATAAATAAATTAAAACCTAATAAATCCCCAGGCACTGATGAACTGTATGCAAGGGTTCTAAAGGAATGTAAAGCGGAGCTTAGCAAACCTTTGGCTAATCTTTTCAACATATCACCACAAACTGGCATGGTGCCAGATAAGTGGAAAATGGCAAATGTGATACCTATTTTCAAAGCAGGCGACAGGTCTTTAGATTTGAACTAAAAACTTCACTAAGACTTTTGACAGGGTCCCACATCAGAGACTATTGAGGAAAATTAAGGCACATGAAATTGGAGAATAATTTTTTTCCTGGATAGAGGCATGGTTGACAAATAGGTAGCAGAGAGATTGCATAAATGGGGAGAAATCAGAATGGGGAAGGGTCACGAGCGGTGTTCCACAGGGGTCAGTGTTGGGCCCCCTGTTGTTCACAATCTACATAAACGACATAGATGACACCAAAACAAGCTGTCCAATTCATTCTGATGAGGACATTAGAGCACTCCAGGATGATTTGAATAGACTGATGCAGTGGTCAGAGAAGTCCCCGATGCAGTTTAATATAGACAAATGCAAAGTTCTAAATGTTGGACAGGAAAAGAACCATGCCACATATAAACTAAATAATGTAGATCTTAATATTACGGATTGCAAAAAATATTTAGGAGTTCTAGTTAGCAGTAATCCGAAACCAAGACAACAGTGCATAAATGTTCGCAATAAAGCTAACAGAATCCTTGGCTTCATATTAAGAAGCATAAATAATAGGAGTCCTTAGGTTGTTCTTCAACTCTATATATATCCTGGGTTAGGCCTCATTTAGATTATGCTGGTCACCATATTACAGAATGGATATAAATGCTCTGGAAAACGTACAAAGGATGACAAAGTTGATCCCATGAATCAGAAATCTTCCCTATGAGGATAGACTGAGGGCCCTGAATCTGCACTCTCTAGAAAGGCGTAGAATTAGGGGGGATATGACTGAGGTGTATAAATGGAAGACGGGAATAAATAAAGGGGATGTAAAGAGCGTGCTGAAAATATCTAGCCTAGATAGGACTCACAGCAATAGTTTTATGTTGGAAAAATTCATATTCAGGAAGGATATAGGAAAGCACTGGTTTGTTAATAGAGTTGTGGATGAATGGAACAAACTTCCGAGTACAGTTATTGAGGCTAAAACGTTGTGTAGTTTTAAAAATAGGTTAGATAAATACATGAGTGGGTGTGAGTTGGACCTGATTAGCTTGTGCTACTAGGTCAGTTGCCGGTAGGAAGCTTGGACCTGCCTCGCATGGGCCAGTAGGCCTGTTGCAGTGTTCCCTTTTTCTTATGTTCTTATTAGGTATACCTTTCTAGTACTGTGTAGGCTCCCCCCCCCTACTTTGGACACAGAACAGCCTCAATTCTTCATGGCATGGATTCAATAAGGTGCTGGAAACATTTCTTAGATAAACTGGTCTATGTTGACATGATAGCATCACACTTTTGCTGCAGATTTGTCGGCTGCACATTCATGCTCTACTGGATCGAGATCTGGTGATTGTGGAGGCCAATGGAATACACTGAACTCATTGTCATGCTCATAGAACAAGCTTGAGGTATGTGCGTTGTGACATGGTGCATTATGCTGCTTAAAGTAGCCATTGAAAGATGGGTAGATAGTGGCCATAAAAGGATGTACATGCTCAGGTAAACTGTGGCATTTAAACGATGCTCAACTGGTATTATGGGGCCTAATGTGTGCCATTCCCCACATCATTGCACCACAACCACCAGCAGCAGCCTGAATCGTTGATACAAGGCAGGATGGATCCATGGATTCATGTTAATTACGCCAAATTCTGACCCTATCATCTGTATGTCACAGCAGAAATCACGATTCATGAGACCAGGAGACGTTTTTCCAATCTTTAACTGTCGAGCTTTAGCGAGTCTGTGCCCACTGAAGCCTCAGTTTCATGGTTCAACGTGTGCATTCAGAGCTGCTCGTCTGAGTCACCTTCCTGTCAGTTTGAACAAGTCTGGCCATTCACACTATTTTCTGTAAACGTTAGAGACTAATGTTCTTGAAAATCCCAGATCAGTAGTTTCTGTCATGTTGAAACCACCCCATCTGGCACCAACAATTATTCCACGGTCAGTTACATAGATCACATTGCTTCCACATTTTAATGTTTGGTCTAAGCAATAACGAAACTTTTGACCATGTCTGTATGTTTTTAAGTACTGGGGTGCTGCCACGTGAATGGATGATTAGATATTTGTATTAATGAGGTGTACAAGCGTACCTAATAAAGTGGCTACTGAGCATATATATATTACAGTTTAAATATGTATACACAAGATATACATCGGTCTGCGGGTATACTATGTGAAAATTTGGTTTTTAGTTTTGCTAAGGAAAATATCTCTTGATAAAGTTCATTCTTACTGAATGGCCGCTGGAGTACCTCTTTTGGGTATTCACTCTATTTGAAATATCAATTCCTCGCAATGAGTCGCACACTAGGCACTTTCCTTTATTTCAGATGTGTGCAACCCTGAGTGAGTACAACTGGTGAGTACAATGGTGAACGATAAGGAGTTGCCTTTGGTGTTATCTAAGTGTTAGTATCGCCAGCACACCCCAGCACTACCCCAAGCTTCCCACCGTGGGAAAATGTAAAGCAACTTTGGCCGTTAGCAAATCAGGTCCACTGCGTTTCAGTAATATATTCTGAAGGTGTTAACGGTACTACAACCTAGGGACTTGCATAATGGAACAGGCACTACGTAGAACAAACCAGTAAACATTTCGTAAGTTTATTTCTTAATAGTAAATCGCTGTACTCGGCTGTACAGATGGTCACTTTATAAAAATATATATAATATGACCACCACAGCCTTGCTAGTCAAAGGCCGAGCCCTGATTAGTGGACGGAGGATCTAGCCTTGTCTATTCCGTGTGCTAAATGACTCATGAATTACCAAGACATATATAAATATTATATATATATATATATATATATATATATATATATATATATATATATATATATATATATATTTATATATATATATATATATATATATATATATATATATATATATATATATATATCTATTTATTTATATATATATATATATATATATATATATATATATATATATATATATATATATATTTATATATATATATATATATATATACAATACGGAGAAAGTTAAACAGTGAAGCACTAAGAGTGGTATGAGGTAGTACGAGGTAGGGGTCCGGGGTCATGTACTTGTGCCTCCTGAGACCTCTTCTTCCCAGCGTCTGACTGACTGGCTCACCGATTCTATGTCACAGTGAACGTTGTGAGCGAAGAGGCTAGGTTGATATATTATCATCTCACACTTTATTACGGCTGGGAAAGGACTCTGAGTTACATTTCTCTCTTGTTTGACTAAAGAATTTGATTTGATTTTGAAAATATTTTGCTGAAACCATAATATATTGTAGAGACTTGCTTAAAAAATCCTGACAATATCACATCGCATTTTCAAATATGCTTAACCCTTAAACTGTCCAAGATCTACTTTCACATGCGTAGTGCTCCAAAAGTAGATCTACGTTTTTTTTTACATATTTTCAAACATAACAAAAAAAAGTAGATCAAAGTTTTTTACACGTTCTCAAATGTAAAAAAAAAAGATCTACTTTTTTACATACTTTCAAATGTTGAAAAAACGTAGATCTACGTTTGGACAGTTTAAGGGTAAATGAATAATCTCTTGCAGGTCTGGATTAACCTCAACATGGAATACATCTCAATTGGCCATAAAGCTGACACTCTTATTTTGTAAATCGGATTGACTATACATAAGAGGGAAAATATTATCTGAATGTTGAAACAGCCAGAGACAGAGCTGATATTTACAACAGTACATTGCGTTGTAATGTACTTCTGATATGGTGGAGTGTTTACTCAGAGGATAACTGGCGTTACCTAATGTATGTTCACTCACAGGATGATTGATTGTACCTAATGTATGTTCACTCACAGGATGACTGGCGTTACCTAATGTATGTTCACTCACAGGATGACTGGCGTTACCTAATGTATGTTCACTCACAGGATGACTGGCGTTACCTAATGTATGTTCACTCACAGGATGACTGGCGTTACCTAATGTATGTTCACTCACAGGATGATTGATGGTACCTAATGTATGTTCACTCACAGGATGACTGGCGTTACCTAATGTATGTTCACTCACAGGATGATTGATGGTACCTAATGTATGTTCACTCACAGGATGACTGGCGTTACCTAATGTATGTTCACTCACAGGATGACTGGCGTTACCTAATGTATGTTCACTCACAGGATGACTGGCGTTACCTAATGTATGTTCACTCACAGGATGACTGGCGTTACCTAATGTATGTTCACTCACAGGATGACTAATTTATGTTCTCTCACATGATGACTGGCGTTAACTAATGTATGTTCACTCACAGGATGACTGGCGTTACCTAATGTATGTTCACTCACAGGATGACTGGCGTTACCTAATGTATGTTCACTCACAGGATGACTGGCGTTACCTAATGTATGTTCACTCACAGGATGACTGGCGTTACCTAATGTATGTTCACTCACAGGATGACTGGCGTTACCTAATGTATGTTCACTCACAGGATGACTGGCGTTACCTAATGTATGTTCACTCACAGGATGACTGGCGTTACCTAATGTATGTTCACTCACAGGATGACTGGCGTTACCTAATGTATGTTCACTCACAGGATGACTGGCGTTACCTAATGTATGTTCACTCACAGGATGACTGGCGTTACCTAATGTATGTTCACTCACAGGATGACTGGCGTTACCTAATGTATGTTCACTCACAGGATGACTGGCGTTACCTAATGTATGTTCACTCACAGGATGACTGGCGTTACTTAATGTATGTTCACTCACAGGATGACTGGCGTTACCTAATGTATGTTCACTCACAGGATGACTGGCGTTACCTAATGTATGTTCACTCACAGGATGACTGGCGTTACCTAATGTATGTTCACTCACTCACAGTATGATGATGACTGGCGTTACCTAATGTATGTTCACTCACAGGATGACTGGCGTTACCTAATGTATGTTCACTCACAGGATGACTGGCGTTACCTAATGTATGATGATGACTGGCGTTACCTAATGTATGTTCACTCACAGGATGACTGGCGTAACCTAATGTATGTTCACTCACAGGATGACTGGCGTTACCTAATGTATGTTCACTCACAAGATGATAATGTGACTCACAGTGACTAATTGTATGTATGTGACTCACTCACAGGATGGTTGTATATCACAGGATGACTGGCGTTACTAATGTATAACTCACACAGGATGACTTGTTAATGATTGATGTTAATTGATGTATGTTCACTGATGCATGTTAACTCACAGGATGATTGGCACTACGTAGTAAACTCGCCCCTCAGGAAAAAATCAATAACTACAGTGACAATAATAAAGATGAACAGAGAAAATTATGAACCTTGATACTTTGTTAGTATTATTGCTGCATGAACTGTGAAGTGGATGTGTTTACAGCAAGCACAGTTCTCACTACTCATCTCAGAGATTACATTAACTACGGAAAACTTCCATAACACTGAGCGAGTAATGGCATGAACGCCATTTGATTATTAAAAGTTTTAAACGTTTCTGGAACTTCTAGAGTTCATTAAAAATAATCATGGAACAATAGAAACAAATGCAACATAATGAGATTCTTTACTACGTCTCGCCCAGTAAGCTTCGTCAAATCACAAACAGATCTACTTGATCACAGAGTGCATGAGTATATATAGAAAGCATAGTAACGTATAGAGTCAGGTGGAGAATGTTAAGGAGGTAGATCTGTTTATGACGTGATAATGTCCACTGTGTGGGCGAAAAGTTCTCAATAGGAATCGCATTATACTGCATTTGTGTCTATTTTTTCATAAATAATCATGCTGGATTTATGAGATTAAGTACTTCTGAACGTAATTTAAAATTCCCAGACCATGGCAGTGTTGCTTGGAATAATGCCACAAACACGATAAAAATGGGTTACTGCTCCGTAAGGATATTCGACGGCCTTAAGATGATATCTGACAGGTCATGTGGGTATCATATACCATTAACTATGGTAGTAACGCTTATGGATTTTCCGTCGTCTTCTCTGTCCTTAACAATACATTCTTAGGCATCTGGCAGCTAGGACAGGCAGTTGGTCGAGCCTAGGACTGGCTGGCTCCCTCCTTCACTGGCTGGGACGTGTCAGCACGCGCGCGCACGCACGCACACACACACACGTAAGAACATAAGAACGAAGGAACACTGCAGAAGGCCTACTGGCCCATGCGAGGCAGGTCCAAGTCTCCTACAGGCTTAAGCCAATGCACCCAACCTAGTCAGGTCAGGTCACATTGACTTAAGGGAGGAACACGGCAACCGACCTGGTAGCACAAGCTATCAGGTCCAACTCACACCCACCCACATCCACTCATGTATTTATCCAATCTATTTTTAAAGCTACACAACGTTCTGGCCTCTATAACTGTACTCGGGAGTTTGTTCCACTCATCCACAACTCTATTACCAAACCAGTACTTTCCTATATCCTTCCTGAATCTGAATTTTTCCAACTTAAAACCATTGCTGCGAGTCTTGTCTAGGCTAGGTATTTTCAGCACACTATTTACATCCCCTTTATTTATTCCTGTCTTCCATTTATACACCTCAATCATATCCCCCCAAATTCTACGTCTTTCTAGAGAGTGCAGATTCAGGGCCCTTAGTCTATCCTCATAGGGAAGGTTTCTGATACATGGGATCAACTTTGTCATCCTCCTTTGTACATTTTCCAGAGAATTTATATCCATTCTGTAATACGGTGACCAAAACTGTGCAGCATAATCTAAATGAGGCCTAACCAAGGATGTATAGAGTTGAAGAACAACCTGAGGACTCCTATTATTTATGCTTCTTGATATGAAGCCAAGGATTCTATTAGCTTTATTGCGAACACTTATGCACTGTTGTCTTGGTTTCAGATTACTGCTAACCAGAACTCCTAAATCTTTTTCGCAATCCGTAATATTAAGATCTACATTATTTAGTTTATATGTGGCATGGTTATTGTCCTGTCCAACATTTAGAACTTTGCATTTGTCTATATTAAACTGCATCTGCCACTTCTCCGACCACTGCATCAGTCTATTCAAATCTTCCTGGAGTGCTCGAATGTCCTCGTCAGAATGAATTCGACGGCCTATTTTGGTGTCATCGGCAAACTTACCGATGTCGCTCTTTATGCCCTCATCTATGTCGTTTATGTAGATTGTGAACAGCAGGGGGCCCAACACTGACCCCTGTGGAACACCGCTCGTGACGCTTCCCCACTCTGATTTCTCCCCATTTATGCAAACTCTCTGCTGCCTATTTGTCAACCATGCCTCTATCCAGGAAAAAAATTCTCCTCCTATTCCATGCCTTAATTTTCCTCAATAGTCTCTGATGTGGGACCCTGTCAAAAGCCTTACTGAAGTCCATATACACAATATCATATTCATTACCATGATTTACCTCCTCAAATACTTTAGTGAAAAAAGTTAATAAATTCGTAAGGCAGGAACGCCCCTTTGTAAAACCATGCTGAGATTCGTTGATTAATTTATGCTTTTCAAGGTGGCTACGAACTGCCTCGGCAATTATTGATTCCATAAATTTTCCCACTCTGGAGGTTAGGCTTATTGGTCTATAGTTCGAAGCTAAGGACCTGTCACCTGCTTTGAAAATAGGTATCACATTTGCCATTTTCCACTTATCTGGCACCATGCCAGTTTGTAGTGATATGTTGAAAAGATTAGCCAAAGGTGTGCTAAGCTCCTCTTCACATTCCTTCAGAACCCTTGCATACAGTTCATCAGGGCCTGGGGATTTGTTAGGTTTTAATTTATCTATTTGCCTAAGGACCATGTCACTTGTGACCCTAATCGTGCACAGTTTATTATCGTCCTGTTCTACATAATTTATCATTACTGGAATATCGCTGGTATCCTCCTGTGTAAAAACTGAGAGGAAGTATGTGTTAAAAATTCTACACATTTCCTTATAACTGTCAGTGAGCTGACCCGAGGAACTTTTGAGTGGGCCTATCTTGTCCCTGATCTTACTTCTGTATACCTGAAAGAATCCTTTTGGGTTAGTCTTCGATTCTCTTGCAACTTTAACCTCATAATCTCTTTTTGCTTTTCTAATTCCCTTTTTTATTTCTCTCTTTAACTGAATATATCGATTTCTTAAATGCCCCTCTCCTCTTTTGATTTGCCTATATATGCCTCTCTTTTAACCAATCAGATATTTTAATCTATTGTTCATCCATTTAGGATCATTTTTGTTTGATCTGATTTCCCTATTTGGAACATAATTTGACTGAGCAGCTAGAACTATGCCCTGGAAAGCATCATATCGGCAACCATCACCACCTACCTGACCCTTAGTCAGGTCATTCCAGTTCAGCCCACCTAAGTAATTTTTCAGTCCTATGAAATCAGCCAAGCGAAAGTCAGGGACGGAGACTTGATTGCCATTATCAGGGGAATTCCATGATATATTAAAACTGAGTGATTTGTGATCACTTTCCCCAAGCTCATCATTAACCTCAAGATTATTAATTAGTATTTCCCTACTGGCAAGAACCAAGTCAAGGAGGTTATTTCCTCTAGTTTGCTCTGTCACAAACTGTTTTAAAAAACAATCCTGGATCGTATCAAGAAAGTCACCTGACTCTAAATTTCCTGTCAAATTGCTCCAGTCAATCTGTCTATAGTTGAAATCTCCCATTAGCACAACATTTTCGCATGTAGATGCCTTACGAATTTCGTCCCATAGAAGTTTACTGCACTCCCTATCAAGATTTGGGGCCCTGTAAATCACACCCAAAATTAGTTTTTCTCGGCCCTCGAGAAGCTGTAACCAAACAGATTCAGTGGCTGACGCTTCTAATTTTATATCTTGTCTAACACAATTTAAAATTTCTCTGACATACATCGCTACTCCACCACCCTTCCTGTTGACCCTGTCAGTGTGGAATAATTTATAGCCTTGTATGTGACATTCAGAGGGCATCTCTCTATCTTTCAGATTGAGCCATGTCTCTGCTATAGCAATAATATCTATTTTTCCTGCACTTGCAATTAATCTTAGCTCATCTATCTTATTTCTTACACTCCTGCTATTAGTATAGTAAACCTTAAGGGAGCTAGTCCCTTGCTGTCCTCTGCTGTCCCCCTTTGTTTGCTGACCTGATCTATTGTCTTTATTTATAACTTCATGCTGAATGCCTTTTATACATTTACTGATTCCAACCCTAGTGTTGCAACCTGCTTGTTTCCCCCACACACCCATACCTCTATCTTCTATCAGTTTAAAATCATAGGCATTTCACCAATGGCCTTCTCAATTGAGTTTGCAAGTGCTACCACCCCAGCCCCAGAGAGATGTACCCCATCCCTTGCATACATATCATGTTTGCCATAAAAGTTGTTCCAGTTGTCAATGAATGGGATTGCAAGTTCCTTGCAGTATCTGTCTAGCCAGCAATTTGCACCAATTGCCCTAGACAACCATTCATTTCCTACTCCCCTTCTAGGCAAGATGCTACATATGATTGGGACCCCTCCCTTAGACTTAATGAAATCTATAGCTGACCTGTACTTACCTAGCAGCTCTTCTCTCCTACCATTCCCAATATCATTTCCACCAGCACTGAGACAAATAATGGGCTTGTTCCCATTACCTGACATGATATTATCCAGCCTGTTAACTATGTCCCCAACACCAGCTCCAGGGAAGCACACTCTATCTCTCATCTTCTTATTCCTATTACAAAAAGCACGGTCAATATATCTTACCTGAGAGTCACCAACCACAAGAATGCGCTTACCTCTGTTAGCAGGGGCAGTAGTACCCTTACCTTTACTGGCCACTGAAGTACATTCATCCTGAAGAACAGAGAAGCGATTTCCTACCTTCAGATCTTCACTCTTAACTTTCCTTATTCTGATTCTCCTCCCATTACTGGTTACCACTCGCCACTTGTAGCAGGTGCTGGACTGCACCTCACTGCTGGTAGCCGTTGCTACCTCCCCACCTACAGCCTCCTCACAGCGAGAGACAGGCTGCACCTCACTGCTAGAAGCCTCATTCCCCACAACTCCAGCCACCTCACACTCTCTCCCAGACCCATTGAGGTGGACCTTCAGCCTCATAATCTCCTCCTGGAGAAGCAAGACCTCCTCCTTCAACTCTCCAACCTCAATTTTTAAAACACTGCAGAAGCAAGCCATGCTTTGTAACCGTCCACGCTAATCCCCAAAGCAGCTCAGGGTCTGTGACCTCACGTGACGACTGACCACTGAACACTGTCGACTGACCACTGAACACACACACACACCTACTTTTGTTATCTTGAACTTCAGTATGCTCATTGCATTGCTCCTGAGGAAGTGTTGGTTTGCAACACAAAAGGCGCCTTGACCAAAGATATCTTCACTCCTGCATATGGTTACTTTGCACTGTTCATCGCTCGTTTTCGATTGTTGTGTGTGTACTCACCTATTTGTGGTTGCAGGGGTCGAGTCTTAGCTCCTGGCTCCGCCTCTTCACTTGCCGCTACTCAGTCACTACCAGCTATATAAGCTTTATCATACCTCTCCTTAAGAACATAAGAAAGAACACTGCAACAGGCCTACTGGCCTATGCGAGGCAGCTCCAATTCTCGTACCGGCTTAAGCCAATGCCTTGACCTAGTGAGGTCAGACACGTCACTTAAGGGAGGAGCACTGCATCCGACCTAGTAGCACAAGCTAGTTAGGTCGAACTCACACCCACTCATGTATTTATCCAACCTATTTTTAAAACTACACAACGTCTTAGCTTCAATGACGGTACTCGGGAGTTTGTTCCACTCATCCACAACTCTACTACCAAACCAGTGTTTTCCTATATCCTTCCTGAATCTGAATTTTTCCAATTTAAAACCATTGCTGCGAATCCTTTCTATGTTAGATATTTTTAGCACGCTATTTACATCCCCTTTATTAATTCTTGTTTTCCATTTATACACCTCAATCATATCCTCCCTAATTCTACGCCTTTCTAGAGAGTGCAGATTCAGGGCCCTCAGTCTATTCTCATAGGGAAGATTTCTGATGGTATTAACTTTGTCATCCTCCTTTGTACGTTTTCCAGTGCATTTATATCCATTCTGTAATACGGTGACCAAAACTGTGCAGCATAGCCTAAATGAGGCCTAACCAAGGATATATGGAGTTGAACAACCTGAGGACTCCTATTATTTATACTTCTTCCTCTGAAGCCAAGGATTCTGGTAGCTTTATTGCGAACACTTATGCACTGTTGACTTGGTTTCAGATTACTGCTAACCAGAACTCCTAAATCCTTTTCGCAATCCGTAATATTAAGATCTACATTATTTTGTTTATATGTAGCACGGTTATTTTTCTGTCCAACATTTAGAACTTTGCATTTGTCTATATTCAACTGCATCTGCCACTTCTCCGACCACTGCATCAGTTTATTCAAATCCTGGAGTGCTCTAATGTCCTTATTAGAATGAATTGGACGGCCTATTTTGGTGTCATCGGTAAATTTGCTTATGTCACTATTTATTCCCTCATCTATGTCATTTATGTAGATTGTGAGCAACTCGGGGCCCAACACTGACCGCTTGTGACGTGCCCCCATTCTGATTTCTCCCCATTTATGCAAACTCTCTGCTGCCTATTTGTCAACCATGCCTCTACCCAGGAAAAAATTTCTCCTCCTATTCCGTGTGCCTGAAGTTTCCTCAATAGACTCTGATGTGGAACTCTATCGAAAGCCTTACTGAAGTCCATATACACAATATCATAACCAACCATACCACAGGTGGGGTTTAAACCCGAGGTCACAGTGGTGCCTATGCTAACCTTCCTATGGTGTATAAATATACCTAGTTGGATGAATCTTATTGAAGCTAGCTGGCCCAGTGGCTAACGCGATGGTCTGGAGTTTTGAGACTCTGACCGCGGGTTCAAACCCCACCCGTGGTATGGTTTGTTTGCAGTCGTGTCATTACGATTTCGTGAGTCACAATATCATATTCATTACCATGATCCGCCTCCTCAAATACCTTAGTGAAGAAAGTTAGTAAATTCATAAGACAGGAACGCCTATTCGTAAAACCATGCTGAGATTCATTAATCAATTTATGCCTTTCAAGATGGCTACGAATTGCTTCGGCAATTATTGATTCCACAAATTAACCAACCATGGAAGTAAGGCTTATTGGTCTATAATTCGAACCTTATAAATGGGTATTACATTTGCCATTTGCCACTTGTTTGGCACTATGCCAATTCGTAGTGATATATTGAAAAGATTAGCCAAAGGTATGCTAAGTTCCTCTTTACATTTCTTTAAAACCCCTGAAAACAGTTCATCAAGGCCTGGGAATTTGTTAGGTTTTAATTTCTCTATTTGTCTGAGGACCATGTCACTAGTTACCCTAATCGTGCACAGTTTATCATCTTGTTCTACATATTATTTCTGGAATTTCGCTAGTATCTTGTAGATGAATGGTTCAGAGAACCGACATGTTGATAAATTAGACACCCAAGAGTTGCACATGTGTCTAATTTATCTTCCTGAGTAAAAACTGAGAAGAAGTAGGTATTGAAAAGTTCACACATTTCCTTATTACTGTCAGTGATCTGACCTGAGTTACTCTTAAGTGGGCCAATCTTGTCCCTAATCTTATTTCTGTATACCTGAAAGAATCTTTTTGGGTTAGTCTTAGAATCCCTTGCGACTTTAGTCTCATAATCCCTTTTTGCTTTTCTTAATCCTTATTTTATTTCTCTCTTTAACTGAATATATTGATTTTTTAACTGCACCTTCCCTTTTTTGATACGCCTATATATACCTCTCTTTTGACCAATGAGATGTTTTAATCTATTGTTTATCCATCTGGGATCATTTTTGCTAGATCTAATTTCCCTACTCGGAACAAAAGTCGTCTGGGCAGCCAGCACTATGCTCTGAAATACGCCATACTGGCAACCAACTCTACCTATCTGACACATAGTAAGGTCGTCCCAATTTAGCCCACCCAAGTAATTTCTCAAACCCATGAAGTTGGCCAAGCGAAAATCTGGGACAGCAACTGGATTGCAGTTATCTGGGTAATTCCATGATATATTGAAACTAAGTGATTTGTGATCACTTCCCCAAGCTCATCACTAACCTCAAGATTAACTAATGATTCTTTGTTGGCAAGAACCAAGTCAAGCAGATTGTTTCCTCTAGTTGGTTCTGTCACAAATTGTTTTAAAAAGCAATCCTGAACCGTATCAAGAAAGTCACTAGACTCAAGATTTCCTGTCACATTGTTCCAGTCAATTTGTCTAAAGTTAAAATTTCCCATTAACACAACATTTTCATATCTAGACGCCTTATGAATTTCGTTCCATAGCAGCCTACCGCACTCCCTGTAAAAGTTTGGGGGCTTATAAATCACCCAAAATTAATTTTTCACGACCTTCGAGAAACTGTAACCAATCAGATTCCGTGTCCGATGTTTCTAATCTTACATCTTGTCTAACACAACAGTTTAAATTATCTCTGACATAAATCGCCACTCCACCACCCTTTCTGTTGACCCTATCAGTGTGGAATAGTTTATAATCCTGTATGTTGCATTCAGAAGGCATTTCTATATTTTTCAAGTTAAACCAAGTCTCTGTTATAGCAATAATATCTATATTACCTGCACTTGCAAGTAATCTTAGATCATCTATCTTATTTCTTAGACTCCTACTATCTGTTTAGTAAACCTTAAGGGAGCTAGTCTCTCGTTGCCCTCTACTATCTCTCTTTGTTTGCTGATCAATTGCTTTGCCTTTACTAGCAACTCTATTTTGAATATTGTCTTTTAAACATATCCCTGGGGTATTCTGGTAATATCTGATGTTTTCAACCCTAATACTGAAGCCTGACTGTTTCCCATAAATACCCATACCTCTATAATCAGTTTAAATTCCTAGGCAAGTCATCAATGATCCCCTCAATCGAATTGGCTAATGCAACCACTGCAACCGCAGAGAGATGAACCCCATCCATTGCATACATATCATGCTTGCCATAGAATTTGTCCCAGTTATCAATGAATGGGATTATAAGTTCCTTGCAGTACCTGTCTAGCAAGCAATTTGTACCAATTGCCCTAGATATCCATTCATTGCCCACTCCCCTTCTAGGCTAGATGCTATATATGTGTGGGATCCCTCCCTTAGATCTGACAACTTCTATGGATGACCTGTACTTATCCAGCAGCTCCTGTCTCCTGCCCTTCCTGATGTCATTTCCACCAGCACTAAGGCAGATAATGGGCTTGTTCCCATTACCTGACATAATATCATCCAACCTGCTGACTATGTCATCAACACCAGCTCCTGGTGTTGGTGACAAAAAGCACGGTCCATATATCTTACCTGAGAATCTCCTACAATTAGAATATTCTTACCTTGATTAGCAGGGGAGTCAGTGGTAGCTTTAACCTCACTAACCACTGAAGTACACTCATCCTGGAGAACACAGAATCGATTTCCTATCTTCACATCTTCTGTATTAACCTTCCTTATCTTTCTTCCTGAACTGTGAACCACTTGTCACTTAAAACTGCTGCAACTCCTCAGCTCACTGCTGGTATCCATTTCCTCACCAACTCCCACTATCTCACACTCACTCCCAAGCCCATCAAGAGAAGCTTCAGTCTCCTATTTTCCTCCTGAAGAAGTAGAACCTCCTTCTTCAACACTTTAACCTGAGATTCCAAAACACTACAGCAGGCCATGGTGCTCAGTAACACCCCACGCTAATTCCTAGACAGCTTAGGACAGTGAACACACGTGGCCTCCACTACATCACTTCCCAGACTATTCCACTTCCTGACAACTCTGTGACTGAGGAAATACTTCCTGACATCCCTGTGGTTCATCTGAGTCTTCAACTTCCAACTGTGACCCTTTATTGTTGTGTCCCATCTCTGGAACATCCTGTCTCTGTCCACCTTGTCTATTCCTCTCTGTATTTTATGTTACCATATCCCCCCTATCTCTCCTGTCTTCCAGTGTTGTCAGGTTGATTTCCCTTAACCTTTCCTAGCAGGACATACCCCTTAGCTCTGGGACTAGTCTTGTTGCAAACCTTTGTACTTTCTCTAGTTTCCTTACATGCTTGTCTAGGTGAGGGTTCCAAACTGGCGCTGTATACTCTAGTATAGGCCTAATGAACACAGTGTACAGAGTCCTAAATGACTCCTTATTAAGATATCGGAATGCTGTTCTCATGTATGCCAATCGCTTGTATGCTGCCGCAGTTATTTGGCTGATGTGCGCCTCAGATGTGCCCAGTGTTATACTCACCACAAGATCCTTTTCCTTGAGTGAGGTTTGCAGTCTCTGGCCTCCTAGACTGTACTCCATCTGTGATTGTCTTTGCCCTTCCCAAATCTTCATGACTTTGCACTTGGTGGAGTTGAACTCCAGGAGCCAGTTGCAGGACCAGTCCTGCAGCCTGTTCAAATCCCTTTGTAGTTCTGCCTGGTCCTCGTTCGATTGAATTCTTCTCATCAGCTTCACATCTACAAACAGGGACACTTTGGAGTTTATTCCTTCTGTCATGTCGTTCACAAATACAAGAAACAATACCGGTCCTAGGATTGATCCCTGTGGCATCACGCTCGTTACAGGCGCCCACTCTGACACGTCACCACGTATCATGACTCGCTGTTGTCTTCCTGACAGGTATTCCCTGGTCCATTGTAGTGCCTTACCTGGAGTTTACCTGGAGAGAGTTCCGGGGGTCAACGCCCCCGCGGCCCGGTCTGTGACCAGGCCTCCTGGTGGATCAGAGCCTGATCAACCAGGCTGTTACTGCTGGCTGCACGCAAACCAACGTACGAGCCACAGCCCGGCTGATCAGGAACCGATTTTCTCTGTTATCCCTGCCTGGTCCTCGAGCTTTTGCACTAATCTCTTGTGTGGAACTGTCAAACGCCTTCTTACAGTCCAAGGAAACGCAATCTACCCACCCCTCTCTCCATCTTACTGCCCTCACCCTGTCATAGAACTCCAGTAGGTTTGTGACACAGGATTTTCCACCCCTGTAACCGTGCTGGCTGTCGTTAATAAGCTCATTCCTTTCTAGGTGTTCCACCACTCTTCTCCTGATAATCTTCTCCATGACCTTGCATACTATACATTTCAGTGACACTGGTCTGTAATTTAATGCTTCGTGTCTTTTTTTTTTTAAATTGGGACTACATTTGCTGTCTTCCATACCTCAGGTAGTCGCCCTTTTTCGATATATGTGTTGAAGATTGTTGTTAGGGGTACAAATAGCGCCTCTGCTCCCTCTCTCAGGACCCATGGAGAGATGTTATCCGGTCCCATCGCCTTTGAGGTATCTATATCGCTGAGCAGCCTCTTCACTTCTTCCTCGGTTGTGTGTGTGTGTGTACTCACCTAATTGTACTCACCTAATTGTGGTTGCAGGGGTCGAGACTCAGCTCCTGGCCCCGCCTCTTCACTGATCGCTACTGGATCCTCTCTCTCTCTGCTTCCTGAGCTTTGTCATACCTCTTCTTAAAACTATGTATGGTTCCTGCCTCCACTACTTCACTTGCTAGGCTATTCCACTTGCTGACAACTCTATGACTGAAGAAATACTTCCTAACGTCCCTGTGACTCGTCTGAGTCTTCAGCTTCCAGTTGTGACCCCTTGTCCCTGTGTCCCCTCTCTGGAACATCCTATCTCTGTCCACCTTGTCTATTCCCCACAGTATCTTGTATGTCGTTATCATGTCTCCCCTGACCCTTCTGTCCTCCGGTGTCGTCAGTCTGATTTCCCTTAACCTTTCCTCGTACGACATTCCCTTGAGCTCTGGGACTAGCCTTGTTGCAAACCTTTGTACTTTCTCTAACTTCTTGACGTGCTTGACCAGGTGTGGGTTCCAGACTGGTGCTGCATACTCCAGTATGGGCCTAACATACACAGTGTACAGTGTCTTGAACGATTCCTTATTAAGGTATCGGAACGCTATTCTCAGGTTTGCCAGGCGCCCGTATGCTGCAGCGGTTATTTGGTTGATGTGTGCCTCCGGTGATGTGCTCGGTGTTATGGTCAACCCAAGGTCTTTCTCCCTGAGTGAGGTCTGTAGTCTTTGTCCACCTAGCCTATACTCTGTCTGCGGTCTTCTTTGCCCCTCCCCAATCTTCATGACTTTGCATTTGGCTGGATTGAATTCGAGAAGCCAGTTACTGGACCACATGTCCAGCCTCTCCAGGTCTCTTTGCAGTCCTGCCTCATCCTCGTCCGATTTAATTCTTCTCATCAACTTCACGTCATCTGCGAACAGGGACACTTCAGAGTCTATTCCTTCCATCATGTCGTTCACATATATCAAAAATAGCACTGGTCCTAGAACTGACCCCTGTGGGACCCCGCTCGTAACAGGCGCCCACTGTGATACCTCTTCACGTACCATGACTCGTTGCTGCCTCCCTGTCAGGTATTCCCTTATCCATTGCAGTGCCCTTCCTTTTACGTGTGCCTGATCCTCCAGCTTCTGCACTAATCTCTTGTGGGGAACTGTGTCAAAGGCCTTCCTGCAGTCTAGGAAAACGCAATCTACCCAACCCTCTCTCTCGTGTCTTACTTCTGTTACCTTGTCATAAAACTCCAGGAGGTTTGTGATACAAGATTTGCCTTCCATGAACCCATGCTGGTTTTCATTTATAATCTTGTTCCTTTCCAGGTGTTCGACCACTCTCCTCCTGATAATCTTCTCCATGACTTTGCACACGATACATGTCAGAGACACAGGTCTGTAGTTTAGTGCCTCGTTTCTGTTTCCTTTCTTAAATATGGGGACTACATTAGCTGTCTTCCATTTCTCAGGTAGTTGCCCAGTTTCAAGGGATGTGTTGAAGATTGTGGTTAGAGGCACACACAGCATCTCTGCTCCTTCTCTAAGGACCCATGGGGAGATGTTGTCCGGTCCCATCGCCTTTGAGGTGTCAAGGTCACTTAAGAGCTTCTTCACCTCCTCCTCAGTTGTTCGAATGTCATCCAACACTTGTTGGTATATTCCCTCTTGATGTTCCCTTCTGTTCTGTCTTCCCACAGCCCTTCCTGTCTCTACTGTAAAAACTTCCTTAAATCTCCTGTTCAGCTCCTCACATACCTCCTGGTCATTTCTTGTGAGTTCTCCACCTTCTGTCCTTAATCTGATCACCTGGTCTTTGACTGTTGTCTTCCTCCTGATGTGGCTATACAACAGTTTCGGGTCAGTCTTGATTCTCGATGCTATGTCATTTTCATACTGTCGCTGGGCCTCCCTCCTTACCTGTGCGTACTCATTCCTGGCTCTGCGACTGATCTCCCTATTTTCGTGTGTTCTCTGCCTTCTGTACTTTTTCCATTCTCTATTGCACTTTGTTTTTGCCTCCTTACACCGTCGGGTGAACTAGGGACTTGTTCTGGTCTTCCCGTTGTTACTGTTGCCCTTGGGAATGAACCTTTCCACTGCCTCCTTGCATTTTGTTGCTACATATTCCATCATTTCATTTACTGGCTTTCCTGCCAGTTCTCTGTCCCACTGGACCTCCCGCAGGAAGTTCTTCAACCCTATGTAGTCCCCTCTTTTATAGTCAGGTTTTTCCCATTCTACTCCTGTTATTCTCTCCACTTGCAGCTCTACTATGTATTCAAAGCACAGAACCACGTGGTCGCTAGCTCCTAGGGGACTCTCATACTTGATGTCCTCAATGTCTGAGCTGCCCAGGGTGAACACAAGGTCTAATCTTGCTGGTTCATCCTCCCCTCTCACTCTGGTAGTGTCCTTAACATGTTGGTGCATGAGGTTTTCCAGCACCACGTCCAACATCCTGGCTCTCCATGTTTCGGGACCCCCATGTGGCTCCAGGTTTTCCCAGTCAATCTCCCTGTGGTTGAAATCCCCCATAACCAGCAACTTTGCTCTGCTGGAGTGAGCTCTTCTTGCCACCTCAGCAAGTGTGGCCACCATTGCTCTGTTGCTCTCTTCATATTCCTCTCTTGGCCTCCTGCAGTTCTGTGGTGGATTATACATCACTGCAATGACCACTTTGTGTTCCCCCGACTGAAGTGTACCTGCTATGTAGTCTCTTTCTCCCGTCTCATCTATTCCTTCCATTTTCTCGAATTTCCAGGATGGTTCAAATAATGCACATTACAGTTGTGGTATCATGTAATACGAGAGATGCTGAAGAAGAGGAAGTTGTGAAGGAGCAGGTAACAAGTGCACTGCGTAGTAACCTTGTGCAGGTTAATTATGTAACCCGTGTGAGTGTCTCCACCACGTGTTGTCCTTACAACCCCACCCCCCACCCCTGGCTGCTGACAAGTCATACACAACAAAACATCACCAATTCAAACCTCAGACACAAATTTTCTATCTTAAATATCACCAGTTAAAAAAAAAAAAGAAAAAAATTACTTCTTGTTGTGCAGTTTTTTCAAAACTGCACAACAAGACGATGAGGGGTCATCCTAGGTCACAGAGGTCGGGGAAGCTGGGTAAATTACCTCAAATGAGATAAAAATGACAATCTCTGGGGGTAATGAAGGCTCACATACTGCGAGGTGGGTTGTGAATCCCTTCAACTGTGAAATTATTGATGTGTCAGAAGAACCTAAAGGTCTGACAGAGGAACTTCTTGAACTTCGCCGCTTCAACAATAAAGAACGCATTGAATTTCACAACAATGCAGATCTGTCCCTTTTTGGGGATGTCAAGAGCTGCAATGGCATTCAAAATTGCACACGAGGAAGAGTGTGCAATTTTGAAAACCTTGTTCGCAAACATGATGTTGACCTGAAACTGTTGATGGCAGCATACCCGGAAGATGTTGACCCGAAACTGTTGATAGCAGCATACCCAGATGATGTTGACCTGAAACTGCTGATGACAGCATACCCAGATGTTCACCTGAAACTGTTGATGGCAGCATACCCAGAAGATGTTGACCTGAAACTGATGACGACAGCATACCCAGATGTTGACCTGAAACTGTTGATGGCAGCATACCCAGAAGATGTTCAACTGAAACTTACTGACGAACTTTTGCACTTTCACTTGTACGTGAGACAAAGCCACAGGCCTACAAAAGAGCAGTCACCCTCTTATACACACCTTTATCAAATTATATACAAGGAAAAAAATCAGATGGCCTTCCGTAAATTAGGAAGTAATCTTGGAGATAATTCTTAGCCTAGTACTCACTAACTGCTCGGGAGAGAGGTCTTTTTCAAGCCCCAAAAGAATACTGAGTGCGGACAACCTCAAGAGAGGTTGTCAGAACTGAGTGTTCTTTGAACTCTAAGTAAAATGACAAATTTAGAGAAACAAATTTTGATGAACTTTTGTATGGTTTTGCTATGATTTTGCTGAAAAAAAAATTTTTTTAGTCTTAGTGTATTTGATGATTTTAGTTTCTTTATTTCTTAATATGTATTTTAAAAACATGTTTATTTTAAAGAATATAACAGTAAACTTACCATTTCATTTTCCTGAAGATTTCTGCTTATTCCACAAAATATTTACAAAATTCAGTTACTGAAAAAGTTTTTCACAGTGTTAATTTTAACATGTTTTTTCTCAATCATTACGGTATTTAATAATAATATCTTATGTCCTTTAGAGGAGGAATTGTGAATTCCGGGATTTTCAACACCCGTTTAAGACACATTTCCATCTTCCTGTGGTGGTGAGAGCGAGGGACTGGGGGGGGGCTCACAACTGGAATAACGTAGGGCCTCTGCTAGGTGGCTGTAAGTTCCTCGAGAAGTTGCATCACTGGCTGATGTAAACAAAAACTAAATCTAAATTTTGCCAGATGGAACTAGTGTCACATTCTTTCATCATTACATACTAGAATGCTATAATATCAATGAATTCGGAGACAACTCACAAATGCTCAAGAAATGTCAAAGAATTTTATCCATAGTGGTTGATTACCAACCAATCTGGAACAAAATACCCTGGCTTTGCCTACTGTAAATAACCCGTAACCACTTAAACTTGTTTAAATGCAGGTATTCCTTGCTGAAGTCTAAGGTATTACAAATAATTCAAAACAACATACAAGATAAACTGTAATGTTTTGTGACTGAATTCATATCTGCATAAATAACTTATTACGATTGTAACCAGATATAAACAATTAAATACTTCATTATCACTGTAACTTGTTCAGTTATCAAAATTTTGGTGCCCAGTCCCTGGACCCATTATGTGCCTCCAATATTTTGACTACCGTCCACACCATGGGCACGGGTGTATAATGAACATTAAACTTAAATAGTCTCAAAGAAAACATTGTCAATTAAGCAAAACATAGTAACTTACATCACCAACTTAAACAAATCATCATCAGCTTAAACAAAATATCACCAGCTTAAACAATACATCACGAGCTTAAACAAGACATCAGCTTAAACAAAACATCAGCTTAAAAAAATCACCAACTTAAACAAAACATCACCAGTTTAAACCAGACATCACTAGTTTAAACAAGACATCACCAGCTTAAACAAAACATCATCAGCTTAAAACGTCACTAAGTTAAACAAAGCATCAGCTTAAACAAAACATCATCAGCTTAAACAAAACATCAGCTTAAAACGTCACTAGCTTAAACAAAGCATCAGCTTAAAACGTCACTAGCTTAAACAAAACATCAGCTTAAACAAAACGTCACCAGTTTATACATCAACTTAAACAAAACTTCAGCAACTTAAACAAAACATCAGCAACTTAAACAAAACATCAGCAACTTAAACAAAACATCAGCAGCTTAAACAAAACATCAGCAACTTAAAACATCAGCAGCTTCAAAACAACATAAACATCTTTAACAAAACATCAACAACTTCAACATATCATCGCCATACCAAACAAAATATCTCCCGCTTAAACAAAGCCAAACAGAATCAGTTGTTAAAACCAAACAAATTGATGAGAATTCCAAACAGTGGCTCCACCGCAGGCGGTTAAACTGGTCACCTTTACCTACCACTCATGGTAATTACTCTCCTCTCTCTCCTGAACCATCAGCAACCAGCGTGGGAGCCAACCACTCTGATGCTACTTTTGTGTGGGCGGGGGGTAGGTGTGGGCGGGGGGTAGGTGTGGGCGGGAGGTAGGTGGGGGCGGGCGTTGGTTGGCTGGGGGTGGGAAGTGAGAGGGTGGAGCGCCTCTCCGTTTCCGCTGAGAGTCATGAGTAACGAGCAACAACACCAGGGAAACATTGAAGTAAAAAAGAATGTATGATAGTGCACTTTACGTTACAACGATCATGGGGGTCACCACCCCGCGGCTCGCCCCTACATCACGCCTCCCACTTAATGGCCTAATCGACTAAGTTGTTGGCATCCAAAGAAGACACAACAAGCCTCCAAGCTGATATAAACTAAATCTTCCAGTGAGTCACTGACAATATGATGTTCAATGGGTGACAAATTTCAGTTACTAAGCTATGGAAGAATGGACGAAATAAAAGTAAGATCAGAAACTCAAACCACTCAGTATAACGTAAGTTAAATGTGAGGGACCAGGAAGTGATAATATCAGATCTCATATTCAAGGAGCACAACAACATTATCGAAAATGCAAGAAAAAATGATAGGTTGCATGAACAGAACCTTTAAAACAAGGGATGCTAAGCAAATGACGGCTCTCTTCAGGTCACACGGTCTCTGGGCAGGAGTATTGCTGTGTACTAACAGCCGTCTTCAAGGCAGGCGAAATCGCTGAAATGGAAAGTGTGCAGAGAACCTTCACAGCTTGTATAACTTTGCCAAGCACCTAAATTACTGGGAGCACTTGAAGTCCGTAGTATTGTGTTCTTTAAAACGTAGGGGAAAAGATACATCATAATATAAACTTTGAAGATACTGGAGGGATTGGTACCAAACCTGCACACCGAAATTACTAATGCAAGCAAGAGGCTTGGCAGATGGTGCAGGATACCTCCAATGAAAAGCAGGGAAGCGAAGAGTACACTGAAAGAGAATTTAAAAAGTGTTAAGGTACCACGACTCTCAGGTGTCCTCCCTCCATGAACAGGGGGGATCACCAACAAACTCCTGGCTGTCTTCAAAAGGGAACTAGACAGATTCCTCAAAACAGTTCATGATCAACCAGGTTATGATGCATACGTTGAACTGTGGGCGGCGATCACTAACAGCTTGATCGACCAGGCTAGCAACCAGGAGACTTTTTATGGGATCTGGCTGCGGGGGTGGTGACCTCCGGAAGCGACTCCAAGTAAATGCAGTTGAACGCACGTTCCCACAGCCCGGCCGATTAGGTACTGACTTGAAGTACTTATCAAGTTCCCTCATGAATAAAGCCGGAGGTGGTCAGTCCCTCAGACTGGAGAGGAGTTCAGCTGAACTCTTCTCCAGGCTACTGTGTAGGCGAAACGTTTCAACAATAAAGATATCCAACTACTGCACATGTGTGTTAATCATCAATTTGTCGGTGTTTTATACCATTTTCAACATACGCTCTAATGTGCTCACCTAAATGTGTTTGCAGGTTCATGGCCCCACTTGATGATCTATGGGTATATCATACCTGCTCTTGAAATTATATATATATATATATATATATATATATATATATATATATATATATATATATATATATATATATATATATATATATCACTTTCCTCCACCTCATTAAGCTTATTCTATTTGTTTATTATCCTAATACTGAAAAAAGTATTTTCTAAAATCTCTGTAGCTCGGTTTTATTCTTAACTTCCATCTATGCCCTCTTGCCCCTGGCTGTGCCTTGCATTCCAGTCTGCCCGTGTCCGCGCTACTGAAAACTCCGAGTGCTTTATAGTTATGTATCCCTGGTTTTTCTCTTCTAAAGTTGTCAGATTTAATTACGTAAACTTCTGCTCACAGTTCAGCCGTCAGTTACGGAACCAGTCGAGTTGATACCTTCTCTACTTTTGTCACCTGGGCGTGTTTTTTTTTTTTCAGGCGTGGTTTTATGCTGGTGCTACGTGAACTACGTCAGGTAGTTTACAATGACCTGAAAACTTCTTTAATGAGGTTTCTGAAGGTAATTTCAAGGTTGATCAGTCTCGCAGGCGCTGCTGATACGCAGTTTACACGTGCCTCTGGTAATATGCTTAATATAATAACTACTCCTAGGACCTTCTTTTTATTTACTTTCTGTATTTTCTTTCTCTACAGTTCGCGCACTTTATCAGGCTTTCCTATTTACATTAAATTGCATCTGCTTAGAGGAAACTATTGTAATTATTTGTGTGACCAGTCCTTCAGCCTGTGCAACACTTCTTGTAACTGCTCTTCTGGGTCTCCTATTTTTCTCATCAGTTTCACATCAACAGCAGTGACAGGAACTGACTGGTCCCAGAGCTAAGGGCAATGAAATAAGAGAAACTAAATCAACTGAAAATGGTGACATTCAAGGATAGAAGAACCAGGAAAAACATGATAATGACATAAAAAATAATCAGAGGGGTTGAAAGGGTTGGACAGGTACAGTGGAAATATAAACACTTAAGCAGAATAATGTGATCCTTTGCTGACAACGTTTCGCCCACGTAGTGGGCTTTATCAAGTCACAAACAGATCTACCTGGGTATGTTGTTAAAGATTCGCCGGTATTCTCCCGGCCCGGGCCCTTCCGAGTGGTGGCCCGGCACTGGCTCTCTGTGTAGGGAGTGTCTGAGACCTAAGTCTCCCATGGGAGGAGGCACAAGTACCCCCTTCATCTTGTGAGCTACAAACTTGGGCTCTGGCACCAACCCTGCCCTAGAAGGGCAAGGCATGGTGTCGATCGTGCTAGCGCTGTGCTCTCCTGTGTGGAGTGTCGTGTGTTAGTGTTCATTTTCATTCATTCATGTTGATTCGCCGGTACTTCCGGCCCAGGTATTCTCCAGATGGTGACCTGGCAGTGGCCCCCCGGGTGGGGGGTGACGATCATCATCTTCTTTCTTGGCCCTCCAGTTGGAGGGTGTCGTCTTCTTCTATCTTGCGCTGACTTCCCCGAAGAGAAGCGCAGTCGGGCAGAGGCAGCAGTTACAGGGTCGATTGGAGCCACACCCCAGCTTTAGCGGACAGCAAAGTGCTGGGGAAACTTATCTTCATGGTGAATGGTCATGGATAGTGGTGCTAGAGGAGTACCGTCTTCAAGGTCCCCATTCTGAAGCATCCTGAATTTCCTCTTTGAGGTGTAATCGACTTCCACAAGGTAAAAGGTATGTGAGTATTTATAGGATGGCGTCAGGTGGAGAACGCTGCATGTGACAATCTTCCCAGAAGGGTGATAGATGTGAGAAATGGTGTTGAAAACCGACAAGTTGAATATTGAGACACTTATTCAACATACGGGAATCTTTATTAAGGAAAAGTTTCGCCACACAGTGGCATCATCAGTTTAATACAAAGTATAAATGGGTTAGGAGAGGAGGAGTTTGAGGTATTCAGTCCCTCAGCCTGGAATCGATGTGTTCAGTCCATCACTCTTGTGGGAAGTGCAGCATATGGCCGGAGAAGTGGCTTATATACTGTAGACGGGTGAGTGGAAGCAGGAGGAGGCGGGATCATAGTGGAACCATCCACTAATCTAAGTAGGTCTTTGTCTAAAGGCTGAACAAGTATTAAAGAATTTCTTGTATCAAGATCGCCTCCTCCTGCTTCCACTCACCCGTCTACAGTATATAAGCCACTTCTCCGGCCATATGCTGCACTTCCCACAACAGTGATGGACTGAATACATCGATTCCAGGCTGAGGGACTGAATACCTCAAACTCCTCCTCTCCTAACCCATTTATACTTTGTATTAAACTGATGAAGCCACTGTGTGGCGAAACGTTTCCTTAATAAAGATTCCCGTATGTTGAATAAGTGTCATCTTCAAGGGTGAGAGTCTAGAACCCTGGGTAGCTTTAAAAAGAGATTGGATAATATATGAGTAGATCTTCTGCAGTGTTCCTCCATTCTTATGGGACAGGTACAGACTGCTCGAGAGACAGAAAACTAATACACCAAGACAGGGATATCAAGAAGTACTTATTTAGCCTAAAATGGCCAGAAAATGATCTGCATGAAGTAGCGGGGACAAGTTCCATACAAAGTTTTAAGAACAGGTATGACAGAGACCACGGGGCTAAGTGGAGATAAACCAAGTACGTAAGTAGCAAGTTAAAAGGCAGGGCCAGATGCTGAGATTCGACCCCAGAAACCACATCTCCCCATGGGTATTGAGATAGGGAGCAGAGGCGCTATGTGTACCCCTAAAAAGAATATTCAATACATCTATCGAAACAGGGAGATTGCCTGAGGCATGGAAGACAGCAAATGTAGTCCCAATCTTTAAAAAAGGAGACAGACATGAAGCATTAAACTACAGACCAGTGTCACTGACATGTATAGTATGCAAAATCATGGAGAAGATTATCAGGAGAAGAGTGGTGGAACACCTAGAAAGGAACGATCTCATCAACAGCAGCCAACATGGTTTCAGGGACGGGAAATCCTGTGTCACAAACCTACTGGAGTTCTATGACATGGTGACAGCAGTAAGACAAGAGAGAGAGGGGTGGGTGGATTGCATTTTCTTGGACTGCAAGAAGGTGTTTGACACAGTTCCACACAAGAGATTGGTGCAAAAACTGGAGGACCAAGCAGGGATAACAGGGAAGGCACTACAATGGATCAGGGAATACTTGTCAGGAAGACAGCAGCCAGTCATGGTACGTGGCGAGGTGTCAGAGTGGGCACCTGTGACCAGCGGGGTCCCGCAGGGGTCAGTCCTAGGACCAGTGCTGTTTCTGGTATTTGTGAACATGACGGAAGGAATAGACTCTGAGGTGTCCATGTTTGCAGATGACGTGAAGTTGATGAGAAAAATTCACTCGATCGAAGACCAGGCAGAACTACAAAGGGATCTGGACAGGCTGCAGACCTGGTCCAGCAATTGGCTCCTGGAGTTCAATCCCACCAAGTGCAAAGTCATGAAGATTGGGGAAGGGCAAAGAAGGCCGCAGACGGAGTACAGTCTAGGGGGTCAGAGACTACAAACCTCACTCAAGGAAAAAGATCTTGGGGTGAGTATAACACCAGGCACATCTCCTGAAGCGCACATCAACCAAATAACTGCTGCAGCATATGGGCGCCTAGCAAACCTCAGAACAGCATTCCGACATCTTAATAAGGAATCATTCAGGACCTTGTACACCGTGTACGTTAGGCCCATATTGGAGTATGCGGCACCAGTTTGGAACCCACACCTAGCCAAGCACGTGAAGAAACTAGAGAAAGTGCAAAGGTTTGCAACAAGACTAGTCCCAGAGCTAAGAGGTATGTCCTACGAGGAGAGGTTAAGGGAAATCAACCTGACGACACTGGAGGACAGGAGAGATAGGGGGGACATGATAACGACATACAAAATACTGAGAGGAATTGACAAGGTGGACAAAGACAGGATGTTCCAGAGATTGGACACAGTAACAAGGGGACACAGTTGGAAGCTGAAGACACAGATGAATCACAGGGATGTTAGGAAGTATTTCTTCAGCCACAGAGTAGTCAGTAAGTGGAATAGTTTGGGAAGCGATGTAGTGGAGGCAGGATCCATACATAGCTTTAAGCAGAGGTATGATAAAGCTCACGGCTCAGGGAGAGTGACCTAGTAGCGATCAGTGAAGAGGCGGGGCCAGGAGCTCGGACTCGACCCCCGCAACCTCAACTAGGTGAGTACAACTAGGTGAGTACACACACACACACACACACACACACACACACACACACACACACACACACACCTCAGAACAGCATTCCGACATCTTAATAAGGAATCGTTCAGGACCCTGTACACCGTGTACGTTAGGCCCATAATGGAGTATGCGGCACCAGTTTGGAACCCACACCTAGCCAAGCATGTAAAGAAACTAGAGAAAGTGAAAAGGTTTGCAACAAGACTAGTCCCAGAGCTAAGAGGTATATCCTACGAGGAGAGGTTAAGGGCAATCATCATGACGACACTGGAGGACAGGAGAGATAGGGGGGGGACATGATAACGACTTACAAAATACTGAGAGGAATTAACAAGGTGGACAAAGACTGGATGTTCCAGAGACTGGACACAACAACACGGGGACACAGTTGGAAGCTGAAGACACAGATGAATCACAGGGATGTTAGGAAGTATTTCTTCAGCCACAGAGTAGTCAGTAAGTGGAATAGTTTGGGAAGAGATGTAGTGGAGGCAGGATCTATACATAGCTTTAAGCAGAGGTATGATAAAGCTCACGGTTCAGGGAGAGTGACCTAGTAGCGACCAGTGAAGAGGCGGGGCCAGGAGCTAGGACTTGACCCCTGCAACCTCAACTAGGTGAGTACACACACACACACACACACACACACACACACACACACACACACACACACACACATACAGACACAAACACGCTTACTTATATTAGGCAGTGATGGAGGCGAACTCAGTACAAAGCTTCAAGAGTAGATATGATAAAGCCCAAGAAGCCAGAAGTCAGTAAAGTCGATCACAGTGATGAAGGACGGGGAACCAGTAGGAAAGTTTTGATCCTAGAAAACGTTAAGTGGATGAGCACGCACGCGCGCGCGCTCACACATACACACAGGGAAGGAGAGAGTAGCCAGACTTGAAGAGAAAGATAATGGGATTCGAACAGAGAAAGATGTAAACAAACCTGGGTGTGCAGAGGCATGTGTGTGCATCATCTGAAGTAGAGTGCGACCACTACTTTCTCTGTACGCTGACCCACCTGTAGGTGGGTCACCTACAACTTTAACACCACCACTAACATCACTTCTACCACTACCACTTACAGCTGTAATAGGAAACACTACTACCACTACCACCATCAACAAAACACTAGCACCACTATTACAAAACACTAACACAATCACCACCTGTCAAGCCCATTAAACCATGACGTCATCACCACCTTACAACATGACATCACCTGTACACCACCACCACCACGTAAATGTCGAATGTAATGACTAACAAATCTCTTTCTGGACCTGAGGAGAATGTTTATGTTTGTTGACGCGTGGTTGACACAGGTGCCTAGTGTGAATGTTTACCGCAGGTCAGGTACAAGTATGAGGTGTTTTACCACAACTCAGGTGTTAGTGTGAGGTGTTACCACAATTCAGGTGCTAGTGTGAAGTGTTACCACAACTCAGGGGATAGTGCGAGGTGCTATCGCAACTCAGGGGCTAGTGTGAGGTATTACCACAACTCAGGGGCTAGTGTGAGGTGTTACCACAATTCAGGTGCTAGTGTGAGGTATTACCACAACTCAGGGGCTAGTGTGAGGTATTACCACAACTCAGGGGCTAGTGTGAGGTGTTACCACAATTCAGGTGCTAGTGAGGTGTTACTACAATTCAGGTGCTAGTGTGAGGTGTTACCACAACTCAGGTGCTATAGTGTGAGCTGTTACCACAACTCAGGTGCTAGTGTGAGCTGTTACCACAACTCAGGTGCTAGCGTGAGGTGTTACCACAACTCAGGTGTTGGCGTGAGGTATTACCACAACTCAGGGGCTAGTGTGAGGTGTTACTACAATTCAGGTGCTAGTGAGGTGTTACCACAATTCAGGTGCTAGTGCGAGGTGTTACCACAACTCAGGTGCTAGTGTGAGATGTTACCACGACTCAGGTGCTAGTGTGAGGTGTTACCACAACTCAGGTGCTAGTGTGAGGTGTTACCACAACTCAGGTGCTAGTGTGAGGTGTTACCACAACTCAGGTGCTAGTGTGAGGTGTTACCACAACTCAGGTGCTAGTGTGAGATGTCACCTAATAGGTCAGGAGCTAGAGGTGCTATTTTGCTTGTCAGGATAAAAATAAATACGATTCATAAGGCGGGTGTTAGTCATTTGGTGATGCACTCAGTGGAACGTTCAGTCATACGGGTGCAGCCTTCTGCTGACTTTCCGTCAACAATTAAGGATCACATCAGATGACGTGATGGTAAGGATATAATACCAAAGTATGTAGGCTAAATTTTACACATGAACTAACACCTACGACACTATTATGAAAACGTTTTGGTCCTGGGACTTCAACACAGGTTTATATAAGGAATGAAACACGTGAGGTAAGCTGAACTGTGACATCACCAAGTGTTCATCATGTTATATAATTATACAATATGAACACTGAAGAGGGTTCCCCTGCATAGTTCTTCTCTTGAAGATATAAGAAGGAAATCACAAATAGATAATTACACACACCACAAACACAGAAGCTGGAGTTCAACTACCTAGAGCACAGTTGAGATTTAGAATGCACAATATAACAAATGCAGCCCAGACCAGGACATTGTTAGGCTGCATCATGAGATGCAATGCCAGTGATGTCACTTCACAACACTTGTGATGTCTCCAGAAGAACACTCTTCTACCCCACAAGAAATATTCCAGGCTAAAAACTATGGTGGTAATTTTACTGCTGGCGGACAAAGTCCAATGTTGAAGATTAAAACACATGTGCAACAGTTGGGTATATTTATTAAAGAAACGTTTCGCCTACACAGTAGACTTCTTCAGTCGAATACAGAGGGAGCTGTAGTAGTGAAATAAAGATGATGTAATCAGTCCACCACCTCTGAGCTGAATTCTTCTCCAGGCTGAGGGACTGATAACCTCAAATACTTTTTCTTCGAAGTTGATGGACTGATTACATCATCATTATTTCACCACTACTGCTCCCTCTGTATCTGACTGAAGAAGCCTAATGTGTAGGCGAAACGCTTCAACAATAAAAATACCAAACTGTTACACACGTGTCTTAATCTTGAACTTGTCGGTATGTTATACCCTTTTTCAACACTTAGTCAATACTGGCACTGTTAACACCGCCTCAAAAAACATAGAAGAAAGATTTATCTCAATCTACAGTATATATGAAGAATATTCTAAGTCCTGGTATCTAATCTGGAATTTAAAATAACTTACTGAAGTAAGATATACAATAAAACAAAGTACTGTAAACCTAATATACAACGGGGTTGCCATAAGCACCATCAGAGAAGTCTGTTTCAACATCCGTGGCGCAAGACGTTTTTTTTAATAACCTTCAACCGGCAGACATAGGAAATATTGCAGGAACACACACACACACACACACACACACACACACACACACACACACACACACACACACACACACACACATACACATACACACACACACACACACACACACACACACACACACATACACACATACACATACACATACACACACACACACACACACACACACACACACACACACACAATTCAGGTGCTAGTGTGAGGTGTTACCACAACTCAGGTGCTAGTGTGAGCTGTTACACACACACACATACATACACACACACACACACACACACACACACACACACACACACACACAGGAGCTATGACTCGACCCCTGCAACCACAAATAGGTGAGTACACACTATTTTAGATAGAGCTACACAAATACCTGCAAGAGGTGGCTGATCGGTAACTTGGTTGATCAAACGATCACTTGGAAGCCTAGTCTGGGAGTGAACTGCCATAGTGTAAGCTCTGGTAACATGCCATATCTATGTTACACTCCAGGAAAACATTTATTTTCAGCTTAAAATATTTTTAGTAACTCTCTTTTCTTTTCAACTTAAAATATTTTTAGACTGAAAATAAGGCATCAAGACAGGATGAATCATAGGTATAAGTCATCTACACAATTTTGTATTTACAATTCGTCGTGCATATTATGCTCTCCATGGAGGGTCGTATGACCGGCTTGTAATGGCTTGGTTTGAGTGAGACTTAAGACGTCATAACATCCTTGAAGAAAATGTAATATGTTACTCGCCGGAGGTTTCACTTGGTGTTGCCGATGGCTTTACTTATTTTACTGTCAAGGACTGAGTTGATAACATTAATAGTGTTATATATCTGAGTGAAATGTACTGATGTTATAGTAATATGTTTAACTGGAGAAGGTAATATAATCAGGTAAGGGCGCGTTATGTGTTTTGATACCTATCTAATGTATATTTCAAATTTACAGTATTAATAAGAGCGAAATGAAAGTTCTGCATGATACGCCAAAAGTCAGAGAGCTTCTGCTACCAATAAAACTTATGTCTAGCATCTGTTATCTGTTGTATATATAGATAAGATTCCGGGACTAATATACCTCAAAAATCTAGTATGACTAATATTATCAGACTGAAAAAGAAGTACCAAATGAAAAAGATTTTTTAAAGAAGCACAGATAGAAGAAAAATATATATACTGAAGTAAAATGGAAGTTTTTAAAAAGATTTACTTGTCATATTGCGTGTTTGTAAGACAGAAAATACCAGTAATATTGCTCAAGTGAAAAGTATTTATTACCAGGCTTCCGCTTCACTGTGGAGTGACACAATAGTAACACCTACCAGCATGGTTGCTGTCTACCAACCTGTTATATATCAGTCAAGAAGACCTTTACCTGGAGGGTGTTTCGGGGGTCAACGCCCCCGCGGCCCGGTCCATAACCAGGCCTAGTAAATCATACAGTATGTCTCGGCTAGTAAGAACTTCCCACAACAAATATACGCCTTGTAAAGCTGTTTTTTTTTAATGAACATTTTTCCATTATTATTATTATTATTATTATAATCAAGGGGGAAGCGCTAAACCCGGAGGATTATACAGCGCCTGGGGGGGGGGATGTGGAAGGCATTCAGGCTTAATTCGGGGAACTGGAGCACAGATCCAATTCCCTAAATCAAGAGCCCCTCACCAACATCAAGGAACCTTCCTTGAGGGGTACATTTTTCCAACCTGCGACCCAACCAATGTTCTCGAGAAATGTAATTGCTGAGAGCAGAATGACAGTACTGACGTCATACACTATGATGTAATGGGAGAACATCACTTACAGTTTACCGACCTAACAGTCCTGCTATATTGTATGGAGGCTATGATATAATGTTCATTATTTTATGTTAAATGCATTCGAGTTCCCATCTTCATAAACCCTAATGTTATGTTTCCTCTATATGAATAAGCCTTATGTTCACGACTCTTCAACTTCTACCAACATATAAGTATAATATTGTCGCCACATAGGTGGAGGCTTTTAAAAGAAAACTGGACCTTTACCTAAACAAGTGCCAGATAAGCCAAGCAGTGATGGCTGTTGAGGACTGTGGGTCCCAGGCAACAACAGTCTGGCTGACCAGGCAGTTAAACACTGAAGTTCAGCCGTAGAACCAGGATCGAGAGTAAAAGAATTTATGAAATCGGTTACAGGTATGTATCTGCAGTTCCATACTGAAATTGCTTAAGCCTTTTCAAGTTAACAAATTACCCAGTATTATTGAGCTTAATATTACGTCAGCAAGACTGAGCAGTTGGACTTGAGGTGGGAACAACAGCATGGTAGCAACAGCTGAGACTCGACCTCACACGTGGGGGTCCCATGATCCACTGAACACGTTATCAAAACATATAACCTGAAACTCGACGTTACATGGCAATCAATCACGCAGAAAAATGTCACTTTCAAATGTCTAGTTATTTTGTAATGCGACAATCTGTGAGAATTTAAGCATCGTAGTTCCGGAACCCATTAGGTGCCTCTGTAATCTTTTGACTACCGCCAACAGTATAGGTATGGTGTGCATAATAAGGCTATCAAACTAGCTCACCTGGAACCTAGGTTCTCACTCATGCTTGTGACCAGTTTCGAGGGTTCTTCTAGCCCTGCAGAATAGCCTGAAACCAGGCTTCCTTAATGACAACCTGACTAATCAGGTTGCTGCTACTAAACGCCGGCAGGCCCACAGCCATCACATCCTGGCTGAGGAGGCAGGCCATTATCTAATATTTTTATTAAAGGTATAATCAGATGGTAATTCAATTACTGCCTTGGGGTGTGTCATGTAGTACGGGGAGGAAGTGTCAGTGTGAGGGGGAAGGGAACGTCAATACTACAGTTAACATTCCACATTTCTTCAAGTAACCAATATCTCGCAAAGTTTGTTGACACTACCTGGAGCTTCTACCTGGGGTCGCTTCCGGAGGTCACCGCCCCCGCGGCACGGCCCCAGACCTGATCAATCAAGCTGTTAGTGCCTGCCGCCCGCAGTCCAACTGTTATTATTTGTATCAGTTGGTTTGACTTAGGATTATTTAGAATGTCCTAAAGTATGTTGATTAAAGTAACTGTAGTAAAATGAACTGGGTGTAGCCGTAATATCAGCTATTAAGTTGAATACGAGGTGGTAACGCACATCGTACATCCGGCAGCTTATTCAATATTTACAAACAATAGTTTGAACACCTTCCCGGCGCCCCACCACTCCACTATACACACAAGGTTGCTGCCTCATTTAACATTCCACATTTAATGATGCTACACTAGTTAGTAGTCCACGCACTTCATTTTAAAATGACCTTGGCTTAACAGCATAAATTCAGAATTGTAAGTAGATTTAGTCAGATGGTATTCGAGTGATCAAGAAAGATGTCACTGGTCTCCTCGTGACCATCATCGCCTCCACCACCGGTTTCAAACCAGGCTTCCTAAATTTAAAAGAAAATGATCAATAAAAAAAACTATTAAGAATCACAGGAAAGTAAAGTGCATAGTGAGTGTAATAAAAAGTCTGTAAGATTTGCGTGCTTACGAGAGAAATATAAGAGCAGCAGAGCTGCCACGGTGAAAAATATTTACCTAGTCTTCAAACTGAAACTCATAAACTGGCCTGATAACAATGACATCCCCTTTGGTTCTAAGCTTCTAACACCATTTGAATTTTGGGGTATTTTTCACTGTGTGCATCATATATATATATATATATATATATATATATATAGAGAGAGAGAGAGAGAGAGAGAGAGAGAGAGAGGAGGAGAGTGAGAGAGAGTGAGAGAGAGAGAGAGAGAGAGAGAGAGAGGAGAGAGAGAGAGAGAGAGAGAGAGGGAGAGGGAGAGAGGGAGAGAAGGAGGGAGAGAGGGAGAGAGAGAGAGAGAGAGAGAGAGAGAGGGAGGAGGAGGGAGAGAGAGAGAGAGAGAGGAGAGAGAGAGAGAGAGAGAGAGAGAGAGAGAGAGAGAGGGAGAGAGGGAGAGAGGAGGAGGGAGGGGGAGAGAGAGGAGAGGAGAGAGAGAGAGAGAGAGAGAGAGGAGAGAGAGAGAGAGGAGAGAGAGAGAGAGAGAGAGAGAGAGGAGAGAGAGAGAGAGAGAGAGGGAGGATAGGAGGGAGAGAGAGAGGGAGAGAGAGAGGGAGGAGAGAGGGAGTGAGAGAGAGAGAGAGAGAGAGTGAGAGAGAGAGAGAGAGAGAGAGGAGAGAGGAGAGAGAGGAGAGAGAGAGAGAGAGAGAGAGGGAGGGAGGGGAGAGAGGAGAGAGGAGGAGAGGAGAGAGAGAGAGAGGAGAGAGAGGAGAGGAGAGAGAGAGAGGAGAGAGGGAGAGGAGAGAGAGAGAGACAGAGACAGAGAGACAGATAGGAGAGAGAGAGAGAGAGAGAGAGAGAGAGGTGAGAGAGATAGAGGGAGAGAGAGAGAGAGGGAGAGAGAGAGATAGGAGGAGAGAGAGAGAGAGAGAGAGAGAGAGAACAGAGTCAGGTGAGAGAGAGGAGAGAGGGAGAGGGAGAGAGAGAGCTTGCAGTGTGGACATGAGAAACTTTGTTGATTTCCCACTCATATCCTTTTGGCCCCCTCCTCCCTGGACCCAGTAGTGAGTGAGATTCTGGCAGAAGGCATAGTCACTTGTCAACCCTCGGCTAAGGCGCTTGGATCATGTTCTGACCACAAGGCTGCTTTTTACCATTGACTTAAGATCCCGGGGTAAGAACGAGGTGAGAGTCCACACGCACAACCTGGCTATAAGGAAAGAGGTGTAATTGGCCAGCCCTCTTTGCTCTGGAGCCTCGCCACCAATCCGAACTGGAATGCTTCTTCCTCCACGGGGATGTTGGACAAGCAAGTGAGCCTCACTGGACACATCCTTAATCTGCAACAAGAACACTTTCCTCACCTCAATATGTGGTGACAAAGCCTGCCAGATCAGCCTTGGTTTGGCTTTCGTTGTAGAGAGGCTGCTAACTGGGCTCACAAAAAGCATGGCAGGAAGGTATAAAAGACATCGTAACTCACCTATAACAGGAACTTCTACATGCAAGCCTGTAGGGCATATGGGTGGATGGTTCTAAAAGGGTGGGCCATTAGCTGTTAAATGGGAGGTGGACACTAAAAAGTTGGTGCAATGTGGTAGGGTAGGCCTCCAAAACCTGAGGTCCCTGGTCAAGGACAGACAAGGTTATCTGCCTGATGAACTTATTCCTCCACCTCTATAAATCGACAGGATGGGACCAATTCCCCTACTAGTAGTCAAGAGAAGGTGACCTCCTCTTTTGCTGAACACTGGCTTAACTCAAAAATGCAAGTTCCTGATCCAGCAAGGGACCCCCTCCTTGGCTAGCTGCAAGAACTGTGTCAAAACTGTCAGTGGTGACAATAAGGCAGGAGGAGGTGCATTTCTTAAATCACTTCTGACCAAGAGGCCCTGGTGGGCCCAGACAAGCTTGAGCCCTCAAGATTGCTTGAGAAGATGTGTGCAGGACCTAGCTTAGCAGCACCTCTAACTCGCAGATCTTCAGCACTGCCCTGCTTAGTACAGGTAAATGGCCCTCTCTATGGAAAGAGGCAAATAGGTCCTGTTCACCAAAAAGAAGAGCAGAGTTACAGAAATCAGCAACTACAGACCAGTGTCACCCCTCCTGTCAATCACTGGTAAGATCCTTTGAGACAATAATCTCAAGACAAATGACAGATTTTTTGACTGACCACTCACCTACTTTGGTGGATCGTCGGCTATGGCTTCAAGAGGCGTTAACCTGCTGGCTGATCTGTTGTTAAACCTCCACCAAGTGGCACCAGTCATCTGGATGAATCCAAAGTCAGCCTGTGGTGGTAGCACTGGACATTGCTGGCGCTTCGACCGGGTGGGTGGTGGCACCAGGGCCTCTTAGCAAAACTTCAAGCACTGGGAATTGCAGGCTCTACGCTATGTCTCCTCAGTGATTACCCTTCATGGTAGATCTCAAGGGTGTAGTCCTCAATGGAACGGAACTGTTAAAAGGCATCCCCTATTCAGGGGCAAGGCTTGCCTAATAAGGAAGCATGCTGGGTCCACTGTTAAGTGGAATGTCTACTTCAACGAACCTTCTTCATCTCCCATCCCAGAATCACATGCATATGCAGACGACTCGTACACCTGACATTCACTTATCCAAGAGAAGAAATGCCAGCTGCTCTGGTTACATCAATCACCATGGCTTGAGAGCTATGTCAGCTTGGGGATTATATGGCAAAGCAACATCGGCACCTGAGAAAACGTAAATGATCCCGTCCTCAGGGGCAACCGTGATGGTGAATGCTAGGTGCAGCAGTAAGGATAGCTGGGATATTGTTTGGCACCTGGCGAATTAGTTGATGTCCTTGGGGAAATGATGTACCCAATCCGCCTATGAAAGTCCATGTTACAGCAAATCTCTAAAACAATCATGTTAGGAAGCTTCATGGTAGCACTTCGCCGCATTCTCGCACTGCCTTGAGAGTATAATTGTAAGTATCTGCACAGATAACAAGTGTTGGACTGCTCACACCTTTGAGTATTGACTTCCACTTTCTTGGTTTGCCTTGCCCCCTCATCCTGCGACTGTTTGACTGAGTTAGAGAAACAGTAGTAATAACGTCCCATTGTCTGTCGCCTGGATTCCCAACTTCCTGGATATTTATCTGTCATTTCAGCAGAGCCTTCCAACATAGGGAGGGATGTGGGTGGTCCTACTGTTATGTACAAGGCCAATATTGTCAAAAATAATAACACTTGGGATCCACTTCGATGGATTAGGCGTGGAAACAAGCTTTTTCTTTATGCCACAAGACGTGGCAAGAAAGCAGTTAAACTTGACTGCTGTACCCAAATTTCTCCAGAACATCACCCTCCATCTTGAGACTTGCTACAGATACCCAGGATGACTCGGGAGTATGGAACACATTCGTATTACATAACTTAGGATGTCAACGCAGATAAAGTTCAAGGTTGGATCAAATGAAAATGCTTGGGTCCCACAGATGGCTCCAACTTCATCCTGTTCCTGTACTTGTGGCTGTCCTCATAAATTAAATAAAAATGCTTCCTAAAATGAGCTGGATGTAGGTAATAGCCTTCTTAGGGCTTTCTGCTAATAAAGCTTAGGAATCCTAACCTGTAATATAGCTACAATAAAGCTAGGATCCTTAACCTTGTCAAACCCCTGTGTAAAAAAAAAAAAAAAAAAAAAAAAAAAAAAAAAAAAAAAAAAAAAGGGAGAGAGGGGAGAGAGAGGGGAGAGAGGAGAGAGGGGGGAGAGAGAGGAGGGAGAGAGAGAGAGAGAGAGAGAGAGAGAGAGAGAGAGAGAGAGAGAGGGGGAGGAGGGAGAGAGGGAGAGGAGAGAGAGAGAGAGAGAGAGAGAGAGAGAGAGAGGAGAGAGAAAGAGAGAGAGAAAGAGAGAGAGAGAGAGAGGGAGAGGGGAGAGAGAGAGAGGGGAGGAGGAGAGGGAGAGAGGAGGGAGAGAGAGGGGAGAGAGAGAGAGAGAGGGAGAGAGAGGGAGAGAGAGGGAGAGAGAGGGAGAGAGAGGGAGAGAGAGGGAGAGAGAGGGAGAGGGACAGAGAGAGAGAGAGAGAGAGAGAGAAAAAAAATCTCAGATCTCCGGACGATGGAAGGCAGGATGAAAGACATTAATACACATGATGCCTTCTACCTACTCACCAGGTGCCCTGGCTATTGTCCCAAAACTTGCCTACTCATGAGATGCCCCCTCCCAGCCTTCAGCAGTCCCGAAACCCTGAATGGAATATGACTCCTCCTTCAATACCTCATGCAAGAGAGTGTAACTAAATCTTTCCCCTGAAGATGGACAGGTTGGTTGCAAAGCCTCACCCGGTCGGTCAAGCTTGGAGGGGCTGGGAGTACGCAGATCCTCCCAGATTGCTTCCCTACCAGCCTCCCATCCCTCTTTCATAGCACTTCAAACGAGTTAAGAAAGACAAATTCTTCCCTGTAAACCTCAGTGACTCCAGCAGGAAATACAGGACCCCAACCCTATGCCAGTAAAGCCATCAGCTTGAATTAGGAGACTTCTTGGACGTTCCAGCACCAAAACCCTCCAGTGCAGCACTGGCTCGCAGTCAAGCTGGGATGGTCTGATCAATGGTGGTGCTTGGTGTTACCTGCATGCTCAGGGCTGTAATGATCAGACAGGGAGACTGACCTGCCCGCTTCCAGGCTGTGAGCGTGGCCCTCTCACCCGGGACTTCCTCCTCTCCAAACAGCTTCCCTATATCGGCAATGGGAATCGCCGGACCTCCCGAGTTAAGACCTCCATATTGGAGTGGCTCTGCACCTGCTGCCCCAATTACACGGAATATACGTAGTATTTGTAAGGTGAAGCGCAAGCCGACCAATATGGCTTCATATGGTCTTAACTGTTCCTCCAAAACCAATGGGCTGGTATGCAAGACACAATGAGGTGTCAACGACATCATAAAGAGAACCCTTTGTTACCAGCTGGATGCCAATCCGGAGAGGGAGCCCCGATCACTAGCAGCCAACCGGGTACCCACCCAACCCAAGCCTAAAACCGCCCTGGGACGGGATCACCATCTATCCTTGAAAGAAATGGCATTGCTCTTAGCATGGGGTGACTGATACCTGTAGACCAACACTGGCTGACACCTACATCCATCATTGTTGGGCATGGACTAGGAGGTGAGCTACTGACCACAGGGAGGGAGTACAAGATCAGCCAACAGTACCAATCTGTCCCAGTGGGATCAGAGACCTTGGGATCATGGGGAAAAAATGTCACATGTTTCCTTAAAGAATTGGGTTCCAGACTCATCGACACCACCAGGGACCCAAGGGCAGCCACTTTCATGTTCCAGCACCTCAGCATGGCTATCCAGAGAGGAAATGCTTGCTGCATACTTGGCTCGCGTCCGGCTTCGGAGGAGCTGGAGGAAATCCATAATCTTTAACATATTGTACCATTGTATTCATGTTTGTGTTTCCTGGAAATGTGTTCTGTCTATTAACAATTTTCCCATAGAATATAAAATATAGGGGGTGGGAGTAGAAGGAAATATTCAAACAGCTCCGGGGAGAACCTTGAGCTTTCCCTGAGGTACGTTTATTGTCTTCTCTGAGGATGAGGGTCCCCAGTCCAGGTACAGATGTGGTACCTCTCTCTCTCTCACTTTCTTTCTCTCTCTCTCTCTCTCTCTCTCTCACTTTCTTTCTCTCTCTCTCTCTCTCTCTCTCTCTCTCTCTCTCTTTATATATATATATATATATATATATATATATATGGACCACCCCTTCCCCCGACACCACTGTGTAATGCGGTTCACACCAAAGGTAGAACATAACACCTGGGTCAACTCAGGACAGACAGACGCCATGAAATGCGGTTCACACCCAAGGTAGAATATAACACCAGTATATCCTTACTGAAACACCTGGGTCAACACAGGTCAGACAGACGCCATGAAATGCGGTTCACATCCAAGGTAGATTTAAGATAATCATCGCCTTACCGAACACCTGAATCAACTCACCTAACCTAACCTATCCTAGCCTAACCTAACCTAGCCTAACCTAACTTAACCTAACCTAACCTAACCTAACTTAACCTAACCTAACTTAACCTAACCTAACCTATCTTAACCTAACCTAACCTAACCTATCCTAACCTAACCTAACATACCCTAACCTAACTTATCCTAACCTAACCTAACCGAACCTAACCTAACCTAACCTAACCTAACTTAACCTATCCTAACCTAACCTTACCTAACCTAGCCTAACCTATCCTAACCTAACCTAACCTAACACCATCAAACACCTCCGAATACTCCCCAAAACACTACTGATTACTACCAAATCACCACTGAATACTACCAAATCACCGTCAAAATCACCAGAAACTAAGTTTAACATCACCATTAAACTTCCTTTTTATAGAAATCCCCTCAAATCACTATATCCAAGAACCCAACCTAACCTAACCTTTCCTAACCTAACCCAACCTAACCTAACCTAACCTAACCTAATCGAACCTAACCTAACCTTACCTAACCTAACCAAACCTAACCTAACCTAGCCTAACCTAACCTAACCTAACCGAACCTATCCTAACCTAACCTAACCTAACCTAACACCATCAAACACCTCCGAATACTCCCCAAAACACTACTGATTACTACCAAATCACCACTGAATACTACCAAATCACCGTCAAAATCACCAGAAACTAAGTTTAACATCACCATCCAACTTCCTTTTTATAGAAATCCCCTCAAATCACTATAACCAAGAACCAAACCTAACCTAACCTTTCCTAACCTAACCGAACCTAACCTAACATTACCCAACCTAACCTAACCTTACCTAACCTAGCCTAACCTAACCTAACACCATCAAACACCTCCGAATACTCCCCAAAACACTACTGATTACTACCAAATCACCTAACCTAACCTAACTTATCCTAACCTAACCTAACCTAACCTAACTTACCCTAACCTAACCTAACCTAACCTGACCTAACTTATCCTAACCTAACCTAACCTAACCTAGCCTAACCTAACCTAACCTGGCCTAACTTATCCTAACCTAACCTAACTTATCCTAACCTAAACCTAACCTAACACCTTCAAATACCTCCGAATACTCCCAAAACACTACTGATTACTACCAAATCACCACTGAATACTACCAAATCACCGTCAAAATCACCAGAAACTAAGTTTATCATCACCATCCAACATCCTTTTTATAGAATGAATATTCTTACCGCATTTTATGTTGCATATCACATTTCCTCTTCCACATCATCCCTAAACATCGTTCCTTATTCATTCCGTATATCTCCTAGAGTTGTTTTAACCCCCGACGGACCCATCACGACGTAGGAGCCAGAGGAACCATCACCACTCCAACACCACCTACTACACTCTGGCTCCTACGTCGTGATGGGTCCGTCGGGGGTTAAAACAACTCTAGGAGATATACGGAATGAATAAGGAACGATGTTTAGGGATGATGTGGAAGAGGAAATGTGATATGCAACATAAAATGCGGTAAGAATATTCATTCTATAAAAAGGATGTTGGATGGTGATGATAAACTTAGTTTCTGGTGATTTTGACGGTGATTTGGTAGTATTCAGTGGTGATTTGGTAGTAATCAGTAGTGTTTTGGGAGTATTCGGAGAGAGGAACCATCACCACTCCAACACCACCTACTACACTCTGGCTCCTACGTCGTGATGGGTCCGTCGGGGGTTAAAACAACTCTAGGAGATATACGGAATGAATAAGGAAGGATGTTTAGGGATGATGTGGAAGAGGAAATGTGATATGCAACATAAAATGCGGTAAGAATATTCATTCTATAAAAAGGATGTTGGATGGTGATGATAAACTTAGTTTCTGGTGATTTTGACGGTGATTTGGTAGTATTCAGTGGTGATTTGGTAGTAATCAGTAGTGTTTTGGGAGTATTCGGAGGTATTTGAAGGTGTTAGGTTAGGTTAGGTTAGGATAAGTTAGGTTAGGTTAGGTTAGGATAAGTTAGGCCAGGTTAGGTTAGGTTAGGTTAGGCTAGGTTAGGTTAGGTTAGGTTAGGATAAGTTAGGTCAGGTTAGGTTAGGTTAGGATAAGTTAGGTTAGGTTAGGATAAGTTAGGTTAGGTTAGGTGATTTGGTAGTAATCAGTAGTGTTTTGGGGAGTATTTGGAGGTGTTTGATGGTGTTAGGTTAGGTTAGGTTAGGATAAGTTAGGTTAGGCTAGGTTGGGTAAGGTTAGGTTAGGTTGGGTAATGTTAGGTTAGGTTCGGTTAGGTTAGGAAAGGTTGGGTTAGGTTGGGTTCTTGGTTATAGTGATTTGAGGGGATTTCTATAAAAAGGAAGTTGGATGGTGATGTTAAACTTAGTTTCTGGTGATTTTGACGGTGATTTGGTAGTATTCAGTGGTGATTTGGTAGTAATCAGTAGTGTTTTGGGGAGTATTCGGAGGTGTTTGGTGTTAGGTTAGGTTAGGTTAGGTTAGGATAGGTTAGGCTAGGTTAGGTAAGGTTAGGCTAGGATAGGTTAAGTTAGGTTAGGTTAGGTTAGGTTCGGTTAAGTTAGGTTAGGATAAGTTAGGTTAGGGTATGTTAGGTTAGGTTAGGATAGGTTAGGTTAAGTTAGGTTAGGTTAGGTTAAGATAGGTTAGGTTAGGTTAAGTTAGGTTAGGTTAGGTTAGGTTAGGTTAGGCTAAGTTAGGTTAGGCTAGGTTAGGTTAGGCTAGGATAGGTTAGGTTAGGTGAGTTGATTCAGGTGTTCGGTAAGGCGATGATTATCTTAAATCTACCTTGGATGTGAACCGCATTTCATGGCGTCTGTCTGACCTGTGTTGACCCAGGTGTTTCAGTAAGGATATACTGGTGTTATATTCTACCTTGGGTGTGAACCGCATTTCATGGCGTCTGTCTGTCCTGAGTTGACCCAGGTGTTATGTTCTACCTTTGGTGTGAACCGCATTACACAGTGGTGTCGGGGGAAGGGGTGGTCCATATAAGCTCAATGAGACACTCAGAGCGAGGAAAGTGTTTCTATTCGGAAATCGAGTAAATATTTCTACCATTGAGTGTGTTTACCAACAAGAAAATAATGTTCGATTTTACGATAAAGTTTTCAAAACTAATTTGGAAATATCCAAAAATGGAGTCGTTCAAAGTAATTCTGGAGTACTCTAATGTAATTTGGAAGTGTTCCAATATATTTTAGGTTAGGATAGTAGGTTAGGGTAGGGTAGGGTAGGTTAGGTTGGGTTAGGTTAGGTTAGGTTGGGTTAGGTAAGGTTAGGTTAGGTTAGGTTGGGTTAGGTAAGGTTAGGTTAGGATAGGTTAGGAACGGTTAGGATACGTTCGGCTAGGTTAGGTTAGGTTAGATTAAGATAGGTTAGGTTAGGTTAGGTTAGGTTAGGTTAGGTTAGGCTAGGTTAGGTTAGGTTAGGTTAGGTTAGGTTAGGTTAGGTTAAGGTTAGGTAGGTGTGTGTGTGTGTGTGTGTGTGTGTGTGTGTGTGTTAGGTGGTCATAGAGTTTTGTGAATATCTTGATTATAGTGATTTTAGTGGATTTGAGATGCATTTGTGGATGTGAAATGTGATTTTGTGTTTGTTCAGAAAAGGTGTGTTGGGAGATGGGTGAGTGGATGTGAAGAAATGCGGGTGAGATGGCGAGGTGTATGGGGAGGGTTGTAATTAGAAATATGGGGAGATTTTACTGAATAAAAAGGTAATGTGTGAATATTTTAAAAAGAAATTATAGAAATGAAAAGTTATGATATATTGGAAAAGAATGGAGGGTGTTGAAACATGTCGCAATAGTTGGGTAGTTGATGCGAGTATAATATTAATTTATGTGGATACAAGGAGATGGGTATGGAGAGGATTTTATTAGAATTTTAGTACTGTAGGGAGGAATGTGTATTACTTTTAAGATTCAGTAAAAAGAAGGGGAAAAAATGTGAATAAATTGGTAATTGATGAGGGTTGTGGGTAATGTAGTCGAATTAGAGATACCGAAAAAGATGATATAAGTGGGTTGTTTTTGTGACTTTTTCTGATGTACTGTGTCCCCTTATTAACTTTAATGAACTAAAAGGGTTAAAACGAGAAAAAAAATTGTGGGATGTGGGTGATGTGGGGTGTTGTGACTTTTCTGATGAAATTAGTTGAAACGAGAAAAAATTGTGGGTTGTTGTGACTTTCTGATGTACTGTGTCCCCTTATTAACTTTAATGAACTAAAAGGGTTAAAACGAGAAAAAATTGTGGGATGTGGGTGATGTGGGGTGTTGTGGGGTGTGGGTGAAGTGGGTTGTGGGTGTTGTGCCTTTTTCTGATGAAATTAGTTAAAACGAGAAAAAATTGTGGGTTGTGGGGTGTTGTGAGTTGTGGGTGTTGTGGGTGCTGTGGGTTGTGGGTGTTGTGGGTGTTGTGGGTGTTGTGGGTTGTGGGTGTTGTGGGTTGTTGTGACTTTTCTAATGAAATTAGTTAAAACGAGAAAAAATTGTGGGTTGTTGTGACTTTCTGATGTACTGTGTCCCCTTATTAACTTTAATGAACTAAAAGGGTTAAAACGAGAAAAAATTGTGGGTTGTGGGGTGTGTGTGCGCGTGTGTGTTAGGTGTCATAGAGTTTTTTGTGAAAATCTTGGTTACAGTGATGACATTAGTTAAAACGAGTAAAATTTGTTGGTAATTGATGAGGGTAGTGTAGTCGAATTAGAGTTACCGAAAAAAAGATGATATAAGTGGGTTGTGATGAAATTAGTTTAAAAACGATATTCAAAAGGTGTTTTGAAGGTGTTCAAGGGTGTTTATGTGAGTGTTCAAATGATTATGAGAGTGTGTTGGGGATGTTCAAAGTAAAGTGTTTGAGTTAGTTTTTGTGACTTTTTTTCTGATGTATTGTGTCCCCTTAATAACTTTAATGAACTAAAAGGGTAAAAACGAGAAAATGCCTAGTCTGGAGACTGATGGATGAGTTGTAATTTAATGAAATGTGTAAGTGCAGATAAATTAGAGATGTCAAATCTTATTTGGGAGTACTCAAATAGTGTTTTGGAAATGTTCAAAGGTGTTTTGAGTGTGTTCAAATGTTGTTTTTGAAGGTGATCAAGGGTGTTTTGATTGAATTCAGCGTGTTTTAGTAGTATTCAGTGGTGTAATTGGGAGTACTCAAATAGTGTTTTGGAAATGTTCAAAGGTGTTTTGAGTGTGTTCAAATGTTGTTTTTTGAAGGTGATCAAGGGTGTTTTGAAGGTGTTCAAGGGTGTTTTGAAGGTGTTCAAAGGTGTTTTGAGGTTATTCAAAGGTGTTTTTGAAGGTGTTCAAGAGTGTTTTGAAGGTGTTCAAAGGTGTTTATGTGAGTATTCAAATGATTTATGAGAGTGTTTTAGTGATGTTCAAAGTAAAAGTGTTTGAGTTAGTTTTTGTGACTTTTTCTGATGTACTGTGTCCCCTTATTAACTTTGGGTTAGTTTGAGTTAGTTTTGGGGAAAAGGGGGGGGGGTGAAAGTTGGAGGGGGAACCTTAAAAATTTGATCCGAGGAGATCATAAGAATTTCGAAAAACCCCATAGGGGGGAATCCAAAACTTGGGATGGGGGTGAAAGTGGGAGGGGCAATTCAAAAACTTGATTCGAGGAGATCATAAGAATTTCGAAACCCCATAGGGATGAATCCAAAAAACTTGTATAATTGAGAAATTTTGGGATGGGGGTGAAAGTCGGAGGGGGAACCTTAAAAACTTGATCCGAGGAGATGGAGAGCACAAGAAAATGAAATTAAAAAAAAAATTCGAAAAAAATCGGAAAAAAATTCGAGACGCGGGGGCGATCCGGACGACGCTGCAGAAGGTGCAGCAGAAGGCGCGGGCGGGGATCGCGAAGGGCGCGGGCGGGGATCGCGAAGGGCGCGGGCGGGGGTCGCGAAGGGCGCGGGCGCGAAGGGGGGGTCGTGGGCGGGGGTATTGGTTGGGGGGTCAAGGAATGAGGTAGTCTCGAGGACGAGGTCAAGGTCAAACCGGAAGTAACACCTAGGTGTGAAAAGGCGACACGTGCCCGGAAGGGTCATTATCATAGGGTCAAGGTCATTAGCACATAGGTGTGAAAAGGCGGCATCCTTTGAAGGGGCCCCCAGTGGAAAAATCCACTACTACTTATATATATATATATATATATATATATATATATATATATATATATATATATATATATATATATATTTGGTGCCGAATGGGTAAAAACTCGCGATTTTGGTTTAATTAGCAATGCCCTTCTTGCAGAATAAGACAAGCGAAAATTTGTATATGCAATAATTATGCAAAAATCATTCTGAACCTAACGACAAAAAATGTTTCACTGTGTTTATTAATAAATTCTTGTAAACTTATCTAAAATGTATTTAGTTGGATTAGGCTAAATTAAATTGCACTTGTTATAATATGGTTAGGTACGTTTTCTAAGATTTTTTTGGTACAAAATTATTAATTTTTACATTAACATAAATGAAAAAAATATATCTTTAAGCGTATAAGAGAAAATTTTGGAAAGGAGTTACATCCACTCCGAGTTTGTTCATTCCTCCAGTAAGAAAGAAGCGATCCCTTGTGGTCTGGTGTGATTCGATTCCTGTTCCAGGAAGATCTGATTCTGACTGTGAAGCCACCAGCACCCATTAGTGACTTTGTAATGAACGAACCAATAAGAAAGTTCTTGATGTCTAGAGAGCCACTATCAATCCCAACAGTGAAACCTGGGATGAAGTTATACCTGATGTTCAATGTGCCATAAATTCTGCTTACAATGTTTTGATAGGTGACACTCCACAGTATACGTTGTAAGGTATAGACAAGCGTTTGCCTTATGAGTTGTTATCTGCACCGAAACCCAATTACAACCCTGATGATTTCATAGCAACTCATACCAGATTAGCAAAGAATCTGTGAGACACTTCATAAGTCAACAGCAGAATTTACACAAGTAACTAATAGCCGTGCTAAGCTGACCAAAGTTAAAGTGGGTTTGAGAGTAATGCTGACTACTTCAACAAAACATCCACAATGCCTAAGCTTAATCAAAAGTTTGTTGGTCCTTATCGAGTAGTTGAACATATCAATGGCAATAAGTATAAGGTTAGAGAAATTAGTACTGGTCAGTATAAAGAATCGCATTTAGATCATATGAAGTTAGTATGTGATGTTGAGGATGATAATTCTACCCATACTAATGTGTCAGTCGCTGACAATCCTCCTGACTCTGTACCCTCTGCCTCTAACACTCAGTCAGATGATCAACCTGAATGCTGTTATTCTTTGTGTACATGACAAGTAATGAGAAACTCCCAAGTATCTTTTGTAGATACTTGTTCAGATCTCCCTCAGTCAAGGCGTGTGTTAGCCATTGCAAAAGAATTCGATCCTCCCAGAGATGATAACCATTCTGCATATGTAAATCTTGCCCTCGCAGAGTTGGGTTTAAATGTACATAGTCTGTATAATTAGATAATCAAGATGAATGAAGTTGTCAACTGTGTGTTTATTATTAGCTGATCAGAATTCAAAAATATTTTTCTTGTGTGTGTTCACGTTCGCTCTGAATTCTGAGATTTAGCAGTATGACCTGTGCGTGCCTGGTCTGTCTTTGCTGTTAATTACTTTCACCTTTGTAAATATATATTCTTCCCCAGAATCCGTAGAGTGCATGAATACAGATCGATCGATCAATTCTATCTTTTATTATACTATGATTTGTTCTTCTAATCTGTAATGCATTATGATACCATCCATTAGTTCTAACTTACATATGTCTTTGCTATTGTATAGAATCAGCCCAGAGCCCTCTTAAGGATCGTATGGTCCAGTGGGCATTATGTGTTTTTGCCCACCATGAGGCAGGCCAAAGCAGCATGGGTTTGAGTCCTTGGCTAGTGCAGTGTTGTTATTGATCAATACCACTCATTCGTGGTCACAATAATACATATATATATATATAAATATATATATATATATATATAATATATATATATATATATATATATATATATATATATATATATATATATATATATATATATATATATATATATATATATATATATATATATATTTCGTGCCGAATTAAAAATTAAAGTCCTTTCTGAAATTTTCTCTTGTACGTTTAAAGATATATTTTTTTTCCATTAATGTTAATGTAAAAAATTTTAATTTTGCACCAAAAGAATCTTAGAAATATTACCTAGCCTTATTATAACAAGAGCAATTTATTTTAGCCTAACCCAACTAAATATATTTTAAATACGTTTACAATAATTTAGTACTAAACAAACACAATCAAATATATTTTTTCGTTAGGTTCAGAATGATTTTGGCGAAATTATTGCATACACAAATTTTCACTAGTCCTATATGGCAAGATGAACGTTTCTATTTAAGCCAAGATGGCAAATTCTGCCTATTCGGCACGACATGTTATATATATATATATATATATATATATATATCTATATATATATATATATATATATATATATATATATATATATATATATATATTATATATATACATATATATATATATATATATATATATATATATATATATATATATATATATATATATATATATATACATACATACACACGGCTACGGTGCCTCGCGGCCTGGTGGCTAAAGCTCTAGCTTCACACGGCGAGAGTCTGGGTTCGATTCACAGCCAGGGTAGAAACATTGGGCGTGTTTCTTTACACCAGTTGTCTATGTTCCCTATCAGTAAAATGCGGACCTGGGTGTTAGTGGACTGGTGTGGGTTGCATCCTGGGACAAAACTGATGTAATTTGCCCGAAATGTTGTGCATAACAAGTATGTCAGTGTTGTCAGCGACCACTGTATACATTGTACATGTAGTAATGAAATTATTATTATTATTATTATTATTATTATTATTATTATTATTATTATTATCGTGACTGATATAATGCCATATTACATAAAACTTCATCACAAGACAATCAACAAACATGAAAGAGAACGAGCCACATTAAAACCATATACATAATTAGTTTTAAGTTCTTTATGTCAAAGTAAATTTTGACCCAAGTTTAAATGTTACCATCATTTATGATGAAAAGAGAAATGGTGGGTTGTTAACGAGGGAAGTACACAGTGGAGAGAGTACTACACTAGAGTACAAAGATGTTACCCAGTGAGCACAAAGTACAGAGAGAGAGTACTACACTAGAGTACAAAGATGTTACCCAGTGAGCACAAAGTACACAGTGCAGAGAGTACTACACTAGAGTACAAAGATGTTACCCAGTGAGCACAAAGTACACAGTGGAGAGAGTACTACACTAGAGTACAAAGATGTTACCCAGTGAGCACAAAGTACACAGTGGAGAGAGTACTACACTAGAGTACAAAGATGTTACCCAGTGAGCACAAAGTACACAGTGGAGAGAGTACTACACTAGAGTACAAAGATGTTACCCAGTGAGCACAAAGTACACAGTGGAGAGAGTACTACAGTAGAGTACAAACATGTTACCCAGTGAGCACAAAGTACACAGTGGAGAGAGTACTACACTAGAGTACAAAGATGTTACCCAGTGAGCACAAAGTACACAGTGGAGAGAGTACTACACTAGAGTACAAAGATGTTACCCAGTGAGCACAAAGTACACAGTGGAGAGAGTACTACACTAGAGTACAAAGATGTTACCCAGTGAGCACAAAGTACACAGTGGAGAGAGTAGTACACTAGAGTACAAAGATGTTACCCAGTAAGCACAAAGTACACAGAGAGAGTACTACACTAGAGTACAAAGATGTTACCCAGTGAGCACAAAGTACACAGTGGAGAGAGAGTACTACACTAGAGTACAAAGATGTTACCCAGTGAGCACAAAGTACACAGTGGAGAGAGTACTACACTAGAGTACAAAGATGTTACCCAGTGAGCACAAAGTACAGTGAAGATGTACTACAGTAGAGTAAAAAGATGTTACCCAGTGAGCACAAAGTACACAGTGGAGAGAGTAGTACACTAGCACAAAGTACACAAGATACTACAGTAGAGTACCCAGTGAGCACAAAGTACACAGTGGAGAGAGTAGTACACTGAGAGTACACAACATAGAGTTGTTACCCAGTGAGCACAAAGTACACAGTGGAGAGAGTACTACACTAGAGTACAAAGATGTTACCCAGTGAGCACAAAGTACACAGTGGAGAGAGTACTACACTAGAGTACAAAGATGTTACCCAGTGAGCACAAAGTACACAGTGGAGAGAGAGTACTACAGTAGAGTACAAAGATGTTACCCAGTGAGCACAAAGTACACAGTGGAGAGAGAGTGGTACACTAGATGTTACCCAGTGAGCACAAAGTACACAGTGGAGAGAGAGTGGTACACTAGATGTTACCCAGTGAGCACAAAGTACACAGTGGAGAGAGAGTGGTACACTAGATGTTACCCAGTGAGCACAAAGTACACAGTGGAGAGAGAGTGGTACACTAGATGTTACCCAGTGAGCACAAAGTACACAGTGGAGAGAGAGTGGTACACTAGATGTTAACCAGTGAGCACAAAGTACACAGTGGAGAGAGAGTGGTACACTAGATGTTACCCAGTGAGCACAAAGTACACAGTGGAGAGAGAGTGGTACACTAGATGTTACCCAGTGAGCACAAAGTACACAGTGGAGAGAGAGTGGTACACTAGATGTTAACCAGTGAGCACAAAGTACACAGTGGAGAGAGAGTGGTACACTAGATGTTAACCAGTGAGCACAAAGTACACAGTGGAGAGAGAGTGGTACACTAGATGTTAACCAGTGAGCACAAAGGCTCACACATGTAAGATACGAACACAGCACAGTGGAGAGAGAGTGGTACACTAGATGTTAACCAGTGAGCACAAAGTACACAGTGGAGAGAGAGTGGTACACTAGATGTTAACCAGTGAGCACAAAGTACACAGTGGAGAGAGAGTGGTACACTAGATGTTAACCAGTGAGCACATAGGCTCACACATGTAAGATACGAACACAGAACTATATGTCGGTCGATAGTAGTAGTTGAGAGGTAGAGCCAGGAGCTGAGACGTAAGAGTTTGCACACAAGGTTAGGTTAAGTATGGTTTGTTAGGAAACAGGACAAGTGTTTCCTAACACGGGTTTTAGTCATATGATGGCCCGCAGCTGGAGCGCTTTGGTCATCTGACCGAGACCTTCCGTTGGCTTACCCGTCCACCCCTTTAAAAAATATGGTTATCATCAAAACAGCGTTTCGCATTCAACTCAGGAACAAACATATAAATAACTAGCCTGGCTAGTGCACCTCCCGGCAACACTACGGAAAACACACATGACATAATAATTTTTACTTCTAGCAAGTACAGTACACAGTTGATACACGATTAACTAATATTACTGACATATTTTATAGCAAGTCTCTGGTTATGCAGACTTAAAATTAACTTATTGCTACTGAACAATGATTTAATTTGGTTAACTAACTTGACTGCCATAATTTGCAATCTTTGATATTTTATTCAACAATTTGTTTTACCATATACGACATTATAAAATTTCTTATAACAATTTGGTGTAATATTTGTGGAGGTGAAAAATGAAGTTGATCATTCAGTGAACTACACACTTTGTACAATGTTAGTAAACATGGAGTCATGAAGCTCCAGCTCACACAATGTTAGTAAACATGGAGTCATGAAGCTACAGCTTACAGAATGTTAGTAAACATGGAGTCATGAAGCTCCAGCTCACACAATGTTAGTAAACATGGAGTCATGAAGCTCCAGCTCACACAATGTTAGTAAACATGGAGTCATGAAGCTCCAGCTCACACAATGTTAGTAAACATGGAGTCATGAAGCTCCAGCTCAGACAATGTTAGTAAACATGGAGTCATGAAGCTCCAGCTCACACAATGTTAGTAAACATGGAGTCATGAAGCTCCAGCTCAGACAATGTTAGTAAACATGGAGTCATGAAGCTCCAGCTCAGACAATGTTAGTAAACATGGAGTCATGAAGCTCCAGCTCAGACAATGTTAGTAAACATGGAGTCATGAAGCTCCAGCTCAGACAATGTTAGTAAACATGGAGTCATGAAGTTCCAGCTCAGACAATGTTAGTAAACATGGAGTCATGAAGTTCCAGCTCAGACAATGTTAGTAAACATGGAGTCATGAAGCTCCAGCTCAGACAATGTTAGTAAACATGGAGTCATGAAGCTGCAGCTCAGACAATGTTAGTAAACATGGAGTCATGAAGCTCCAGCTCACACAATGTTAGTAAACATGGAGTCATGAAGCTCCAGCTCAGACAATGTTAGTAAACATGGAGTCATGAAGCTCCAGCTCAGACAATGTTAGTAAACATGGAGTCATGAAGCTCCAGCTCAGACAATGCTAGTAAACATGGAGTCATGAAGCTCCAGCTCAGAAAATGTTAGTAAACATGGAGTCATGAAGCTCCAGCTCACACAATGTTAGTAAACATGGAGTCATGAAGCTCCAGCTCACACCATGTGAGTCCACATGGAGTCATGACGCTCCAGCTCAGACAATGTTAGTTAGTAAACATGGAGTAATGAAGCTCCAGCTCAGACAATGTTAGTAAACATGGAGTCATGAAGCTCCAGCTCAGACAATGTTAGTAAACATGGAGTCATGAAGCTCCAGCTCACACAATGTTAGTAAACATGGAGTCATGAAGCTCCAGCTCACACAATGTTAGTAAACATGGAGTCATGAAGCTCCAGCTCACACAATGTTAGTAAACATGGAGTCATGAAGCTCCAGCTTACACAATGTTAGTAAACATGGAGTCATGAAGCTCCAGCTCAGACAATGTTAGTAAACATGGAGTCATGAAGCTCCAGCTCACACAATGTTAGTAAACATGGAGTCATGAAGCTCCAGCTCACACAATGTTAGTAAACATGGAGTCATGAAGCTCCAGCTCAGACAATGTTAGTAAACATGGAGTCATGAAGCTCCAGCTTACACAATGTTAGTAAACATGGAGTCATGAAGCTCCAGCTCACACAATGTTAGTAAACATGGAGTCATGAAGCTCCACCTTACACTATGTTAGTAAACATGGAGTCATGAAGCTCCAGCTTACACAATGTTAGTAAATATGGAGTCATGAAGCTCCAGCTTACACAATGTTAGTAAACAAGGAGTCATGAAGCTCCAGCTCACACAATGTTAGTAAACATGGAGTCATGAAGCTCCAGCTCACACAATGTTAGTAAACATGGAGTCATGAAGCTCCAGCTCAGACAATGTTAGTAAACATGGAGTCATGAAGCTCCAGCTCAAACAATGTTAGTAAACATGGAGTCATGAAGCTCCAGCTCACACAATGTTAGTAAACATGGAGTCATGAAGCTCCAGCTCACACAATGTTAGTAAACAAGGAGTCATGAAGCTCCCGCTTACAGAATGTTAGTAAACATGGAGTCATGAAGCTCCAGCTCACACAATGTTAGTAAACAAGGAGTCATGAAGCTCCAGCTCACACAATGTTAGTAAACATGGAGTCATGAAGCTCCAGCTCACACAATGTTAGTAAACATGGAGTCATGAAGCTCCAGCTCACACAATGTTAGTAAACAAGGAGTCATGAAGCTCCAGCTCACACTATGTTAGTAAACATGGAGTCATGAAGCTACAGCTCACACAATGTTAGTAAACATGGAGTCATGAAGCTCCAGCTCACAGAATGTTAGTAAACATGGAGTCATGAAGCTCCAGCTCACAGAATGTTAGTAAACATGGAGTCATGAAGCTCCAGCTCACACAATGTTAGTAAACATGGAGTCATGAAGCTCCAGCTCACACAATGTTAGTAAACAAGGAGTCATGAAGCTCCAGCTTACAGAATGTTAGTAAACATGGAGTCATGAAGCTCCAGCTCACACAATGTTAGTAAACAAGGAGTCATGAAGCTCCAGCTCACACAATGTTAGTAAACATGGAGTCATGAAGCTCCAGCTCACACAATGTTAGTAAACATGGAGTCATGAAGCTCCAGCTCACACAATGTTAGTAAACATGGAGTCATGAAGCTCCAGCTCACACAATGTTAGTAAACATGGAGTCATGAAGCTCCAGCTTAGTAAACAGAGTCATGAAGCTTAGTAAACATGGAGTCATGAAGCTCCAGCTTACAGAATGTTAGTAAACATGGAGTCATGAAGCTCCAGCTTACAGAATGTTAGTAAACAAGGAGTCATGAAGCGCCAGCTTACAGAATGTTAGTAAACATGGAGTCATGAAGCTCCAGCTCACACAATGTTAGTAAACATGGAGTCATAAAGCTCCAGCTCACACAATGTTAGTAAACAAGGAGTCATGAAGCTCCAGCTCAGATAATGTTAGTAAACATGGAGTCATGAAGCTCCAGCTCAGATAATGTTAGTAAACATGGAGTCATGAAGCTCCAGCTCAGATAATGTTAGTAAACATGGAGTCATGAAGCTCCAGATTACAGAATGTTAGTAAACATGGAGTCATGAAGCTCCAGCTCACACTATGTTAGTAAACATGGAGTCATGAAGCTCCAGCTCAGACAATGTTAGTAAACAAGGAGTCATGAAGCTCCAGCTCACACAATGTTAGTAAACATGGAGTCATGAAGCTCCAGCTCAAACAATGTTAGTAAACATGGAGTCATGAAGCTCCAGCTCACACAATGTTAGTAAACATGGAGTCATGAAGCTCCAGCTCACACAATGTTAGTAAACAAGGAGTCATGACGCTCCAGCTCCAGCTTACAGAATGTTAGTAAACAAGGAGTCATGAAGCTCCAGCTTACAGAATGTTAGTAAACATGGAGTCATGAAGCTCCAGCTCACAGAATGTTAGTAAACATGGAGTCATGAAGCTCCAGCTCACAGAATGTTAGTAAACATGGAGTCATGAAGCTCCAGCTCAGACAACGTTAGTAAACATGGAGTCATGAAGCTCCAGCTTACAGAATGTTAGTAAACAAGGAGTCATGAAGCTCCAGCTTACAGAATGTTAGTAAACATGGAGTCATGAAGCTTCAGCTCACACAATGTTAGTAAACATGGAGTCATGAAGCTCCAGCTCAAGGAGTCAAAGCTGTTAGTGTTAAAACAAGGAGTCATGAAGCTCCAGCTTACAGAATGTTAGTAAACATGGAGTCATGAAGCTTCAGCTCACACAATGTTAGTAAACATGGAGTCATGAAGCTCCAGCTCACACAATGTTAGTAAACATGGAGTCATGAAGCTCCAGCTTACAGAATGTTAGTAAACATGGAGTCATGAAGCTCCAGCTCCCACTATGTTAGTAAACATGGAGTCATGAAGCTCCAGCTCAGACAATGTTAGTAAACAAGGAGTCATGAAGCTCCAGCTCACACAATGTTAGTAAACAAGGAGTCATGACGCTCCAGCTTACAGAATGTTAGTAAACAAGGAGTCATGAAGCTCCAGCTTACAGAATGTTAGTAAACATGGAGTCATGAAGCTCCAGCTCACACAATGTTAGTAAACATGGAGTCATGAAGCTCCAGCTCACACAATGTTAGTAAACATGGAGTCATGAAGCTCCAGCTCAGATAATGTTAGTAAACATGGAGTCATGAAGCTCCAGATTACAGAATGTTAGTAAACATGGAGTCATGAAGCTCCAGCTCACACTATGTTAGTAAACATGGAGTCATGAAGCTCCAGCTCAGACAATGTTAGTAAACAAGGAGTCATGAAGCTACAGCTTACAGAATGTTAGTAAACATGGAGTCATGAAGCTCCAGCTCAAACAATGTTAGTAAACATGGAGTCATGAAGCTCCAGCTCACACAATGTTAGTAAACATGGAGTCATGAAGCTCCAGCTCACACAATGTTAGTAAACATGGAGTCATGAAGCTCCAGCTTACAGAATGTTAGTAAACATGGAGTCATGAAGCTCCAGCTTACAGAATGTTAGTAAACAAGGAGTCATGAAGCGCCAGCTTACAGAATGTTAGTAAACATGGAGTCATGAAGCTCCAGCTCACACAATGTTAGTAAACATGGAGTCATGAAGCTCCAGCTCACACAATGTTAGTAAACATGGAGTCATGAAGCTCCAGCTCACAGAATGTTAGTAAACATGGAGTCATGAAGCTCCAGCTCACACAATGTTAGTAAACATGGAGTCATGAAGCTCCAGCTCACACTATGTTAGTAAACATGGAGTCATGAAGCTCCAGCTCAGTCAATGTTAGTAAACAAGGAGTCATGAAGCTACAGCTTACAGAATGTTAGTAAACATGGAGTCATGAAGCTCCAGCTCACACAATGTTAGTAAACATGGAGTCATGAAGCTCCAGCTCACACAATGTTAGTAAACATGGAGTCATGAAGCTCCAGCTCACACAATGTTAGTAAACATGGAGTCATGAAGCTCCAGCTCACACAATGTTAGTAAACAAGGAGTCATGAAGCTCCAGCTTACAGAATGTTAGTAAACATGGAGTCATGAAGCACCAGCTTACAGAATGTTAGTAAACATGGAGTCATGAAGCTCCAGCTCACACAATGTTAGTAAACATGGAGTCATGAAGCTCCAGGTCACATAATGTTAGTAAACAAGGAGTCATGAAGCTCCAGCTTACAGAATGTTAGTAAACAAGGAGTCATGATGCTCCAGCTTACAGAATGTTAGTAAACATGGAGTCATGAAGCTCCAGCTTACAGAATGTTAGTAAACATGGAGTCATGAACCTCCAGCTCAGACAATGTTAGTAAACATGGAGTCATGAAGCTCCAGCTCACACAATGTTAGTAAACATGGAGTCATGAAGCTCCAGCTCACAGAATGTTAGTAAACATGGAGTCATGAAGCTCCAGCTCACACAATGTTAGTAAACAAGGAGTCATGAAGCTCCAGCTCACACAATGTTAGTAAACATGGAGTCATGAAGCTCCAGCTCACAGAATGTTAGTAAACATGGAGTCATGAAGCTCCAGCTCAGACAATGTTAGTAAACATGGAGTCATGAAGCTCCAGCTCACAAATTGTTAGTAAACATGGAGTCATTAAGCTCCAGCTCACAGAATGTTAGTAAACATGGAGCCATGAAGCTCCAGCTCACAAAATGTTAGTAAACATGGAGTCATGAAGCTCCAGCTCAGACAATGTTAGTAAACATGGAGTCATGAAGCTCCAGCTCACACAATGTTAGTAAACATGGAGTCATGAAGCTCCAGCTCACACAATGTTAGTAAACAAGGAGTCATGAAGCTCCAGCTCACACAATGTTAGTAAACATGGAGTCATGAAGCTCCAGCTCACACAATGTTAGTAAACATGGAGTCATGAAGCTCCAGCTCACACAATGTTAGTAAACAAGGAGTCATGAAGCTCCAGCTTACAGAATGTTAGTAAACAAGGAGTCATGAAGCACCAGCTTACAGAATGTTAGTAAACATGGAGTCATGAAGCTCCAGGTCACACAATGTTAGTAAACAAGGAGTCATGAAGCTCCAGCTTACAGAATGTTAGTAAACAAGGAGTCATGATGCTCCAGCTTACAGAATGTTAGTAAACATGGAGTCAAGAAGCTCCAGCTTACAGAATGTTAGTAAACATGGAGTCATGAAGCTCCAGCTCAGACAATGTTAGTAAACATGGAGTCATGAACCTCCAGCTCACACAATGTTAGTAAACAAGGAGACATGAATCTCCAGCTCACACAATGTTAGTAACCATGGAGTCATGAAGCTCCAGCTCACAGAATGTTAGTAAAAATAGAGTCATGAAGCTCCAGCTCAGACAATGTTAGTAAACATGGAGTCATGAAGCTCCAGCTCACACAATGTTAGTAAACAAGGAGTCATGAAGCTCCAGCTCACACAATGTTAGTAAACATGGAGTCATGAAGCTCCAGCTCACAGAATGTTAGTAAACATGGAGTCATGAAGCTCCAGCTCAGACAATGTTAGTAAACATGGAGTCATGAAGCTCCAGCTCACAAATTGTTAGTAAACATGGAGTCATGAAGCTCCAGCTCACAGAATGTTAGTAAACATGGAGTCATGAAGCTCCAGCTCACAAAATGTTAGTAAACATGGAGTCATGAAGCTCCAGCTCAGACAATGTTAGTAAACATGGAGTCATGAAGCTCCAGCTCAGACAATGTTAGTAAACATGGAGTCATGAAGCTCCAGCTCAGACAATGTTAGTAAACATGGAGTCATGAAGCTCCAGCTCACACAATGTTAGTAAACATGGAGTCATGAAGCTCCAGCTCACAGAATGTTAGTAAACATGGAGTCATGAAGCTCCAGCTCACAGAATGTTAGTAAACATGGAGTCATGAAGCTCCAGCTCACAGAATGTTAGTAAACATGGAGTCATGAAGCTCCAGCTCACACAATGTTAGTAAACATGGAGTCATGAAGCTCCAGCTCACACAATGTTAGTAAACATGGAGTCATGAAGCTCCAGCTCACAGAATGTTAGTAAACATGGAGTCATGAAGCTCCAGCTCAGACAATGTTAGTAAACATGGAGTCATGAAGCTCGAGCACAGACAATGTTAGTAAACATGGAGTCATGAAGCTCCAGCTTACACAATGTTAGTAAACATGGAGTCATGAAGCTCCAGCTCACCCAATGTTAGTAAACAAGGAGTCATGAAGCTCCAGCTCACACAATGTTAGTAAACATGGAGTCATGAAGCTCCAGCTTAGACAGTGTTAGAAAACATGGAGTCATGAAGCTCCAGCTCACACAATGTTAGTAAACATGGAGTCATGAAGCTCCAGCTCACACAATGTTAGTAAACATGGAGTCATGAAGCTCCAGCTCACAAATTGTTAGAAAACATGGAGTCATGAAGCTCCAGCTTAGACAGTGTTAGTAAACATGGAGTCATGGAGCTCCAGCTCAGACAATGTTAGTAAACATGGAGTCATGAAGCTCCAGCTTAGACAGTGTTAGTAAACATGGAGTCATGAAGCTCCAGCTTAGACAGTGTTAGTAAACATGGAGTCATGAAGCTCCAGCTTACACAGTGTTAGTAAACATGGAGTCATGAAGCTCCAGCTTAGACAATGTTAGTAAACATGGAGTCATGAAGCTCCAGCTCACACAATGTTAGTAAACATGGGGTCATGAAGCTCCAGCTCACACAATGTTAGTAAACATGGAGTCATGAAGCTCCAGCTCACACAATGTTAGTAAACATGGAGTCATAAAGCTCCAGCTCACACAATGTTAGTAAACATGGAGTCATGAAGCTCCAGCTCACACAATGTTAGTAAACATGGAGTCATAAAGCTCCAGCTCATACAATGTTAGTAAACATGGAGTCATGAAGCTCCAGCTCACACAATGTTAGTAAACATGGAGTCATGAAGCTCCAGCTCACACAATGTTACTAAACATAGAGTCATGAAGCTCCAGCTCACACAATGTTAGTAAACATGGAGCCATGAAGCTCCAGCTCACACAATGTTATTAAACATGGAGTCATGAAGCTCCAGCTCAGACAATGTTAGTAAACATGGAGTCATGAAGCTCCAGCTCAGACAATGTTAGTAAACATGGAGTCATGAAGCTCCAGCTCACGCAATGTTAGTAAACATGGAGTCATGAAGCTCCAGCTCACACAATGTTAGTAAACATGGAGCCATGAAGCTCCAGCTCAGACAATGTTAGTAAACATGGAGTCATGAAGCTCCAGCTCAATGTTAGTAAACATGGAGTCATGAAGCTCCAGCTCACACAATGTTAGTAAACATGGAGTCATGAAGCTCCAGCTCAGACAATGTTAGTAAACATGGAGTCATGAAGCTCCAGCTCAATGTTAGTAAACATGGAGTCATGAAACTCCAGCTCACACAATGTTAGTAAACATGGAGTCATGAAGCTCCAGCTCACACAATGTTAGTAAACAAGGAGTCATGAAGCTCCAGCTCACACAATGTTAGTAAACATGGAGTCATGAAGCTCCAGCTCAGAAAATTGTTAGTAAACATGGAGTCATGAAGCTCCAGCTCACACAATGTTAGTAAACATGGAGTCATGAAGCTCCAGCTCACACAATGTTAGTAAACATGGAGTCATGAAGCTCCAGCTCAGACAATGTTAGTAAACATGGAGTCATGAAGCTCCAGCTCAGACAATGTTAGTAAACATGGAGTCATGAAGCTCCAGCTCACACAATGTTAGTAAACATGGAGTCATGAAGCTCCAGCTCACACAATGTTAGTAAACATGGAGTCATGAAGCTCCAGCTCACACAATGTTAGTAAACAAGGAGTCAAGAAGCTCCAGCTCAGACAATGTTAGTAAACATGGAGTCATGAAGCTCCAGCTCAGACAATGTTAGTAAACATGGAGTCATGAAGCTCCAGCTCACACAATGTTAGTAAGCATGGAGTCATGAAGCTCCAGCTCACACAATGTTAGTAAACATGGAGCCATGAAGCTCCAGCTCAGACAATGTTAGCAAACATGGAGTCATGAAGCTCCAGCTCAATGTTAGTAAACATGGAGTCATGAAGCTCCAGCTCACAGAAAGTTACTAAACATGGAGTCATGAAGCTCCAGCTCAGACAATGTTAGTAAACATGGAGTCATGAAGCTCCAGCTCACACAATGTTAGTAAACATGGAGTCATGAAGCTCCAGCTCACACAATGTTAGTAAACATGGAGTCATGAAGCTCCAGCTCACACAATGTTAGTAAACATGGAGTCATGAAGCTCCAGATCACACAATGTTAGTAAACATGGAGTCATGAAGCTCCAGCTCAGACAATGTTAGTAAACATGGAGTCATGAAGCTCCAGCTTACACAATGTTAGTAAACATGGAGTCATGAAGCTCCAGCTCACACAATGTTAGTAAACATGGAGCCATGAAGCTCCAGCTCAGAGAATGTTAGTAAACATGGAGTCATGAAGCTCCAGCTCACACAATGTTAGTAAACATGGAGATATGAAGCTCCAGCTCACACAATGTTAGTAAACATGGAGTCATGAAGCTCCAGCTCAATGTTAGTAAACATGGAGTCATGAAGCTCCAGCTCAGACAATGTTAGTAAACATGGAGTCATGAAGCTCCAGCTCAGACAATGTTAGTAAACATGGAGTCATGAAGCTCCAGCTCAGACAATGTTAGTAAACATGGAGTCATGAAGCTCCAGCTCAGACAATGTTAGTAAACATGGAGTCATGAAGCTCCAGCTCACACAATGTTAGTAAACATGGAGTCATGAAGCTCCAGCTCACACAATGTTAGTAAACATGGAGTCATGAAGCTCCAGCTCACACAATGTTAGTAAACATGGAGTCATGAAGCTCCAGCTCAGACAATGTTAGTAAACATGGAGTCATGAAGCTCCAGCTCAATGTTAGTAAACATGGAGTCATGAAGCTCCAGCTCACACAATGTTAGTAAACATGGAGTCATGAAGCTCCAGCTCACATAATGTTAGTAAACATGGAGTCATGAAGCTCCAGCTCACATGTTAGTAAACATGGAGTCATGAAGCCTCAGCTCAGACAATGTTAGCAAACATGGAGTCATGAAGCTCCAGCTCACACAATGTTAGTAAACTTGGAGCCATGAAGCTCCAGCTCAGACAATGTTAGTAAACATGGAGTCATGAAGCTCCAGCTCAGACAATGTTAGTAAACATGGAGTCATGAAGCTCCAGCTCAGACATCACTATTTTTGTACATGGTTATGTTATTTAATTAGAGGTTCTTAGCCCGGGGGACCTCGCCTCCTAGGAGGCGTGAGTAATTCCTAGGTGGGAGGCGTGAGTAATTCCCAGGTGGGAGGCGTGATTAATTCCCAGGTGGGAGGCGAGAGTAATTCCCAGGTGGGAGGCGTGAGTAATTCCTAGGTGGGAGGCGTGAGTAATTCCCAGGTGGGAGGCGTGATTAATTCCCAGGTGGGAGGCGAGAGTAATTCCCAGGTGGGAGGCGTGAGTAATTCCCAGGAGGGAGGCGTGAGTAATTCCCAGGTGGGAGGCGTGAGTAATTCCCAGGTGGGAGGCGTGAGTAATTCCCAGGTGGGAGGCGTGAGTAATTCCCAGGTAGGAGGCGTGAGTAATTCCCAGGTGGGAGGCGTGAGTAATTCCCAGGAGGGGGCGTGAGTAATTCCCAGGTGGGAGGCGTGGGTAATTCCCAGGAGGAGCGTGAGTAATTCCGAGGAGGGGTGCGTGAGTAATTCCCAGAAGGGGGCGTGAGTAATTCCCTGGTGTGAGGCATGAGTAATTCCCAGGTGGGGGGCGTGAGTAATTCCCAGGAGCAAGGCGTGGGTAATTCCCAGGTGGGGCCGTGAGTAATTCCCAGGAGAGGGGCGTGAGTAATTCCCAAAAGCGAGGCGTGAGTAATTCCCAGGAGGAGGGGCGTAACTCCCAGAAGGGAGGCGTGAGTAATTCCCAGGTGGGAGGCGTGAGTAATTCTCAGGTGGGAGGCGTGAGTAATTCCCAAGTGGGAGGCGTGAGTAATTCCCAGGAGGGAGGCGTGAGTAATTCTCAGGTGGGAAACGTAATTCCCAGGTGGGAGGCGTGAGTAATTCCCAGGTGGGAGGCGTGAGTAATTCCCAGGTGGGAGGCGTGAGTAATTCCCAGGTGGGAGGCGTGAGTAATTCCCAGGTGGGAGGCGAGAGTAATTCCCAGGTGGGAGGCGTAAGTAATTCCCAGGTGGGAGGCGTGAGTAATTCCCAGGAGGGAGGCGTGAGTAATTCCCAGGAGGGAGGCGTGAGTAATTCCCAGGAGGGAGGCGTGAGTAATTCCCAGGTGGGAGGCGTGAGTAATTCCCAGGTGGGAGGCGTGAGTAATTCCAAGGTGGGAGGCGTGAGTAATTCCCAGGTGGGAGGCGTGAGTAATTCCCAGGAGGGAGGCGTGAGTAATTCCCAGGTGGGAGGCGTGAGTAATTCGCAGGTGGGAGGCGTGAGTAATTCCCAGGAGGGAGGCGAGAGTAATTCCCAGGTGGGAGGCGTGAGTAATTCCTAGGTGGGAGGCGTGAGTAATTCCCAGGTGGGAGGCGTGAGTAATTCCCAGGTGGGAGGCGTGAGTAATTCCCAGGTGGGAGGCGTGTGTAATTCCCAGGTGGGAGGCGTGAGTAATTCCCAGGTGGGAGGCGTGAGTAATTCCCAGGAGGGAGGCGTGAGTAATTCCCAAGTGGGAGGCGTGAGTAATTCCCAGGTGGGAGGCGTGAGTAATTTCCAGGAGGGAGGCGAGAGTAATTCCCAGGTGGGAGGCGTGAGTAATTCCCAGGTGGGAGGCGTGAGTAATTCCCAGGAGGGAGGCGTGAGTAATTTCCAGGTGGGAGGCGTGAGTAATTCCCAGGTGGGAGGCGTGAGTAATTCCCAGGAGGGAGGCGTGAATAATTCCCAGGAGGGAGGCGTGAGTAATTCCCAGGTGGGAGGCGTGAGTAATTCCCAGGTGGGAGGCGTGAGTAATTCCCAGGAGCGAGGCGTGAGTAATTCCCAGGTGGGAGGCGTGAGTAATTCCCAGGAGGGAGGCGAGAGTAATTCCCAGGTGGGAGACGTGAGTAATTCCCAGGTGGGAGGCCTGAGTAATTCCCAGGTGGGAGGCGAGAGTAATTCCCAGGTGGGAGGCGTGAGTAATTCTCAGGTGGGAGGCGTGAGTAATTCCCAAGTGGGAGGCGTGAGTAATTCCCAGGAGGGAGGCGTGAGTAATTCTCAGGTGGGAAACGTAATTCCCAGGTGGGAGGCGTGAGTAATTCCCAGGTGGGAGGCGTGAGTAATTCCCAGGTGGGAGGCGTGAGTAATTCCCAGGTGGGAGGCGAGAGTAATTCCCAGGTGGGAGGCGTAAGTAATTCCCAGGTGGGAGGCGTGAGTAATTCCCAGGAGGGAGGCGTGAGTAATTCCCAGGAGGGAGGTGTGAGTAATTCCCAGGAGGGAGGCGTGAGTAATTCCCAGGTGGGAGGCGTGAGTAATTCCCAGGTGGGAGGCGTGAGTAATTCCAAGGTGGGAGGCGTGAGTAATTCCCAGGTGGGAGGCGTGAGTAATTCCCAGGAGGGAGGCGTGAGTAATTCCCAGGTGGGAGGCGTGAGTAATTCGCAGGTGGGAGGCGTGAGTAATTCCCAGGAGGGAGGCGAGAGTAATTCCCAGGTGGGAGGCGTGAGTAATTCCTAGGTGGGAGGCGTGAGTAATTCCCAGGTGGGAGGCGTGAGTAATTCCCAGGTGGGAGGCGTGTGTAATTCCCAGGTTTGAGGCGTGAGTAATTCCCAGGTGGGAGGCGACAATAATTGCCAGGTGGGAGGCGTGAGTAATTCCCAGGAGGGAGGCGTGAGTAATTCCCAGGTGAGAGGCGTGAGTAATTCCCAGGTGGGAGGCGTGAGTAATTCCCAGGAGGGAGGCGAGAGTAATTCCCATGTGGGAGGCGTGAGTAATTCCCAGGTGGGAGGCGTGAGTAATTCCCAGGTAGGAGGCGTGAGTAATTTCCAGGTGGGAAACGTGAGTAATTCCCAGGTGGGAGACGAGAGTAATTCCCAGGTGGGAGGCGTGAGTAATTCCCAGGTGGGAGGCGTGAGTAATTCCCAGGAGGGAGGCGTGAATAATTCCCAGGAGGGAGACGTGAGTAATTCCCAGGTGGGAGGCGTGAGTAATTTCCAGGAGGGAGGCGGAAGTAATTCCCAGGTGGGAGGCGTGAGTAATTCCTAGGAGCGAGGCGTGAGTAATTCCCAGGTGGGAGGCGTGAGTAATTCCCAGGTGGGAGGCGTGAGTAATTCCCAGGAGAGAGGCGAGAGTAATTCCCAGGTGGGAGGCGTGAGTAATTCCCAGGTGGGACGCGTGAGTAATTCCCAGGTGGGAGGCGTGAGTAATTCCCAGGAGGGAGGCGAGAGTAATTCCCAGGTGGGAGGCGTGAGTAATTCCTAGGTGGGAGGCGTGAGTAATTCCCAGGAGGGAGGCGAGAGTAATTCCCAGGTGGGAGGCGTGAGTAATTCCCAGGTGGGAGGCGTGAGTAATTCCCAGGTGGGAGGCGTGAGTAATTCCCAGGTGGGAGGCGTGAGTAATTCCCAGGTGGGAGGCGTGAGTAATTCCCAGGTGGGAGGCGTGAGTAATTCCCAGGTGGGAGGCGTGAGTAATTCCCAGGAGGGAGGCGTGAGTAATTCCCAGGTGGGAGGCGTGAGTAATTCCCAGGTGGGAGGCGAGAGTAATTCCCAGGTGGGAGGCGTGAGTAATTCCCAGGTGGGAGGCGTGAGTAATTCCCAGGTGGGAGGCGTGAGTAATTCCCAGGTGGGAGGCGTGAGTAATTCCCAGGTGGGAGGCGTGAGTAATTCCCAGGAGGGAGGCGTGAGTAATTCACAGGTGGGAGGCGAGAGTAATTCCCAGGTGGGACGCGAGAGTAATTCCCAGGTGGGAGGCGTGAGTAATTCCCAGGAGGGAGGCGTGAGTAATTCCCAGGAGGGAGGCGTGAGTAATTCCCAGGTGGGAGGCGTGAGTAATTCCCAGGTGGGAGGCGTGAGTAATTCCCAGGTGGGAGGCGTGAGTAATTCCCAGGTGGGAGGCGTGAGTAATTCCCAGGAGGGAGGCGTGAGTAATTCCCAGGTGGGAGGCGTGAGTAATTCCCAGGAGGGGGCGTGAGTAATTCCCAGCTGGGAGGAGTGAGTAATTCCCAGGAGGGAGGCGTGAGTAATTCCCAGGTTTGAGGCGTGAGTAATTCCCAGGTGGGAGGCGTAAGCAATTCCAAGGAGGGAGGCGTGAGTAATTCCCAGGTGGGAGGCCTAAGTAATTCCCAGGTGGGAGGCGTGAGTAATTCCCAGGAGGGAGGCGTGAGTAATTCCCAGGTGGGAGGCGTGAGTAATTCCCAGGAAGGAGGCGTGAGTAATTCCTAGGTGGGAGGCGTGAGTAATTCCCAGGTGGGAGGAGTGAGTAATTCCCAGGAGGGAGGCGTGAGTAATTCCAAGGAGCGAGGCGTGAGTAATTCACAGGTGGGAGGCGGAGGCGGGGGGGAGCCGGGGGGCGGGGGGGAGCCGGGGGGCGGGGGGAGCCGGGGAGGCGGGGGGGAGCCGGGGGGCTGGGGGAGCCGGGGGGCGGGGGGAGCCGGGGAGGCGGGGGGGAGCCGGGGGGCGGGGGGGAGCCGGGGGGCGGGGGGAGCCGGGGGGCGGGGGGAGCCGGGGGGCGGGGGGAGCCGGGGGGCGGGGGGAGCCTGGGGGCGGGGGGAGCCGGGGGGGCGGGGGGAGCCGGGGAGGCGGGGGGGAGCCGGGGGGCGGGGGAGCCGGGGGGCGGGGGGAGCCGGGGGGGCGGGGGGGGGGCCGGGGGGCGGGGGTAGCCGGGGGGCGGGGGGAGCCGGGGGGCGGGGGGAGTCGGGGGGCGGGGGTAAGCCGGGGGGCGGGGGGGGAGCCGGGGGGAGCCGGGGAGGCGGGGGGGAGCCGGGGGGCGGGGGGAGCCGGGGGGCGGGGGAGCCGGGGGGCGGGGGGGCCGGGGGGCGGGGGGAGCCGCGGGGGGAGCCGTTGAGGCGGAGGGAGCCGAGGAGGCGAGGGGGAGGCGGGGGGGGGGCGGGGGAGCCGGGTAGGCGGGGGGGGAGCCAGGGGTGCCAGGGAGGGGGGAGCCGGGGGGTGCCGAGGTAGAGCGGGGGGGGGGGGTGGGGGAGCCTGGGAGGCGAGGAAGAGTCGGGGGAGCCGGGGAGGCGGGGGGGGAGCCGGGGGTGCAGAGGGTAGGGGGAGGTGGGGGGGAGCCCGGGGGTGCCGGGGATGCAGCAGGGGCCTGGGGGTTGCCGGCGAGGCGGGGGGGTGCCGGGGAGGCAGCAGGGCGCCTGGAAGGGGAGTGCCGGCGAGGCGGGGGGGGTGCCGGGGAGGCGGGGGGGGGGGGTTCCGGGAGGCGGAGGGGGGGTGCCGGGGAGGTGGGGGGTTCCGGGAGGCGGGGGGGGTGCCGGGTAGGCGGGGGGGGGATGCCGGGTAGGCGGGGAGGGGGGGTGCCGGGGAGGCGGGGGGGTGCCGGGGAGGCGGGGGGGGAGGGAGATAGCGTGCTCAGATGAACCACCTGCAATAAGTAACGTGACCAGTAATAAGGTTCTTAAGAACCACCGAAGCTTATACACAAGAGGGTATAATGATTTGTCTTGTGTGATACACAACATACACTCTCGTGTATGTAACTCTACGTTCTTGAAACATACACTCTCGTGTATGTAACTCTACGTTCTTGAAACATACACTCTCGTGTATGTAACTCTACGTTCTTGAAACATACACTCTCGTGTACGTAACTCTACGTTCTTGAAACATACACTCTCGTGTATGTAACTCTACGTTCTTGAAACATACACTCTCGTGTATGTAACTCTACGTTCTTGAAACATACACTCTCGTGTATGTAACTCTACGTTCTTGAAACATACACTCTCGTGTATGTAACTCTACGTTCTTGAAACATACACTCTCGTGTACGTAACTCTACGTTCTTGAAACATACACTCTCATGTATGTAACTCTACGTCAGTGGTTCCCAAACTGGGGGTAAATTACCCCCTGGGGGTAATTTGACCATTTTTGGGGGGTAATGGAGGGGTGACAGAAAAAAAGTTATGAATTCTGAAAATCAAGAAAACAATGCGGTACCCGGTATGAGGATTATTGTTAACTTTGTCTTAGTATATAAAGTTGTAAAGTAAACCTATTATAAGTAAGTAATAAAGTTAAACCAAATAACAATAAATATCAAAAACTAATATACAGTATTAGAAAAGAAGAAATATATAGCTAAGTGTGTGGAAACCCAAAAGTATTTTGACAAGTATGCTTCAGGACAAAAGTCACTCAGTAGCCCAGATCGACCTGTCCAGTACGCGTCACTCACTTCCTGAGGCTGCCTCTATTTCATACTGTCAGTTTATCTGTGAGCATCAGCCAAGGTAGACATAAGCTGGTATGTATGTGTACTGCCCTGTGCAGTATATAGTTAGTATTTACCCACTGTTACTGTGAATTTGTAGCTATTATTAATTTTATATATAATGTATGTGTGGTTCTTACGTTTTCAATGGTTTTGCTAGGATTAGCAGAGTATGCGAGGCTGTATACGTTCACTGTAGTCGTAGTCTCGCGCTACACGGTGCTCTTGTGCTGACAAGCATGATACTTGCAGCCTGACAATTTTGAATGTATGCGTGTGTGCTTGCATCAGTGAACTTGTGTTAGCTGCCATGCGAGAAATTATGTACCTTGCGTTTTGCAGTGTATGCATGGATATTCTTCTTTTTCTGCAGATTGAACAAGAAAATGTCCAAAAAGCGCACCTACACTGACGCCTTTCTTCGCCATGGCTTTGTGAATTTAACTTCTGGTGGAGAGGATCGGCCACAATGTGCGGCATGTCACAAAGTGTTGACAAATGAAAGCCTCAAGCCATCAAAACTCTCAGCTCACCTCCAGAAGTGCCATCCAAATCTTCAAAATAAGGATCAGGATTATTTTCAGCGCCAGGCTGTAGCACTGAAGAATATCCAATTCGGCTCATCTGGAATTCAAGCCCAAAAGCTTCAAGCTGCGGTCGAAGCATCCTACTGTGTTGCATATAAAATTGCCGAACAACAGAAATGCCACACCATTGCAGAGAATCTGATTATGCCTTGTGCATACGAGATGGTAAGCAAGGTATGTAAGGAGGATCAAGCGAAGAAACTGAGTGTCATATCTCTATCAAACAACACCATCCGCCGACGAGTCGATGACATGGCATCAGATATCCTGTCCCAAGTTACAACAGAGATCAAGGAAAGCTCATATGGCAAATTCTCCTTGCAATTTGATGAATCGTGTGACGTAGCCAGTTGTACTGTTCTCCTTGGGTTCGTCCGTTACGTCCACCAGGACAAGATCAAAGAAGAGTTCCTATTATGCGAGGATCTGCTGACAACCACAAAGGGAGAAGATGTCTTCAATATCATCAACAGTTTCTTTACCAAGAATGGATTGGATTGGAACAGCGTTCAACAGGTAGGAAACGATGTTTATATAAAGTCTAAATTAGTATAAATACAATGAATTACACGGCATGTAGTCATATACAGTTTTATTTATTGTACAAGTAACTGTAGTGTAGCTAATATTTTGTACATGATTCACACAAAAAAATCGTGCCTGTCGTACTGAAATACTCAAGTACCGAAATAATTAATTAAAACCATATAATTATAACGCAAAAGATAAGTAACAATGACTAACTGACGCAGTCTATAATAATTTTTCTTTTTATTCCAGGTCTCCGTCGATGGAGCACCGTCGATGATGGGTGGTCATCGTGGATTACGGGGCCTTATACAAGCTATCAATCCAGAAATTTCTGTAGATCACTGCATCATTCATCGGTACTCTCTTGGATCGAAAAGCCTGCCTGGTAATCTGAAGTTAGTGTTTGAAGATGTGTTGAAAATCGTCAACTTCATCAAGTCCAGAGATGTGAAATGAGCGACCATTTGAAGGGGCTTGAAACAAGCATGCATCACTACTTTCCAGAGAGTGACCAAGAAACAGCCACTCTTCAGTGGATCATTCATCCCTTCTCTGTACCTGATGATGCCATTCATGATGATGATTTCCCTGCAAAGGAGGAGTGGATCACAATGCGAGCCAATGAAGCCTTGAAAATCGAATTCCAAAACCAAAATGCAGATTCCTTTTGGATTTCACGACTACCTGACTCGCCAACTCTGTCCAAGAGAGCCTTGAAGTTGTTGGTATCATTCTCAACAATGTATCTGTGCGAGAAGGGCTTCTCAACTGTGCTGGGTATGAAAACAAAAAAGAGGACTCGCTTGAATGTTGCAAACGATGCCAGGCTGGCACTTTCAACCACGAAGCCAAGAATTCCTAAACTAGCTTCAAGTATGCAACTCCATCCATCCCACTGATGTTCTTGACATCTTTGGTAATAGTCATTAGAGATGCACAATGTTCAAATACAATAAATAAATGAAAATATCTCAAGTGTTTTAATTTAGCCATATATATCAATAATAACAACATTTTGTGAAAGGGGTTAACATGCTTTATGTGGCATGTTAAATTGGGTAACAAGCTGAAAAAGTTTGGGAACCACTGCTCTACGTTCTTGAAACATACACTCTCGTGCACCTAACTCTACGTTCTCGAAACATACACTCTCGTGTATGTAACTCTACGTTCTCGAAACATACACTCTCGTGGATGTAACTCTACGTTCTTGAAACATACACTCTCGTGCACCTAACTACGTTCTCGAAACATACATTCTCGTGCACGTAACTCTACGTTCTTGAAACATACACTCTCGTGCACGTAACTCTACGTTCTCGAAACATACACTCTCGTGCACCTAACTCTACGTTCTCGAAACACACTCTCGTGCACGTAACTACGCTCCTGAAACACTCGTGCACGTAACTACACACTTGAAATACTCTCGTGCACGGAACTACGTTTGAAACATACTCGCTCGTGCACGTAGCTACACGCTTAAAATATACACTCTCGTGCACGTAACTACACTTGCAAAACTCTCGTGCACGTAACTACACACTTGAAACACGCGTGCAAGTAACTACACACTTGAAACACTCTCGTGCAAGTAACTACACACTTGAAACACTCTCGTGCAAGTAACTACACACCTGAAACACTCTCGTGCAAGTAACTACACACCTGAAACACTCTCGTGCAAGTAACTACACACTTGAAACACTCTCGTGCAAGTAACTACACACCTGAAACACTCTCGTGCAAGTAACTACACACCTGAAACACTCGTGCAAGTAACTAACACCTGAAACACACTCGTGCAAGTAACTACACACCTGAAACACTCTCGTGCAAGTAACTACACACCTGAAACACTCGTGCAAGTAACTACACACCTGAAACACTCGTGCAAGTAACTACACACCTGAAACACACTCGTGCAAGTAACTACACACCTGAAACACTCTCGTGCAAGTAACTACACACCTGAAACACTCGTGCAAGTAACTACACACCTGAAACACTCTCGTGCAAGTAACTACACACCTGAAACACTCTCGTGCAAGTAACTACACACCTGAAACACTCTCGTGCAAGTAACTACACACCTGAAACACTCTCGTGCAAGTAACTACACACCTGAAACACTCTCGTGCAAGTAACTACACACCTGAAACACTCTCGTGCAAGTAACTACACACCTGAAACACTCTCGTGCAAGTAACTACACACCTGAAACACTCGTGCAAGTAACTACACACCTGAAACACTCTCGTGCAAGTAACTACACACCTGAAACACTCGTGCAAGTAACTACACACCTGAAACACTCGTGCAAGTAACTAACACCTGAAACACTCGTGCAAGTAACTACACACCTGAAACACTCTCGTGCAAGTAACTACACACCTGAAACACTCTCGTACAAGTAACTACACACCTGAAACACTCTCGTGCAAGTAACTACACACCTGAAACACTCTCGTGCAAGTAACTACACACCTGAAACACTCTCGTGCAAGTAACTACACACCTGAAACACACTCGTGCAAGTAACTACACACCTGAAACACTCTCGTGCAAGTAACTACACACCTGAAACACTCTCGTGCAAGTAACTACACACCTGAAACACACTCGTGCAAGTAACTACACACCTGAAACACTCTCGTACACGTAACGACGCACAGACAACCAAAAATAATTAATTAAAAAATAAACGTAGCAATTAATTATATATCTGAAGTGAACTAAGAAAGTCTCCTCAACTTAATAACACTCAATGTTTATTATAATTATCAGAAAATATAAAATATGTTAGGATTATTTAATAATACTGTTACATAATTATTATCTAGCTAGATATGACGACTGAGGGAGATATGTTGGGCAAGTATCCCAGTATACCTTACCACAGCAAGTATCCCAGTATACCTTACCACAGTAACTATCCCAGTATACCTTACCCCAGCAACTATCCCAGTATACCTTACCACAGTAACTATCCCAGTATACCTTACCCCAGCAACTATCCCAGTATACCTTACCCCAGCAACTATCCCAGTATACCTTACCACAGCAACTATCCCAGTATACCTTACCACAGCAACTACCCCAGTATACCTTACCACAGTAACTATCCCAGTATACCTTACCACAGTAACTATCCCAGTATACCTTACCACAGCAACTACCCCAGTATACCTTACCACAGTAACTACCCCAGTATACCTTACCACAGTAACTATCCCAGTATACCTTACCCCAGCAACTATCCCAGTATACCTTACCCCAGCAACTATCCCAGTATACCTTACCCCAGCAACTATCCCAGTATACCTTATCACAGCAACTATCCCAGCATAACTTACCATAGTAACTACCCCAGTATACCATACCACAGCAACTACCCCACCATACCTTACCACAGCAACTATCCCACGATACCATGCCACAGCAACTATCCCAGCATAACTTACCATAGTAACTACCCCAGTATACCATACCACAGCAACTACCCCACCATACCTTACCACAGCAACTATCCCACGATACCATGCCACAGCAACTATCCCAGTATACCTTACCATAGAAACTATCCCAGTATACAATACCATAGCAACTACCCCAGTAAACCTTAAGACAGTATCTATCCCAGTATATACTACCTTACCCCAGCAACTATCCCAGAATACCTTATCACAGCAACTATCCCAGTATACCTTACCATAGAAACTATCCCAGTATACAATACCATAGCAACTACCCCAGTAAACCTTAAGACAGTATCTATCCCAGTATACCTTACCCCAGCAACTATCCCACTATACCTTACCAGAGCAACTATCCCAGTATATCTTATCAAAGAAGCTATCCCAGTATACCTTACCACAGCAACTATCCTGGTATACCTTACCACAGCAAGTATCCCAGTATACCTTACCACAGCAAGTATCCCAGTATACCTTACCATAGCAACTACCCCAGTATACCTTACCACAGCAACTACCCCAGTATACCTTACCACAGCAACTACCCCAGTATACCTTACCACAGCAACTACCCCAGTAAACCTTGCCATACAGTCGTAACCCCAGACTTACTGAGGTCCTGGTCAAAATCCATGTACAGAGTAAAGTCCGGAGTTACTGTGGAAGTACTCAAGTGCTGGGTAAAATATAGCTGTACGTAATGAACAATTAATTAATTTTGCCCACCCTAACTCTTTTTGTAATTTGCTCACTGGTAGTGTCCTATACGTAACTTTACCTAAAATAATTATAACATGAATATTAAAAAAATTGAGAAACCGAGGGTGTGTAATGTATAAAAAACATGAAAGGAAGTGAGTGAGGTGAGGACGGACTGTAGCGAGATGTTCTCATAAGTGATGGTTCAGTGACCGTCAACTCTCATGCTGACCTTCCTATTTCTCCCTGGTGACCACAAATGAGACTTGAGTACCGAAGGATCAGCAGTGATGTCAAGCTCATGATACTCTCTGTCGCAGCTTGATGTCAGGCTCATGATACTCTCTGTTGCAGCTTGAGATGTCAGGCTCATGATACTCTCTGTCGCAGCTTGAGATATCAGGCTCATGATACTCTCTGTCGCAGCTTGAGATGTCAGGCTCATGATACTCTCTGTCGCAGCTTGTGATGTCAGGCTCATGATACTCTCTGTCGCAGCTTGTGATGTCAGGCTCATGATACTCTCTGTCGCAGCTTGAGATGTGTTCTACTTCTTATAGTGAAGTGCTTCAGTGATCAATTTAATCATATATGAAACATGTGTTGTTAAACCTCTTAGTGCATTATAATTTAATAAATGCCGTACTGGCACTTATTTACTTAAAAATTCGATTAATATACACTTAGTGGCGACTTTATTAGGTAAACCCTTCTTGCAATGGGTAGGGTCCTCCTTTGCCCCCAGAACTGCCAGAATTCTTCGCGGCTGTTCTTGAGGCAAAGGAGGGACGATTTCATCAAATAGTTCCTACACATTTGTCGGCTGCACATTCATACTGTGAATCTTCCGCCTCACTGCATCTTAAAGATTTACTTCAAATTCTGACCCTACTATCTGCATGTCGCATCAAAAATCGCGATTCGTCAGACCAGGCGACGTTTCTCCAAACTTCAACTGCCCAGTTTTAGTAAGACTGTGGCCACTGTAGACTTAGATTTCCATTTTTAGCTGACGTGGAACCTGGTGTGGCATTCTGTTGTATCCCATCCACTTCAAGATTCGGCATATGTGTTCAGATGCTCTTCTGCATGCCACTGTTGTAACACATGATTATCTGAGTTACTGTCACCTTCTTGTAAGCTTGAACCAGTCTAACCATTCTCCTCTGAACTCTCTCCTTAACACTGTGCTTTCGCCCACAAAACTGTCTCACTGGATTTGTTTTTCACACCATTCTCTGTAAACTCTTACAGACTGTTGTGCATTAAAATCCCAGGATAGAGCAGTTTCTGAGATACTCATACCACTCCATCTGACACCAACAATAATTTCATTGTCAAAGTCACTGAGATCACATTTCTTCCCCATTCTGATGTTTGATATGAACAACACATGAACGTCTTGCTTCCAGGTACTGAGGTGCTGTCACGTGGTTGGTTGATTAAATATTTGCATGAAGGTAGATGTGTACCTAATAAAGTGACCACTGAGTGTATATTGCCTCTAAAATGTTACATTACATATTGTGTTGCTCTAAGAAGCCTCGTCAGAGTGAGACAGGTGAGAGCCGAGGAGGGAGCAGCTATATACAGGGGGGCGCGGCACTCCTAAAGGTCATCTAGTAACGTAACTTACTAATTTATAACACGGTTTGGAATGTTGCGACGTCATGAGTTCACCTGTCAAAAACCTGTTTAACTTTCTCCATCACATGCAACATCAACATTAAAAATGTAGCAGTTAAAATACAACTGCTTATTTAAAAATTACTAACTTGGATAATAGCAAGTTTTAATGTCAGGAGAAATATGAAAACAATTTTTTTTTTGTGGTCATAGACCTGGCAGGAATAAGAGGGTGGGAGGAGAAGGGGGAGGAAAAAGGTCTATTGAGAGTGTGCAAACTGCTGGCAAGAAAAGCTCAGTGTGTGGAATATCTGATGATGTCCCTTGGGACGACAGTGTTAGCTAGCAATCCTTCGAATACTGTTTCCCTATAGTTATTTTCACGACCTCCAGCGCACGAACACAAATAATTATATATATATATATATATATATATATATATATATATATATATATATATATATATATATATATATATATATATATATATATATGTCGTGCCGAATATGTAAAACTGGTCAATTAGCAAGAACTCATTTAAAATTAAGTCCTTTCTAAAATTTTCTCTTATACGTTTAAAGATATATTTTTTTCATTAATGTTGATGTAAAAATTTATAATTTTGCACCAAAAGTATCTTAGAAAACTTACATAACCTTATTATAACAAGAACAATTTATTTTAGCCTAACCCAACTAAATATATTTTAGATTTGTATACAATAATTTAATACTAAACAAACACAGTGAAACATATTTTTTTTGTTAGGTTCAGAATGATTTTGGCGAAATTATTGCATACACAAATTTTCGCTTGTCCTATATGGCAAGATGAGCGTTGCTATTTAAGCCAAGATCGCAAGTTTTGCCTATTCGGCACGACATATATATATATATATATATATATATATATATATATATATATATATATATATATATATATATATATATATATATATATATAATCATTTACCAAACTGCGGCAGGCCAGGAGGCAGATATTCAAACAGGAGGAAGCTGAAATTAATCTTTGAACATCCAGTGCCACGTTTGCTAGGCTCATGTTGTTTGTAGCATCGATGGCATAGTGCCATAGTGGATAGGGTGACACGTGCGTTGTGTTGTCTCTTGAGGCGAGACAATGTGCCGTGGGATCGAATCCTGGCCTGCCGCAGTTTCATAAATGATTCAGTACCACTTGTTTCATGGTTTCAGTGACATATATATATATATATATATATATATATATATATATATATATATATATATATATATATGTGTGTGTGTGTGTGTGTGTGTGTGTGTGTGTGTGTGTGTGTGTACTCACCGAGTTGTGGTTGCAGGGGTCGATTCACAGTTCCTTGCCCCGCCTCTTCACTGGTCGCTACTAAGTCATTCTTCCTGTTCCATGAGCTTTATCATACCTCTTCTGAAAGCTGTTATGGATCCTGCCTCTACTACATCACTTCCCAGAATATTCCACTTCCTGACAACTCTATAACTGAAGAAATACTTCCTAACATCCCTGTCATTCATCTGAGTCTTCAACTTCCAACTGTGACCCCATGTTGTTGTGTCCCATCTCTGTCCATCTTGCCTATTCCTCTCAGTATTTATATGTCGTTACCATATACCCCTTTCCTGTCTTCCAGTGTCGTCAGGTCGATTTCCCTTAACCTCTCCTCGTACGACATCCCTGAACTCCGGAACTAGTCTTGTTTCAAACCTTTGCACTTTTTCTAGTTTCCTTACGTGCTTGGCTAGGTGTGATTTCCAAACTGGTGCCGCATACTCCAATAAGGGCCTAACGTACACAGTGTACAGGGTCCTTAAGATGTCGGAATGCTGTTCTTAGGTTTGCTAGGCGCCCATATGCTGCAACAGTTATTTGGTTGATGTGCGCCTCAGATGTGCCCGTTGTTATACTCACTCCAAGATCATTTTCCTTGAGTGAGGTGTTTGTAGTCTCTGGCCCCCTAGACTGTACTTCGTCTGTGGTTTTCTTTGCCCGTCCCCAATCTTCAAGACTCTGTACTTGGTGGGATTGAACTCCAGGAGCCAGTTGCTGGACCAGGCCAGCAGCCTGTCCAGATCCCTTTGTAGTTCTACATGGTCCTCGTCCGACTGAATTCTTCTCATCAACGTCACATCATCTGTAAACAGGGATACTTCCGTCTATTCCTTCCGCCATGTCGTTCACAAATACCAGAAACAGAACCGGTCATAGGACTGGCCCTTGTGGAACCCCGCTCGTTACAGGCACCACTTTGACACCTCGCCACACACCATGACTCGCTGTTGCCTTCCTGATAGGTATTCCATGATCAAGTGTAGTGCCTTCCCAGTTATCCCAGCCTGGTCTTCAGCTTTTGTATTGATCCCTTGTGTGGAACTGTGTCAAACGCCTTCTTACAGTCCAAGAAAAGGCAATCTACCCACCCCCTCTCTCTTGTCTTGCTGTCACCCTGTCATAGAACTCCAGTAGGTTTGTGACACATTATTTCCCATCCCTGAAACTCTTCTCCATGACCTTGCATGTTATACATGTCAGTGACACTGATCTGTTGTTTAATGCTTCGTGTCTGTCTCCTGTTTTTTTTTTTTTAAATTGGGATGACATTTGCTGTCTTTCATACCTCAGGTAGTCGCCCTGTTTCGATAGATGTGTTGAAGATTGTTGTTAGTGGTCACATAGCGCCTCTGCTCCCTCTCTCAGGACCCATGGAGAGATGTTATCGGGTCCCATCGCCTTTGAGGTATCTAGCTCGCTTAGCAGCCACTTCACTTCTTCCTCGGTTGTATGTATTGTGTCCAACACTTGATGGTGCACCCCGCCTCTCTGCCTTTCTGAAGTCCCTTCTGTCTCCTCTGTGAACGCTTCTTTGAATCTCATATTGAGCTCCTCACATACTTCTCGGTCGTTTCTTGTGACCTCCGCTCCTTCCTTCCTCAGCCTGATTACCTGCTCCTTGACTATCATTTTTCTCCTGATGTGGCTGTACTACACCTTCGGGTCAGATTTGGCTTTCGCTTCTATGTCATTTTCGTATTGTCGTTGGCCCTCATTTCTTATCTGTGCATATTCATTTCTGGCTCGACGACTGATCTCCTTATTCTCCTGGGTCCTTTGCTTTCTATACTTCATCCACTCTCTAGCACACTTGGTTTTGGCCTCCCTACACCTTTGGGTAAACCAAGGGCTCATCCTGGCTTTCTCGTGTGTACTCACCTATTTATGGTTGCGGGGGTCGATTCACAGCTCCTCTGTGTGTGTGTGTACTCACCTAATTGTACTCACCTAATTGTGGTTGCAGGGGTCGAGACTCAGCTCCTGGCCCCGCCTCTTCACTGATCGCTACTGGGTCCTCTCTCTCTCTGCTTCCTGAGCTTTGTCATACCTCTTCTTAAAACTATGTATGGTTCCTGCCTCCACTACTTCACTTGCTAGGCTATTCCACTTGCTGACAACTCTATGACTGAAGAAATACTTCCTAACGTCCCTGTGACTCGTCTGAGTCTTCAGCTTCCAGTTGTGACCCCTTGTCCCTGTGTCCCCTCTCTGGAACATCCTATCTCTGTCCACCTTGTCTATTCCCCGCAGTATCTTGTATGTCGTTATCATGTCTCCCCTGACCCTTCTGTCCTCCAGTATCGTCAGTCCGATTTCCCTTAACCTTTCCTCGTACGACATTCCCTTGAGCTCTGGGACTAGCCTTGTTGCAAACCTTTGTACTTTCTCTAACTTCCTGACGTGCTTGACCAGGTGTGGGTTCCAGACTGGTGCTGCATACCCCAGTATGGGCCTAACATACACAGTGTACAGTGTCTTGAACGATTCCTTATTAAGGTATCGGAACGCTATTCTCAGGTTTGCCAGGCGCCCGTATGCTGCAGCGGTTATTTGGTTGTGTGCCTCCGGTGATGTGCTCGGTGTTATGGTCACCCCAAGGTGTGTGTGTGAGTGTGTGTGTGTACTCACCTATTTGTACTCACCTATTTGTGGTTGCAGGGGTCGAGTCTTAGCTCCTGGCCCCGCCTCTTCACCGGTTGCTACTGGGCCCTCTCTCTCCCCGCTCCATGAGCTTTATCAAACCTCGTCTTAAAACTGTGTATGGTTCCTGCCTCCACTACGTCATTTTCTAGGCTATTCCACTGCCTTACAACTCTATGACTGAAGAAATACTTCCTAATATCTCTCTGACTCATTTGTGTCTTCAACTTCCAATTGTGGCCTCTTGTTTCTGTGTCCCCTCCCTGGAACATCCTGTCTTTGTCCACCTTGTCTATTCCACGCAGTATTTTATATGTCGTTATCATGTCTCCCCTGACCCTCCTGTCCTCCAGTGTCGTCAGGCCGATTTCCCTTAATCTTTCTTCATAGGACATTCCCCTTAGCTCTGGAACTAACCTTGTCGCAAACCTTTGTACTTTCTCTAGTTTCTTGACGTGCTTTATCAAGTGCGGGTTCCAAACAGGTGCTGCATACTCCAGTATGGGCCTGACATACACGGTGTACAGTGTCTTGAACGATTCCTTACTAAGGTATCGGAATGCTGTTCTCAGGTTTGCCAGGCGCCCATATGCTGCAGCAGTTATCTGGTTGACGGGTGCTTCCAGAGACATGCTCGGTGTTATACTCACCCCAAGATCTTTCTCCTTGAGTGAGGTTTGCAGTCTTTGGCCACCTAGCCTATACTCGGTCTGTGGTCTTCTGTGCCCTTCCCCTATCTTCATGACTTTGCATTTGGCAGGATTAAATTCGAGAAGCCATTTGCTGGACCAGGTGTCCAGTCTGTCCAGGTCTCTTTGAAGTCCTGCCTGGTCCTCATCAGATTTAATTCTCCTCATTAACTTCACATCATCTGCAAACAGGGACACTTCTGAGTCTAACCCTTCCATCATGTCGTTCACATATACCAAAAATAGCACTGGTCCTAGGACCGACCCCTGTGGGACCCCGCTCGTCACAGGTGCCCACTGTGATACATCATTACGTACCATGACTCGTTGTTGTCTCCCTGTCAGGTATTCTCTGATCCATTGCAGTGCCCTTCCTGTTATATGCGCCTGATGCTCTAGCTTCTGCACTAATCTCTTGTGAGGAACTGTGTCAAAGGCCTTCTTGCAGTCCAAGAAGATGCAATCAACCCACCCCTCTCTCTCGTGTCTTACTTCTGTTATTTTATCATAAAACTCCAGAAGGTTTGTGACACAGGATTTGCCTTCCATGAATCCGTGCTGGTTGGCATTTATACTCTTGTTCCGTTCCAGGTGCTCCACCACTCTCCTCCTGATAATCTCCATAATTTTGCATACTATACACGTCAATGACACAGGTCTATAGTTTAGTGCCTCTTTTCTGTCTCCTTTTTTAAAAATGGGAACTACATTTGCCGTCTTCCATACCTCAGGTAGTTGCCCAGTTTCCAGGGACGTGTTGAAGATTGTGGTAAGTGGCATGCACAACATATCTGCTCCCTCTCTAAGGACCCACGGGGAGATGTCCGGTCCCATTGCCTTTGAGGTATCAATGTCCCTTAGCAGTTTCTTCACCTCCTCCTCATCTGTATGTCGTCCAACACTTGTTGGTGCATTCCTTGCTGGTGTCCCCATCTGGTCTGCCCCCCCAGAGTCCTTCCTGACTCTACTGTAAATACTTCCTTAAATCTCGTGTTAAGCTCCTCACATACCTCTTGATCGTTTCTTGTGAGTTCTCCACCTTCTTTCCTCAGCCTTATCACCTGGTCCTTGACTGTTGTCTTCCTCCTAATGTGGCTATACAGCAGTTTCGGGTCAGATTTGACTTTCGATGCTATGTCATTTTCATACTGTCGCTGGGCCTCCCTCCTTATCTGTGCATACTCGTTTCTGGCTCTTCTACTAATCTCCTTGTTTTCCTGGGTCCTATGCCTCCTGTACCTTTTCCATTCTCTGTTGCACTTAGTTTTTGCCTCCCTACACCTTCGGGTAAACCAAGGACTCGTTTTGGTCTTCCTATTATTTCTGTTTCCCTTGGGAACAAAACTTTCCTCTGCCTCCTTGCACTTTGTTGCCACATATTCCATCATCTCATTTACTGATTTTCCTACCATTTCTCTGTCCCACTGAACCTCCTGCAGGAAGTTTCTCATACCTGTGTAGTCCCCCCTTTTATAGTTTGGCCTGACCCCTTCAGTTCCTGTTACCTTCTCCACTTGTAACTCTACTATATAATCAAAACTCAGAACCACATGATCGCTAGCTCCAAGGGGCCTCTCGTAAGTGATGTCCTCAATGTCTGAGCTGCTCAGGGTGAACACAAGATCCAGTCTTGCTGGCTCATCCTCCCCTCTCTCTCTGGTTGTGTCCCTGACATGTTGATGCATGAGGTTTTCAAGTACCACATCCATCATCTTGGCTCTCCATGTTTCGGGACCCCCATGTGGCTCCAGGTTTTCCCAGTCGATCTCCCTGTGGTTGAAATCGCCCATTACCAGTAACTTTGCTCTGCTCGAGTGAGCTCTTCTTGCCACACCTCAGCCAGTGTGTCCACCATCACCCTGTTGTTTTCTTCGTACTCCTCTCTTGGCCTCCTGCAGTTCTGTGGTGGGTTATACATCACTCCAATGACTACTTTATGTTCTCCGGACTGAATTGTACCTACAATGTAGTCTCTTTCTCCAATCATGTCCATGCCTTCCATTTCCTCAAATCCCCATCAGTGTTTTATGAGCAGTGCAACCCCTCCTCCCCCTCTACTCCTTCTATCTTTCCTCAGGATCTGATATCCCATTGGGAAGATTGTGTCTGTTATTGTCTCAGCGAGTTTTGTTTCTGTGACTGCTATGATGTCTGGGGATTTTTCACTGATTCTTTCGTTCCACTCCTCATGTTTATTCGTTATTCCATCCATCATGTGTGTGTGTGTGTGTGTGTGTGTGTGTGTGTGTGTGTGTGTGTGTGTGTGTGTGTGTGTGTGTGTGCGTGCGCGCGTGCGTGTGTGTGTGTGTGTGTGTGTGTGCGTGTGTGTGCGTGTGTGTGCGTGTGTGTGCGTGTGTGTGTGTGTGTGTGTGTGTGTGTGCGTGTGTGCGTGTGTGTGTGTGTGCGTGTGTGTGTGTGTATTACCTAGTTGAGGTTGCAAGGGTCGAGTCCTAGCTCCTGGCGCCGCCTCTTCACTGGTCGCTACTAGGTCACTCTCCCTGAACCGTGAGCTTTATCATACCTCTACTTAAAGCTATGTATGGATCCTGCATCCACTACATCGCTTCCCAAACTATTCGACTTCCTGACTACTCTGTGACTGAAGAAATACTTCCTAACATCCCTGTGATTCATCTGTGTCTTCATCTTCCAACTGTGACCCGTTGTTTCTGTGTCCCATCTCTGGAACATCCTGTCTTTGTCCACCTTGTTAATTCCTCTCAGTATTTTGTATGTCGTTGTCATGTGTCCCTTATCTCTCCTGTCCTCCAGTGTCGTCAGGTCGTGTGTGTGTATGTCTGCGTGTGTATGTCAGCGTGTGTCTGTGTGCGTGTGTGTGTGTGTGTGTGTGTGTGTGTGTGTGTGTGTGTGTGTGTGTGTGTGTGTGTGTGTGTGTGTGTACTCACCTATTTGTGGTTACAGGGGTCGAGTCATAGCTCCTGGTCCCGCCTCTTCACTGACTGCAACTAGGTCCTCTCTTTCCCTGCTCCATGAGCTTTTCATACCTCGTCTTAAAGCTATGTATGGTTCCTGCCTCCACTACATCACTTGCTAGACTATTCCACTTCCTGACTACTCTATGGCTGAAGAAATACTTCCTAACATCCCTCTGACTCATCTGAG